>NC_091458.1:117369593-117686468 GCF_027789765.1 Dendropsophus ebraccatus | reverse complement strand
CCCTTTCAAGTGACACTGTCGCCCCCTTTTTGTATTCTGAATTCTTGTCATAGATGTAAAGGGTAAATTTAACAGTTTTTATACTTGCATCATACGTCATGCTGCTTGTTCAAGTAAAAAGTGATCTTTTATCATTGGCAGATTGTGCTAAGTGGGTGGGGCTTCATGGCAACTGCGCCATAGGCCCTGCCCCTCGGTGAAGTCATTGACACATAGGCCCAGCCCCCCTCACCAACCATTGGAACAGGCTAGCCTAAAGGTCTAGGCCCCAGCCCCTCTAGGTCGGCCTATACCAATGGGCATCAAGGGGGCGGTGTCTGTGCCAATAAAGTCACGGAGGGGGCGGGGCCTGCTTAGCACAATCTACAGATGATAAAAGATCATTTTTTACTTGAACAAGCACCATGACGTATGATGTAAAATAAGGTATGAAAACTGCTGAATTTACCCATTACACATGTGTAGAAAAGTCATAATGCAAAAAGGGGATGACAGTGTCACTTTAAGGAGAAAAATCAGAGCGGCACTCCATGTCAGCTGGTGGTGCACGATGACAAAGGCATATGGCCGAAACGCCTTCTGCTGTTCACACTGTTATGGTCATGTAACCGAATAAAATTATATATTGTCACTTTAAGCACTTGCTTATCTGCATTGTTGTTTTCATTTATAAGGAATCTAGTGGACATCATCATCCAACAGACCTTATTAATCTACAGTGGAGTCCACTGAGGTGTCTGTCAGCTTGACAGGAAAAAAGTTCAGCATGCTGTTTTGAACATAGCCCCATATATGTGTATTTGAGCGATTTTATCTATAGCTTATAGCAAATATAATTTACAGCTTTAAAAATTCAAACTAAAAACTGATCCATCTCCAGTTAGAGCTGTGAAGTGGTACCTGCTAGGCATTTCACTTTTATCTTCTTTTCCATTTGCTTTCTGAACAGAGCGCCAACTATAGCCCTGTAGGGCAAATACTGATATCAGAGATGTAGATAATAAGGAACCAAACCACAAAGCTATATGTTATGTTTTCTACAGAGCCTATAAAGCATGCCAGTTACACAGAGAGTTTCATACTTCTAATATTATGAAATACTGACGTTCTACCATAACTGCTGGGGAAATACATTTTTTAAAGGTATTACTGTGTTATTTGTCCCTTATTTTTTGTGTTTAACAGCTTCATATTTCATAGCGCTGCCCAGATTGTGACATTCGTGTTATGCTGCGTTTACACGGAACGATTATCAGTTGAATTTGCACGATAACGATCGAATTCGAACGATAATCGTACGTGTAAACGCAGCGAATGATCAAATGATGAGCGAGAAATCGTTCATTTTGATCTTGCAGCATGTTCTTATATCGTCGTTCGCAAAAAATCCGCAGATCGTTCCGTGTAAACAGTCGTTTACCGATTTAACCTATGTGCGAGATAGGCTTAAGCGATCGCAAAACAATCGCAAAATGATTTTTCCGTAGGATATATCATTCCGTCTAAACGCTGATTGTTATTTAAAAAAAAAAAGTTACTTCGAAATCGGTAATCGTACGATCGGGCGAATTATCACTCCGTGTAAACGCAGCATTACTTACTAATTGTTAGGTTAACTAGTAACAGGTGTTGAGGGAACTTGGGGACATTCTGGTTAGGCTAGTACCAGAAAAACATGGATCAGCCTATGACTCTCTAAGGCTGCATCCAGCTTCTCCAGCCACCAGGAGTCAAATGCTGATCATTCCGGTTTAGCTAACCCCAACATTCGGCACGTTAGCTCAACACTACTTGTTACCTTAACTGGGACACAGGGACACTAGGGCCAGTTTATAGAAGACAATTGCCACATTGGTTTGTGTTTTGAAGTATAATTCTAGATACAAACTTTAAAAGAGAAGTCCAGCGAAAATTTTTATTAAAGTATTGTATTGCCCCTCCAAAAGTTATACAAATCCCCAATATACACTTATTACAGGAAATGCTTATAAAGTGCTTTTTTTACTACTGCATAAAGGCTTCATTTTCTGGATAAAATGGTGATGTCACTACCTGACTCACAGAGCTGGACTTCTCCTTTAACATTATGTAATGAATCACAGGAGTGGTAATGATTGGCTAAATTAGCTGCTGTGACCTGCTGCAAATAAAAGTTATTTCAATTGACAGTAATGCTTTAATTGACACCAGGGATCTACTGTATCCATTGCTGGTTGTGCTACTGTATAGATGCCATGTCACAGTTATATTACACATCTTTGGTGCTGCAGGGACTCATTCGGCACCCCTGCAGTGCAAACCCGGGTTGGCGATCAGCTGTCGGTACAATGCGAGGCCTTCTCCATTGTCATGACAGGTCTTCTATTAGAGCCCAGGACCAGCATGCTGAATCTATATGCCACTGCCACTCTTTACTGTGGTATGTAGCTTTATATGCTGATACAGGAGAAGCAGTCATTATGAAAGGCCAAGGAGACAATCCCCTGGGCTCTCTGCTACTAATAAGTTGGTCAGTATTTAAGAGAGATAATAGTTTCAGGAAATGTTTTTTATATAATGAGATGATAAAAGCATACTCCGGGCAAAGATAAAAATCCAGGGTGGGCAGGGAGTGGTGGGAACATAATAATAAAGCTATACTTACCAGTCCCGATTCCCCCTGCAGTACAACGTCATGTCACCCAGTCACCTGCCACGTGGGGCATGAGGGCGTCACAGCTCCCAGTCACATGCTGTGTTAGGGCACTGGGACATGTAAGTATAGTTTCTTTATTATTTTCCCACCTGGATTTTTTACCTATTTACCTTTGCCTGCAGTACCTCTTTAATCATTAATTGATATGCAAAGTATATTTGAAAAAATTCTTTGTCAAGATCTCTGCTTGCAGTCCTCCAATAGATTTTTATTTTATCAAAATGTGTCCTGATCATGTGATGGACACCCAGGTGCAGTTATCCGAGCTGTGGAGTCGGTAGGACAGATATATAGGCCTCTGAGGAAGCTGGGATACCCAGAGATATGCATAGAGCAGGGCAAGATGCTGATCCCCATTTCCCCAATATGTAACAGGCTATAGTTTTAGCTTTTTATATTTTTTTATGTATACTACATAAAATATTTACCTTGGGAATGTATATCCTGTGTTTCATAGTTGGCTATCCAGTGTTAGAAAGTATGGCAGCTTTCTTCCAGAAACAGAAGGACTTGTCTCCAGTTTGGGTGGGGTTTTGCAACTCTGTTCTATTAAAGTTAATGATGTTTAATTGCAAACCACGCCTGCACTGGTGACAAGAGTCCTGCTGTTTCTGGAAGAAAGCAGACATGTTTTTCTAGTCCTAAAAAAATCCCTTTAATGAGAGGAGGCAGAGTTTGGTAACTACTTGAGCAGAGCGGCAATCCTATGGCTGGTAGAAGAAACATGCTCTCTGTACTTCCTTTGTTCTGTTTCAATGTCTCTATAACTAGGGCCAAATTGAATCCAACAACCAGGCGTGAACAGCAATTCTAGTGGAGGGGAGACCCTTAGGGGCCTATTCCACCGGACTATTATCGTTTGCATAATCGTTAACGATTAACGATCTCAAACGACCGCTATTGCAAAAGACCTGAAAACGTTAATTTCCATGGAACGCTAATCTTATGATCGTATTTCCAATCATTTTTTCTTCGCGATTGCGTTTGTATCTACTGCGAACGACCGAAGGACGTCTTATTCAATGCAAATGATTTGCGAACGTTTTGCGAACAAGCAACGATAAAAATAGGTCCAGGTCTTATAAAGCGATCAACGATTTCTCGTTCGGTCGTTAATCGTTAACTGCACTTCAACCGAACGATTATCGTTTAGATTCGAATGATTTAATGATAATCGTACGGTGGAATAGGGCCCTTAGTGGCTGAAACACTTTTCAGTGTAAAAGCAGCAAAAGTTTAGTACGATAAATTGTAGGGAAAATTAGTGACTATTTAAGTGCAGTAAGTGATAGATCACTGACATAGAACTTCTGTCCCCTAACTCTCCCGATAGAGATTTATATGTGAAACAGCTTTTGTCTGTGCCCTTGTAAGTAATTACAGCTCTTACACACAGAGGAGCAGTGTGAGGCTGCATTACATAAGGCACACTACAGATTCTGAATACAGAAGAGACCGGTAGTGATCAGGTGAGTTGTTTAACACTGCAGCTAATCCTTGTATGGATTCACATATATCACTGCACCTCAGTGCAGTCAGTCAGCAGTATTCCATACATGGGAGGGGCCTAGAGATTGCCAAAGAGATGGAGCCAGGAGTGAACGGGTCTTAGCTGCCCAGAGGGATCTCATAGGTTTTAGTTGTAACCCTGCAGTTCATAGGAATTACATAACACAAAGCTTTGGATTTGGCTGTCCAGGCATGATGGGAAATGTACTATTGCAACAGATGGAGGGGCGCAGTTTGGACACCCTTGTTTTAGAGCATATAATTATTTGGTTGTCAGATTGGTGATCACATGACCCTGTTCCAGTAATGAAATGTATGAATGCAGCTGAGCTGGGAGGAAACAGATGACACTGCAAGAATAGTATTGGTAAAAAAAAAATCCAGAGTGCTTCTTTAACTTAGGTCCAATCACAATCTAAGAACAGGCATTCTCACAGCAAACCAGTATCTTGAAACCTAGTAAATTGAATTGTGCATTTATATAATGATTATGCTTTTCTATAAGACCAGACTGTATTATATCACATACTCCTCTCAGATAATAACAAGTCCACTTTTTCTTGCAGTAAGAACACATTTTTCTAATGAATTATATACAGAGAACTGCTATTCTCTGTAAAGGCTGTACATCTCTAGATGTGTTTGAAGTGAATTCATTTTTTTTTACATTTTCAGCTCAGTTGTTTATCTAAAAGCCTAAAATTGAAATTTGCAGTTAAGCAGCCAATTTATGACCAACATCCATCTGAAACTGTGTGTAAACTTGTGTACTGACCTGAATGAAATTTGTCAGAATAAGCGTATGATTAACTTGTTTTTATGTTTTCAGTTACCTATTTCCTGATGGACGAAGCTACAATCCAGACTTGACAGGTCTATGTGAGCCGACACCACATGATCACATCAAAGTTACCCAGGTATCTGTTTTTATTTCTGTTTCTATTTTTTTTTTTTTTTTTTGTTTGAGGACATCTTTCCGCCTGGACATAATATTGTATTTTTAAAAGGTTTATGAATTATACTCCAAATCACTCAAGTGTATGAGTTATCTTAGGACACCAGAACTTTGATATCTGAGCTATAAAGCCAAGAAAGACTATTCATTGGGACCTGGACATTGCATAAACTTATGAAATGTTGAAATCCTTTGATAACTGAAGAAACTTCAACCACATTAAAGAGGTTATCCTGCACTTGAAAACTTTAATATTTTGCTGCCCTATTATAAAACATAAGCATCTTATTCTTATCCCTCCACGCTCCCCATAGTGTCCTTTTGGGGTGTCTCCAGGTCCCCCATGGAAATGGAGAACAGGTGGGCACCACCAATACAAAATAGTCAAAGTGGGTGCTGATGGCTCCAGGTCCCCCGCTGACAGCAACTGCTGCCACTTCCGAGACAAACCCGTCTTGAAAGTGATAGCCCGCTCAGCCAATCACTGCCCATGGTGCTGTCCCATCTCAGTCTAGTCTAATAATAGTGCTACTATAGCACAAATTGGTGAAAAAGGTTAAAGAGAATTATTGATGGGTCACACATTGCATTGCAGTTTGCTCTATAGCCACATAATAGTTACAGCAGAGATAGGGAACCTTTGCTTTCCAGCTGTTGCAAAATTGCAACTCCTATCATACCTGGACATCCAAAGCTAAAGCTTTGGGGAGGAGATGGCACCAGAATGTAGTATGGGAAGGAGCCAAGTCTGCGGAAGCGGTGTTAAGTTTTGGGCAGCATTCTGCTGGGGAACCTTTAGGTTTTTGCCATTCCTGTGGATGGTACTTTTACAGCATGCAGAGGAAGCACAGATTGAGCAGCTAAGGGATAGGTGGTAGGAATGTTGAGGGTCTTGGCTACTGGTGTTTGGGAAATTGTAGTTAGTAATGTGCCACTAACATCTTGTATAGCCCATGTCTCATGCAGCATAAGGGGACCTACACAATATTAGACAGGTGGTGGTTTTATTTCTGTGACGG
This sequence comes from Dendropsophus ebraccatus, assembly GCF_027789765.1. Lineage (NCBI taxonomy): Eukaryota > Metazoa > Chordata > Amphibia > Anura > Hylidae > Dendropsophus > Dendropsophus ebraccatus. The sequence goes on along the minus strand of NC_091458.1, from coordinate 117,680,290 downwards.
AATGGTATAAATATTATTATTAATTGTTATTATATTTATTATAGTAAACTGTTAATTACAATATGAAAGATGCAGTTTTGTCCTATTAAGATTCTGTTGGTGGGTGTGGTGAAAGAGAACATAGTGAACACCCTTGTACAACCCTAGAAAGAACTAACACCTTCTGTTTCTGCTATTCTTCTGAGGGAAACCCCATGCTAACCAGAATACAAACCTCTAACTCCAGTATTTGGGGTATAGACAGAGAGTTCCTTGATTGTTATTATGCAGTTATCATTTGTCTTTATATTTCAACACTTTTTTCCTTTTAGGAACAATATGAATTGTACTGTGAAATGGGCTCAACATTTCAGCTCTGTAAAATATGTGCAGAAAATGACAAAGATGTAAAGATTGAGCCGTGTGGACATTTGATGTGTACTTCATGTCTAACATCTTGGCAGGTACTGTCATTACACATTACACACACATCTTACTTTGAGATTGTAGAATTCATAGCTTGAGATGAGCAGATTTGTTATTGGTGTTTGTGAATTCCATTTACTTTTCCATTGTTAAGAGTTATTTTAGAATATTCTGATGTTGGTTATTATCAACATTATCAAACAATGTTGGTTATTATCTATTAGTATTCACTTACAGTACATGCTCCATTTCCAAACACTTTGCTTTATGAACTCCTCAACTGTGAATAGCATCTTACAGAAATTAATTTTACACAACACAAGAAACCTGTAGCTAATGTAATCTCTGCTTCACCCGAAGAGAAATAGTCCATGAATGTTAAAGGGGAACTCCAGGTAGAGGTTAAAAAAAATGAAACTTCTGCAGAAGCATAACGCATTACTTACCTGTCCATCCCAGTTTTGAAACTACCAGAAATCCATTTGTTTGGGGAGTTTTTGCTTTGTTTTGTGTTTCTGTCCTTCCTGGTTTAGCATTTCCCAGAACGCAATGCTTTCCCTCATGTGATCATCATAGCCCCCACCCATCCCAATCAGTAAAATTAGTGCAGCAGCTGCTTCTGGCCGGTCAGAGATGGTGAATTACTCAGGGGATTGGGGCCTCCTGTGACATCACACCCTGCCCCCTGTCTACATCATCAGCAAACACACACAATGTGAGACAGAGGCATCGAATATTTGTCTCCTGAGGGGGGATAGCAGAAGGAGCAGGAGACAATGTGAATTGGCACAGAGACAATTTTTTTTTTTTCAGTTCCTGGATTTCTGTCAGCTACCAGTGTGGCAGAACCGTACAGATACGGTAATACATTGTATAGACACATCTATATAATTTTCAATGTACTTTTAATAGAAAACAAGTTTTTCTTATCCAGAGTTCCCATTTAACTTGCTGGCATTTTCTGCCTCCTGACAGTATAGCATAATGTTCAGAAGAAACTCCTTGGTCCTTACAGTAGGGATGGATGCCTCCTACCTCTTGTATTTTTCAGTACTCTAATATACTTGGGACAGAAGGAATAGCAGATTATTGCTATTGTTTAGTATGGTCCTAGTTAAGTGGAGCATCACCTGTATTACTGTCTATAACAGGCATGTTGTCTTGTAGTTACTTTGTCTTTTTTTTGCTATACCTGTTGCTGCATTTATTGCGGCTGATGCTGTATGGGGTCTGCTAAATACTTGTGTACTTCTGCCTTTACTATAGATTTAGTAATGGATTTAACTGATCACTTGAAATATTCAGAATTTTCTAAAACCTTTAGCCTGGCAAGTTTATTTTTAAAGGGAAAGTAGAAGAATCTAATCTGCTGAAATCTCCCTATAGCGCACGGGGCGCTGAGGATGAAGGTAGGTTTCTTACTTTCATCCTCTGCACCATTTTCGTGTACTTTGTAGTTTATTCCTTAACCCATTCACGTAATACGTACATATACATTCTGACTGCACATACCCAGTGCAGTAGGAATGTAGATATACGTCCCTGCGTGTCAGAGGGGTTTGATGTGTGCGGTATTGCTGCAGTAAGAGCAGCTCCGCACACATCAGTGTCCCGGGAGCCCAGGAGCTGCGTCATTTAAGGTACTCAGTGACAGGGCAAGTTCCTGTCACTGAGTGATCGGGACCCAGCAGCCATCTTATGGGGGTCCTGATTTCTTGTACTGATGGGCGGGGATAATCCACTTACCTTTGTCCTGTGGGATCGTCCATCTATGGATAGAGTCTGTTCTCAGGCAGGCTCTTTTCATAGATCTCCGATAACACTGATCTATGCAATCTAATGATTGCATATTTTACTGTAAATGTTTTTTTTTGTTTTGTTTTTTAAAGTAATACATTTTATTTCTAAAAAGTATATAAAAAACCCTTATAAACCCCCCTCCCAATAAAAGTTTAATATACCTTCTTGCCTATTATCAGAATAAAAATATGAAAAAATAAATGTATTTATATATCTTTGTGTACAGAATTGTCCTTTCCATTAAAATTATAACATTATTGTTCCTGCACAGTGAACAGTGTAAATGGGAAAAAAGACAAAACACAATGATAGCTGATTTTTATTTATTTTTTTAATTATATATTAAAAATTTTTTATAAAAAGCAATCAAAATTTTTCTGCTACACGAATATGATAATAACAAAAACTAGACATCATGGCACAAAAAATGACACCCCAACCGACCCTGTCGGTGGAAAAATAAAAGAGCTATGGCTCTTAGAAGGCGGGGAGGAACATTGCACTAATTAGGCCCGGACATCGTGCATCAATGGGCTCTGTCTTGAAGGGGTTAATGTAGTATAAGTTTATTAATTTATCCAGACAGAAAACATATCTACAAACTCTGTGGTAGAAGATTATATCCTTACAAGTCCTATAGAAAGTTATAAAGCAACAATGCCTAATAGTATTGTATTGGTTAGAGATGAGCCAACCTCGAGCATGCTTGAGTCCATCCGAACCCGAACTTTCGGCATTTGATTAGCGGTGGCTGCTGAACTTGGATAAAGCCCTAAGGCTATGTGGAAAACGTGGATATAGTCATTGGCTGTATCCATGTTTTCCAGACAACCTTAGAGCTTTATCCAAGTTCAGCAGCCCCAGCTAATCAAATGCCGAACGATCGGGTTCGGATCGACTCGAACCCGAACCCGGTTCGCTCATCTCTAGTGCTAGTATATCATCATCAGAACTGGCTGCAGTACACAGCTCTATACAAACTAAAAATAAATATGGGGTTCCTCTGCATTTTGATTATAAGCCAGGTAAAAAAAAAAACACAACAAAACACCTATTTGACCATTTTATTAGGAAAAAGACAAAAAAAATCAAGAAAACGCCGATCTGATAGCCTTTACATGCCTCAATCATTTGTGCAGCCTGTTACCTCCATGGTAGTCGCCCGCACATTCCTATTTACACAGAAAGATGACTACCAAAGATTTTATTGTACGCAGAAAATATGCAATCAGCTGATTAATAAAAGATTTCTTGTTTGTCAGCTGATCACTGGCCCTTTTACACTGGATGATTATCAGCAGTGCCTGTTAATAATCTGCCCACTCTTAGTGGGATAGTCAGAGCTTTGTCATATAAAACAAATCTGTCACCATGTTATGCTGTTTTAGAGAGGAATAATACAGGAATAAGTACACTCTCCTATTATCCAAAAGACAAATATTGGTTAATAGGAGAGTGGACCTTTTATGCAGGGGATTTGAAGTTCTGTATCAGAAGAAGGGTGCCCAGACCTCTAAAACTATACTTTAGGAAATGTATATGGATGATATGGATTTCACAGGAAGATGCATTAACCCACATTACCATCTGACTGGCACAGTACATTCATAACTGTCTGATACTTTTCTTCTTTTTCTAAGAAGTTAAAGAGGTGGTAAACATTCCTTTGCACATATATTGTAGTAACCTACAGCCCAGCAATTAGTCGTACCTTGTGAAGGCACTGCAAACGAGTACTGATATTGCTTTTCGGCACCCGTATTTTTGCACAACTGTCACGTCTGAGGAGGAACAGTGAACCCTGTAATGAACGTGAGTCAACTGTCTCTGCCTACTTGGACGATCTGCCCTAAACAGCAGCCTCCAACTGGGCGACGGTCCCTATGCTTATAAAGTATGCATAGCAGTCAGGGAAAAATCAAGTCTGGTTCAAACTTGTCAGTAATGGCAGTCGCAAAATCAGAATACAAAAGCAAAAACCAGAAACATACCAAGGACAACATCAGAGACAGTTGCAATATCAGTATTCAGTCAGTCAAGGAGGTCTGTATTCAAATTGTCACCAAAGGCAGTCAGAGGGGCAGCAGGGGGTAGAATCAGGTAGGTAAACAGCAATCACAAGGGAGAATATGATCACGGGAGCCTGTCATCAGCAGATGCCTGTTTAAATCTCTGCCGCTGGAAGACTATGGGATGCCAGCCCAGTGCCAGCCCTGGTTGGCCAGGATGTATGTATTGGGATTACAATTGCAGGGAAGGTGGAGCACAGTGTAATTGTGTTTAAGGGTGGGATCTGCTTACATATAATACACCATCTGCATTCTATGCATCTCCTGTTAGTGATCTTGTTTCCCATACAGTAAATTGTGAACTACACAGTAGCCAAATGAGATGTTATGTATAAGTCTATAATATGAAAAACTGGTCTTAAAGGACAACTCCCACGAAATTTTTTTTTAGCTTATTTAACACACATTACAAAGTTATATAACTTTGTAATGTGGTTAAATACCCGGTCTGGCCCCCTTCCCCCACTTTCGGACCCCCGACCCCCCCGCCCGGAAGTTAAAGAATATATACATTACCTATTACGATCGTCACGGTCCTCTTCTCCCGGGCGGCATCTGGTGACGACGACGTCAGAGCCGGGGGGGGCGGTCCGGGTCTTCTTCCTCCTCGGCGTCTTCATAGAGAATGAATGGGACGGAAAAGGCTGCTGGTGCACATGCACACCAGCAGCCTTTTCATTGGCTGGAGCGCATCACATGGCTTCCAGCTTCGTCAGCCCTGATTGGCTGAGGTTGCTGGAAGCCATGTGATGCGCTCCAGCCAATGAAAAGGCTGCCGGTGCGCAAGCGCACTGGCAGCCTTTTCCATCCCCAGGACCCGGAAATCAGAGACATCGCTGGAGGGCGGACGGCGGTGACGGTGAGGCGGACGGCGGGCGAATGGAGTGGCGATCGTCACCGGAGGGATGGTGAGTATGGTGTCTGTGTGTGTCTGTGTTTTTTTTTTTGGGGGGGCGGGGGTCCCGCGGGAGTTGTCCTTTAATAAAAACCTCTACATAAATCCCAGTGCATCAGTCTTGCAATGTGCCCCCAGTAAAATCTACAACACCTTGGAGCTGACGTAGATTTCAGCAACAGTTTACATAGGCGTGCAGGCATAAAATGCATACAATTTTAAAAATCTGGCACACACGGGGACCAAGCCCATTTCGTAGGCAGTCAAACTCACAGTTCCGCCCCCTCTCTGCCTCCTTGGCATGACCATCATAGAGGGTAAAAGGTCTCAAAACCCCGCAGCATGATAAATCTCTTCCCCCCCCCCCAATGGATTTGGTTACTATCTGTATTGATTTATTGTGTTACATTTGCTAGTAGATTTTATTATTTTGTTTTATATATGGATTTATTTTCATAGTAAAAGACAGACCTTATGCACAAATAGGTGTTAATGTTTGGGATCCTTATAAACCTAGATCTAGTTTATGATTTCTATGCCATTCAGTGGTGCCATACATATCACAACACAAAGGTAATTCCATGCAGAATATTCACTAAGAAACAAAATGCTCATCATGCTCCATCTAATGCTGTGTATCAGACAGAATTCTCTGTAGAACTATTGAATTAAGAAAAAAAATCAAGCTATGAAATTTAACCTAACTCTGCAGTGCTTTTCTAGAAATAGATCATGCATAGTATTATCAGTGGTAGTACAAAAATTTCCAGTTAACAGTATGTGCACCTACCTCACCTGGGTTGGCCTTGTCCTGCTTGTTTTGCTTCTGTTTATGTTTCAATGTTTTTTTTTTTGTTTTTTTTTTGTGAAGAGCAAGAAATGTACATAAATACAACAGGTTAAGACTTAGATTTTTTATTTTTCCAGGAATCTGATGGACAGGGATGTCCTTTCTGTCGTTGTGAAATCAAGGGTACAGAACCAATTATTGTTGATCCTTTTGATCCAAGAGATGAGAACAGGAATAGTAGTAATTTTGATTTATGCACGCCCATGCTGGATTTTGATGAAGATGATGAGCGGGAAGAATGCTTAATAATGAACCGACTTGCCTGTGTGAAAAAGGTAATCGCTTTATAATATATTAAATCATTTTAAAGCATACATATTCAAGTATACCTCACAATATACCAAGGAACTAAACTGCCAATGAACCTGATATGAAAGAGGATAAGTACATAAATAAGTAGATATCATGTGCTCCAGCCCCTTAGCAGTGCTGCCTAAGGTAATAGTCACAGATACCATGTTTGTGTTCAATAAAGCAACTGGATGTTACATTGTTGTGCACAGATTTTTATTTTTTTATTCTTGATTACACAGTGTATATATACATGTGTATTATATATATGTGTGTGTGTATTATGTGTAATATTAGTAATGACTTTTCTGTTCCAGATGAATGAAAGACAGAATTCGCCAGTAACCTCTCCAGGTTCTTCTCCCCTTTCCCAAAGGAAAAAAACTCCCCCTGACATTGTACCGATCCCTCACCTTAACCTACCACCAGTTCCTCCTCGACTGGATCTAATTCATAAAGGAGTGGCTCGCTCCCCTTGTGCCAGTCCTACGGGGTCACCAAAGGTAAACTTCAAAAGGGGTGAGAAACATATTGCGCTGTCAGTAACTTATTGTATGTAGTAAGTAGTTGAAGGCACTCCCTTTAATACCGTATAAATCTGGGATAGTAGTATTTTCAGCTCTTTTTATCTCAATAGACATCATGAAAAGCTACATAAGCTACATGGAGCTCTACATAAGTGGTTGTTTGCCCTCACCCCTAACTTCCTAGAACAAAGTTTTGCCTGATGTTTTGAAGTTGACGACTTGCTTCTATATTAGGCTTATATTGGCTGCTATTGTTAGCGTAACGTTTGGTAGCGTTGACATAGGACAGGCCACTTCTACATCACATTGAATTTCACTGGTTGTATCATTTCCATGCAATTGTCCTATGCCACACAAGTTAAGCAGGCCTGCGTGGCACCATCCTGCTTCGACAAAGTTGCCATGTATCACTGCCTCAAGTAACATTATTATGTTGAATCCTTTGCAAGATTAGAAAAAACAATAAATAGCGCTGGCTTTGCCATTTTGGATGTTAAAGGACAACTCCGGCGGGACCCCCCCCCCCAAAAAAAAACACAGACACACACAGACACCATACTCACCATCCCTCCGGTGACGATCGCCACTCCATTCGCCCGCCGTCCGCCTCACCGTCACCTGCGTCCGCTGTCCAGCGATGTCTCCTTCTTCCGGGTCCATGAGAGAGAAAAGGCTGCCAGCGCGCTTGCGCACCGGCAGCCTTTTCATTGGCTGGAGCGCATCACATGGCTTCCAGCAAGCTCAGCCAATCAGGGCTGAGCAAGCTGGAAGCCATGTGATGCGCTCCAGCCAATGAAAAGGCTGCTGGTGCGCATGTGCACCAGCAGCCTTTTCTCTCCCATTCACTCTCAATGAAGACGCCGAGGAGGAAGAAGACCCGGACATCACCCGACACCAGAGAAGAGGACCGTGACGACCGTAATAGGTAATGTATATATTCTTTAACTTCCGGGGTGGGGGGTCGGGGGTCGGAAAGTGGGGGAAGGGGGCCAGACCGGGTATTTAACCACATTACAAAGTTATATAACTTTGTAATGTGTGTTAAATAAGCAAAAAAAAATTTTCGCCGGAGTTGTCCTTTAACATAACAGGATATAGACCTATATTTGTTTAGAATAAATACTAGTGTTACCTAGCATGTTAATATAATGTTTTCTTTTTTAGTCATCACCTTGTATGGTCCGAAAACAAGATAAACCTCTTCCTGCACCACCGCCTCCTTTAAGAGAACCCCCTCCCCCACCAGAGAGACCACCTCCGATACCACCTTACAGTCGAATGTGTAGACACGTGCATCACATGGAAAATGTGCCTTGTAGAGACCAGCCAATGCCCCTCGAAGCCTGGTGTCCAAGAGACATTACTGGTGCTGGTCACTTAGCTACATGTCGTATAACACTTGATAGCTCTCCTAAACTTGGAAAAACTGCTAACTCTGTTCTAAATGGGAGACATGTCAGACATCTGAGTACAGAACCAAGATTTGTGCACAAACATAAGCATCATGATCTACCCGCAGAAAATGTTAGGGTAAGGATCTTGTTTCCTTTTGTGTGTAAGGGTGCGTTCACACGTACAGGATCTGCAGCAGATTTGAATCTGCAGCAAATCTGCGCCATCAAATCTGCTGCAGATCCTGTACGTGTGTACGCACCCTAAGGTTGCTGGTATCAGAAGACAACACAATGCATTTTCTGGTAACTATGAAAGATGCTGGTTGCTGTGCTGACCTATTTACTTCTTACTTTATCTATTCTAGTTTTAATATATATGTTTTTTATGGAGAAACATGCTTGTTAGCCTATATTATGTTTTTTTTAATAGGTTTTATCAAATGTTCTAATGGAAGAGTATGATGTGCCTCCCCGACTTTCTCCCCCTCCACCATCAATTTCTATTCAATCTACAATAAAGTAAGTGCAAATTAATGTCTGTTTGCTAAAGGTGTTTGTTTCTGCCATAATGGCAACTGCACAAGTCATCATTCATCTAACCAGGAGAACTAGATTAGTGTTTTTAACTTAACCCTTTAAGGACATGGCCCATTTTCGTTTTTACGTTTTCGGTTTTTCCTCCTTGTGTTTAAAAGGTCATAGCACTTGCATTTTTCCACCTAGAAACCCACATGACCCCTTATTTTTTGCGTCACTAATTGTACTTTGCAATTACAGGCTGAATTTTTGCATAAAGTACACTGCGAAACCAGAAAAAAATTCAAAGTGTGGTGAAATTGAAAAAAAAAAACGCATTTCTTTTATTTGGGGGAACTGTGTTTTTACGCCATTCGCCCTGGGGTAAAACTGACTTGTTATGCATGTTTCTCAAGTCGTTACGATTAAAACGATATATAACATGTATAACTTATATTGTATCTGATGGCCTGTAAAAAATTCAAACCGTTGTTAACCAATATACGTTCCTTAAAATCGCTCCATTCCCAGGCTTATAGCGCTTTTATCCTTTGGTCTATGGGGCTGTGCGAGGTGTCATTTTTTGCGCCATGATGTGATCTTTCTATCGGTACCTTGATTGCCCATATATGTCTTTTTGATCGCTTTTTATTAAATTTTTTCTGGATTTGATGCGACCAAAAATGCGCAATTTTGCACTTTGGGATTTTTTTGCGCTGACGCCGTTTACCGTACGAGATCAGGAATGTGATTAATTAATAGTTCGGGCGATTACGCACGCGGCGATAGCAAACATGTTTATTTATTTATTTGTTTACTTTTATTTAAAACCTGGGAAAAGGGGGGTGATTCAGACTTTTATTAGGGGAGGGGGCTTTTTACTATTAACAACACTTTTTTTTTTTTTTTTTTACACATATACTAGAAGCCCCCCTGGGGGACTTCTAGTATATACACTTGGATCTCTCATTGAGATCTCTGCAGCATAGATATGCTGCAGAGATCCATGAGATCGGCACTCGTTTGCTTTCGGCTGCTGCAGCCGAAAACGAACGAGTGCCGAGCCGAGGACGGCGCCATCTTGGACGCGTCCCCGGCCGGCATCAGTAACGGAGATCGCTCCTCCGGGACAAGGTCCCGGAGGAGCGATCTCCCCCACTAGACACCAGGGAAACGTTGCCTCCGGTTAGCTAATTAGCGGGCACGGCGATCCGACCGTGCCCGCTAATAGCAGCGGTCCCGGGCTACTCGCGGCACCCGGGATCGCGGCACTTCAAAGCGGGGCCGCCGCGCGGCCCCGCTTTGAAGTGCAAGTGAGGACATAGGACGTACCGGTACGTCCTATGTCCTTAAGAGGTTAAAGGAGAAGTCTGGCGAAAATTTTTATTAAAGTATTGTATTGCCCCCCAAAAGTTATCCAAATCACCAATATACACTTATTATGGGAAATGCACATAAAGTGCTTCTTTCCCTGCACTTACTACTGCATCAAGGCTTCACTTCCTGGATAAAATGGTGATGTCACGACCCGACTCCCAGAGCTGTGCGGGCTGTGGCTGCTGGAGAGGATGATGGCAGAGGGATGCTCAGTGTCCCTCCAGTGCCCTGTGTCCCTCAGTGTTCCTCAGCCATTATCCTCCCCAGCAGCCAAAGCCTGCACAGCTCTGGGAGACGGGTCGTGACATCACCATTTTATCCAGGAAGTGAAGCCTTGATGCAGTAGTAAGTGCAGGGGAAAAAGCACTTTACAAGCATTTCCCGTAATAAGTGTATATTGGGGATTTGTATCACTTTTGGGGGGCAATACAATACCTTAATAAAAATTTTCGCTGGACTTCTCCTTTAACAATTAATGGATAGCAATTATTATTCTATGTCACATTTTCTGAACGGCCAGATACCCATAGACCTCAGGCACACATGTTCTGATAAAAGTGTAGGCCTATAATTTACCAGATCTTTTCTAGCATATATGTGTTTATTAGCAGTGTCAGCTGAAGCTGGGAACCATAATTCTGTCTGCTGGGGTTTGTTGCTCATCTTCAGTTTTCCATATATATGACATATAGAGAACTGAGGGAGGGGGAGCTATATAAACTAGAGCAGGTCATAGTGGAATGTTCTATTTCACACAACTAGTAGTTAAAGGAGTCCGGCGAAAGTTTTTATTAAAGTATTGTATTGCCCCCTCCTCCCCCCCCAAAAAAAAAGTTATTACCAACATACACTTATTATGGGAAATGCACATAAAGTACTTTCTCCCTGCACTTACTACTACATCAGGGCTTCACTTCCTGGATAAAATTGTGATGTCATGACCCGACTCCCAGAGCTATGCGGGCTGTTGCTGCTGGAGGGGATGATGGCAGAGGGATGCTTAGTGTTCCTCCAGTGCCCTGTGTCCCCCTGCCATCATCCTCTCCAGCAGCCACAGCCCGCACAGCTCTGGGAGTCGGGTCGTGACATCACCATTTTATCCAGGAAGTGAAGCCTTGATGCAGTAGTAAGTGCAGGGAAAAAAGCACTTCATAAGCATTTCCTGTAATAAGTATATATTGGTGATTTGTATAACTTTTGGGGGGGCAATACAATACTTTAAATAAAAATTTTCGCTGGACTTCTCCTGTAATTACAGGTCCACATATGCTGGCAGTCTTAGGCGACGCTCCCACTACAGGAACGGGCCATCGTTTAATGACAAAAGGCGGTTGTATAATGATAATGGCGATAGGCTCTCATTATCAATAAATAGCTGCCATTTTGCACTTAGATCTCATATTGGAAACATAGCCTCAAGCTGACCATACCTTTCAGATAGCTACCAGTCAACATCTGTCTCTTTCATTTCCCTCATACACATGTATGTTCAGCTTGACTAAGTGTACATATATTGGATGAGGAGAGATTGTTGCTAAACACTTGGTAGGGGGTTTATGTTCCTAAGGAAAAAAATATCTGGCATGTTGTAATCAATATATGCTCTACAAACTGGTAGCTGGCTTTCTGTGCAGCTATCTTATATATTATTTATTGCACCTGGGAAGGGTTCACTCCTGGACATAGGCTTTAGGAATGTTTTACTGACTGATAATAAGCATTGTAGTAATAATTTACATTGTGCTAGCAATGTGATGAATCACCATGCCCCTGCTACCAGAGGTTTCCCCACTTTATTTAAAAATGGAATTTATAAAGCTGCCTGGCATCTTGCAAAAAGCTTACTGTATATAATGTGGAATAAAAAGTCTGCTGACTTCCTTGGCAGCTTTCTTACCCACTAACATTGCAGTGCCAATAGTGCTAAACATAGGATAAGATTTACATAATGAATAAATATCCTACTATAAATACGTTTATATGGTATCCAGCAGATGTTAAAAGCCTGCAAGTATGTGTGCATCCCAGTTGTTCTGTATGGCTGCAATAACACATTGACACCATGAGGTAATTGAATATACTTGACATTGGCTTTAAATGCAGTGTTTCCCAAACATGAAAATATACCACAACATAATTCTTCTTGTCTAAAGACATGCTGCATTTGGGGACCTTTAGTATATACTTTGCTAACTACTATATAGTCAAGTCATGTGTTTGTAGGACAATCATTTTGGGGGGGATTTTTCTAAATCTTATGGAGTTTTTCCAAATATACCAGGGAAGCTGACAAAATATGCCAGATATTTTTTTATGATAGAAATGATTGTAAGGTATACAAAAGCAAACAGACTTATACCATAAATAAAAAGCTTACAAATACTAAATAGTAAGTGACCCAGCTAATGCTGCGTTTACACAGACAGATTTATCTGACAGATTTTTTAAGCCAAACCAGGGAATGGATTAGAAAAGAGGAGAAATCTCAGTGTTTCCTTTAATAACCTGTTCTCTGTTTATAGTCTGTTCCTGGTTTTGGCTTCCAAGATCTGTCAGATAAATCTGTCTGTGTAAACGCACCATAACTTTACCTAATGTGGCTAGAGACTATGATATGAGATGGCAGAAAAGCTATCACAAGTCATTTGGGCACAGTAGTTTATAAAATAAGTCAAACTTTGGGTAGCCATATACTGTATATAATATATACCCCAGACCTCCATACTGTTGAATAGCGATGGCACTAAAGATTTTGAAGGGAATTGGATCTAAGCTGCAGTGACTAGTCTTGGCCACTACACAGTGGATGAAGCTGTCTGCTTCCAGCTCTGTTTCGCTGTGTATACTATCAGCGCAAACAGCTGAACTATAGGGGCGCTGAGTATCAGACTGATATCGAAGACCTTTTTTGAGAATGGGCCAACAATAAGTATTACCTGGCAAAGCCCCTTAAATGAGACCTGTCACCAATCCTGACTTGTCTGCTTCAGCACATATGTACAATGCCCATGAAATTGGTGCATGGATTACATATTTAAAGCACCATTCCTCTGTTTCCCACGTTCCTCAACAGAGTCTCCCCCCACCCGGGCAGCATCTGTGATAAGATGCTGAGAGCGGTGGAACTGTACAGATATGCACCGCGCTGTAATGAATCAGCCGCGTGGTGCTGTCATTACAGTGCGCCGCATATCTGTACAGTTCCCCTGCTCTCTGCATCTAATTACAGATGCTGTCTGGTCGGGGGAGACTCCGTTAAAGGCATTCCACGTCCGTGTTCCGTGAGGAACATGGAACGTGGGAATACAGCTTTAGGCTTAGGGCCACACTGCGTTTTTGCAATCCATTTTTCATCCGTTTTTACGAAAAACAGATTGGAAAAATGGTTGCATTTGTGTGCATCATTTCTTTTTTTAACATACACAAAAACGTGGTTAACCACATTTTTTTTATCCTTTTTTTTTTTTTTTTTTTATAATGGAAGTCAATAGAAAAACAGATTATTAAAACGGATGTTCCAGAAGTGTTATTTCATGGGGAATACAAGTATTTACTAAAACAGGCCACAACTAGCTCTCTTAAAGGAGTACTCCTGCAATTTGTTTTTTAAGCTTAATTAACACACATTACAAAGTTATATAACTTCTTATGTGTGTAAATAAGCTATCTGTTCCTGCCCCCCCCCCCCCCCCCCCCTTGGTATAGATACCAAATATATGTCGCCCCTGTCCTCTTCTCCCGGGCGCCATCTTGGGTCAATGTCATCGGAGCAGGGGGCGGGGGTGGTCTTCTTCTTTTTCGGTGTCTTCCACAGCAGTGAATGGGAGAGAAAAGGCTGCTGTAGACTTTTTATTGGCTGGAGTGCATGACATGGCTTGCAGCTTGCTGAGCCCTGATTGGCTGAGCAAGCTGGAAGTCATATGATGTGCTCCAGGCAATGAAAAGGCTGCTGGTGCACATGCAGCCTTTTCTCTTCCATTTACTGCTCCGCAACCCGGAAGTGAGGGAGATCTGAAGATGGCCGACAGGGATGCGGCCGGCAGGAGATTCAAGCAGCGATAGTCACTGGAGGGATGGTAAGTATATATGCTGTGTGTGTGTGTCTGTGTTCTTCTTTTTTTTTAGTCCGCTGGAGTACTCCTTTAAAGCTTGTATGGGCATCAGCTGGTAGTGCAGACACTTACCCACAACCCACCTTGCTTGCACATAAAGTGAAAACCAACTGCCAGTACTAATGAAACAGATCAGGAGACTGCAACTAAACTGAGCATGAGAGAACCAACCTAGTGGATGGATGCCCAAAAGCAGGTCGTAACAAAAGGCAAATGGTTATAAAAAAAAAAAAGGCACTTATGGTATTAGGGAGTTTATATCTCTCAAACTATACCTTTAAAAGAAATCATTGTCCATTTAAAATGTTTCATTTATCATAACGCATCAGTTTAGCTTTCTTTGTGACCCCATCCCTACATTTCTAAAATATAAAAAGAACTACTATATTTTGTATTTGCATTCGTGTATGTTTTGTATGAGAACTAAACTTCCCCAGTTGTGCTTTTCAGCATGACCTCAGTCATGTGCTTTAATTCCAAGTGACTGGAAGTAGCTGATCACAGGGCATTTTAATTGGAATTTAACCTCCCGTCCTGTCCACACATGGAGGCTATGCTTTATGGCATATTGAGAAGGGATGTAAAAGTTTTCAGGGTATTAATTGGCCTTCCCCGCGCTGCTTGTGGAATGGCTGGAACATGGATTATTTTAATCAGTTGTTGACACTTCACTTAGAGCAGCAGCGGGAATGTTCTTTACGTTTTATTTGTGCCAGTGGAATTGTATTGTTAAAGTAAACTATTCTTCCAGCACTTTGCAAATCTGCTTCTGTTCAGCTGTAGTTGTGGGCTGCTAACGGGATTAGGTTCCAAATGACTGGATGCCAGCTGGAGTTTTAAAGGGACAGAGAAGAGGAGAAAGCTGGTAGAGATGCTGCCAGGTCATTGCTGTGTACCAGGACTTGTGCCAGGATGTGGCAGCAGTCCAGTAGTGTATTTGGCTGCACACTTGCGTCTAATGAGCCTTGTTAGGAACGCAATGGCTGTAAGAATCAAAGCATTGGTGTGTCCTGCCCAAGTGGAGACATTAGGCGCTTTACTTTTCAAATAAAAACTCTTTATGCAAAGTGCTGCAATTCTCTAATGGTCTACTGCAGTGGACAGCAGTGTTTTCTGGGAGTTTCTCCAGGTCTTGGCATAAGTGACATATATGGGTTTATAACCAGATCCACATAACTGGCAATATTGGGTTATGGTTATTCATTGCTTAAACAATTCAGTTGTAATGCTTTTGTGTCTGACAAGCGGGTTTATAAGAGTTCACTGTTCAGTTTCAATGTGGTGGATGCTGATGCAATATACTGAGAATAAAAGCTACTAAACTGACAACAGCTCGCTATGTAACATGCATAGAGATGAGTCAGCACTTAGGAGGTTGGCTTTTATAAATGCATTTTAAATTCTTATCGATCCAAGCCAACAAGCGACTGTGTACAGGCAGACAACAGTAATATATGTAGCTGTAGCCCGAACCTGAAGCACTGTAGCCCCATTTGACGTTTTGGGGCCAATGCCCTTCTTCAGGCCAATGGAGAAGTATGTGAGCCTTAGAACAGGCGGAAATAGTGTGCAGCAGAACAGGGGTTCAGGGGTGTTGTGACCTAAGTCATGAGGTGGGAAGGTGCTAGAAAGCAGGCGTCCTGCACAGTTGACTGTTAGGTTGGATCAATAAAAAGTATGCTGCCACACCACTTGTTTTGAAGATAAAAACTCAGTTGGTGCCATCCATATGCTGTACGTTCAGCAAGAAAACCTTCAATTTATGTGTGTTTCTCCCTGTAAGCCACTGTGTAAATATTATCCTTACAAGGAGGTTTCAGTCACAATATATACAAAAGTGTGGATACCGAAAATAGGTTTCTGACCATTTCGCTGTCAGCAATTTTTCCTTTCGTCCACCTGAACTGGAGACAAGAGTGTTGTTGTCTCTGGAACCTATGAATCACTTATGTATGAACTTGTTAGGTTGTTAGTGAAAAGCCTCTGTTTCTTACATCTATTCCATCAGCAGTGGTCTTGTTCTTTACATGTTGGGTAGTACAATATGCTCATTATATATTCATACTATGGAATTTCTGCAGAGACTTTAAGCTTATTCCGCCGGGTGGTCTCCGCTTGATGTTCCGCCCGTTCCATAGACTTAATGATTTTTGCTGGCAAATTCTGCTGTCCGCCAAAAGAATTCACATGTCAACTCTTTGGGCAGAAAGTGGAATCCGACAGCAAATAGTCTATGGAACGGGCAGAACTTCAAGCGGAGGCTGCCCAGCGGAATCTGCTTGAAGTCTCCGCAGAAATTCTGTAGTGTAAACATACCCTAAGGGTTGGATTGTTTCTGAGTGGGATTAAATAATAAAACATGGTGCAACAATGGAAAGGATCAGTATAGCGTTAGCGCTCATCTATCTGGGGGACCATCTATTGGGCATCGTATGGGCAGCTTTAGGTTACAGCTCAGCTTTGGCGAGATTTTGTGATTTAATAAATTATTGCCAATGTTAACAACTATCCCTTCTTTTCAATGAAATGGAGAGTGGTTGTCAATGTTAAAAATGCAAAGTCTAAAGCATTTTTAAGGTAAATTATAGGTATGAGGTTAATTATTCCTTCCTTTTACCATTTTATATTCTTGTAATATCTGATAGATTTCTTAGCACAGTATCACTTCATTAGAAGAGAGGGAACGATTGCAGATCTAGTATAACTGTGATACTAATGTGACAAAAAAGGGGGGTTTGGTGGAATCCTCCAGAATAGAAGTGGGTGTTCTAGCTACATATGCATGTAAATTCAGCAAGTAAATGTGCTGTGGGTTTCTTTTAGAATGAACCTGTATGCACAATAAGCTCAGAGCATTACTCTCCTCTTTTGACCTTGAATATTATAAATTCTGCAGAAATGTTTAAGCTCCATGACTGGAATATGTGATGGCACAATAGTTATTCAAATATGTTGGTTGAATATGTAACACTCTGGCATACAGCCTTGCGAGATATTTAGGATGTTTTGTTTGATTTATTATTCAGAGATGAATGTAAGGACACTCGTGCATGTGAAAACCTCTTCCCATGTTGTCATCATGTCAGGTTAGTTATGACTTTCATATGTACTTTAGCTCCCTCTACAGACTCTAAATGGAATTACAACGAGCTTTACACTTCTCCATACCCTACAATTGGCTACATAGTTATTCTTGCCATGTTTCTTGGTTTTCTACCACCACATTCTAGAATACTACACAGCTAATAAGTCTTTTTAATTGCTATTTTACCTGTTTATTTTAATCTACCAACAATAATGGGACCTTTCAATCCTTTATCAATGATGCCCTATAGTAGTTGAAATTAAATCGTATGAAAATATAATTTTAGGATTGTAAACTGTATTTGTATAATAAATATTATCCACAAAGCTGCAAGATAATATTTCATTTCCTGTTGCCTATATAACGCCAGCGTGTTCCGAAGCTTTATACAGAGATTGTCATCACTCATATAAATAATATCATCATAGCTTGTGTAGAATGAGGATCTTGTAATCTTCAAGACTTATTTCTCAGATATTTTATATGCTATGGAGTGTAGAAAAAATATCCCACTGATACCTGGAAGCTATCAACAAGCTGCTGGGAATGGATTTGTTGTTTTGGTGTTTGTTTTTACTACTTTCAATATGTAATGGTGTGTCGCTGGGAACTGGCTCTAAGTCTGCTTGGTTTATGGGGTGATTTTTTGTACAGTATAATTTTTTAACCTACAACTGGTCTAAACTTTTAAAGAAACTGGGGACACATTGAGACCTTTATAAAACCTCACAATAATCAATATTAAAAACAACTGTGATGGTTTGTATAAAGTAAATACATAATTTATGTCATAATAGTCATGACTTGAGTCATGAGACAGTTTGGATTTTATAGTTATTACTTGAATATGTTGATGGATCCATCCTAAGTGCTTCATGTTAATGAGCAAAAAAATAAAGGGGGTTATCCAGGATTAGAAAAACATGGCTGCTCTTTTTTTTTTTTTTTCCAGAAACAGCACCACTCTTGTCCTCGGTTTGTTTGTGGTACTTCACCTCATTTTTATTATAGTGAACAGAGCTGGTTTAGCACTATTTTTGGAAGAAAGCAACTTTGTGTTTCTAATCCTGGAAAAACTAGCATGCATATAAAGCCATATACTACCTTTTGCCAGCTGAATCCAGCCTGATTGTTGATGGTTTTCAGTAAAAACAGGTGTTTTTCAGCACTGTATAAAGTAACAATTAACTGAAATCCTAGTAAAAATACCAAAATGTTTAAGGGTGCCTTCACACGCACCGGATCCACAGCGAATTTCACGCTGCAAAATCCGCTGCGGATCCAGTGCCTTTTATCCCTATGAGAGTACATATTCACAGCGGGATTGACATCCCGCTGTGAGTATGTGAGTTGGCCGCCCGCAGCGCGCTGCAGAGAGCATACATTACCTGCTCTGCCCAGTGGCTGCATGTGAGGCTCCCATAGGTCCTCCTCAGCCAATCAGTGCATGGCAGCACTGATTGGCTGAGCGGAACCGTAGCCAGGAGCCTCACATGCAGTCGTGTCGCTGAGCAGGTAATGTATGCTCTCAGCAGGGGTTAACTCACATATGTGCTCTCATAGTGATTAAAGGCACTGGATACGCGAAATCCGCTGCGGATACGGTACGTGTGAAGGCACTCTTAAAGTGTTTCCAGGAATGTCTAGCTAAAAAGGGGATGAGCGGCAGTAGCAGGCATTGCCACAAGTATGGATTGGCCACTTTGACTGCTTTTGATGTTGATCAAAGGTAGTTATGTATTCAAATTAAAAGACAACTCAACAAAAAAAAAAATTATTCAAATCAACTAGGGTCAGAAAGGGCTAGAGATTTATAATTTACTTCTATTAAAATATCTCAAGTCTTCCAGTACTTATCAGCTGCTGCATGTCATAGACGTAGACATAGATATGTAGGACATACAGCAGCTGATAAGTACTGGAAGATTTGAGATTTTTTTTAATTGAAGTAAATTACATATCTCTGGCCCTTTCTGACACCAGTTGATTTGAAAGAAAATAATTTTGCTGGAGTTGCCCTTTAAATCTAAATCGAGACCTGAAGTGCGACCTGCAAACTCAGCTCAGGTCTTCATCAGAAGATGCTGTGAAATATAATAGCATTACAAAATCCCATTTCATAGCGCTCAATAACCATTTCATAAATTCCATCTCTACTGTCTACCATAGCACTATAGGTGTCAGAATTAGACACTTACAACAAATAAATCATATTTGGAGTATATTAGTATATTGTGTACCTATTAATATATAATTATCATTTTATAGGTGTAAATCACACATGCATTTTTCATTATTTAATTCTTAAGACTTTGTATGTTAAATGTTATTGTTTCAAATCTGACAGCTGTAAATAACATTGGAAATTGCAAATGCATTTATGGATTATTGAGCTCTCTCTTTATGTGATTGCAGACAGAGGAACCAATATTTTTACGACACCTCTACAATTGTGCATGGCAGCTGTCTTTCGTAGAATGCTGAACAATGTATATAAAGTGTTTGCATTAAAGCCTGTAGACACATCTTGAATGCATTTTTATTATTGCAGTAATAAATCCAGTTCTGCCGCCTGCATGTTTTTACATATAGTGCATGCTGCCCCATTCAGAGTGAAATCTGTCAGAAAACCTGCATGATGACTAGTTGTTTAGCCCCTCTCTTTCCTGAAAAATTTACATTTACATACTTGCTTATCCAAATTCAGAGACTTTGCTAATTGTCTTTTTAAGGCTGTGTCCACACTATGTTTTTGCAATCAGTTTTTTTCATCCGTTTTTGCAAAAAAAACCTATGAAAAACAGATGCAGTTGTGTGCATCCATTTTGATGTTTTTCCATTAACTTCCATTATAAAAAAAAAAAAAACGGATCAAAGGGCATCAGTGTTTTTTTTTAACATACACAGAAACGTAGCTGACTTAATTTTGTGTACGTAAAAAAAAAAACTGATGTGTTTTTATCTGCATCTGTTTTTTTGTTTTTTGTTTTTTTGCAAAAACGGATGAAAAAAACGGATTGCAAAAACGTAGTGTGGCCCTAGCCTAAGGAAGTAATTACTATGATCTGTTTAATGGCTGAAATAGAAGTAGGCAGGGTTTCTAGTCTGTACAGCATAATGGGAATTTTTTTGTCTGTATTAGATATAATCTAACTGTTGTCTGTGTATATTGATATAGATTCTCGTATAATAGCGTCTATGACTACTTTTTAACACAGGAAAATGTTCTCTAAAGTCAGGGGTCTTCTTATAGGGCGGGTGCTGAAAAATTATCTAACCGGACTGGAGAATATGTGCTTGCCGCATACAGTGGGGGGAGCTAAAAAACATCCGCATCTCCGCTCTATGTGGCAACCGTATGAAGGACAAAGCAAGCAGCAGGCAGCCGGTGTATGGAAAAGACATATGGTAGAGTGGCGCTTTGCCCACCTCTTTCACCCGCCTGGCCTGACATTTTATCCTGCCGGTATTACTGCACCTCCTTCTTTACCTCTCAGATCTCCCTGCTGTCTGATGTTTTTTATTAATTTTTATTTGGTGTTTGTTGGAAGAAGGGTAGTCTTTTATATGACGAGTACATCCCAAACTCTATATTTTAACTGGAAAAGTTGGGGGTTATCTTATATGCTGGAAATATGGTATATGTTTCGGGCATAGCCCCAGCTGTGTGAGAAGCTCATAAGTATTGTAGTAAAGTTTCATGTTTGGGTCTGTTTATTGTCAGTAAAGGTAGCTCTATACGCATATCCAACATTCCCAGAAAATGTTTAACCCCATGACTGCTCTTGTCATACAGGCCCTGTCTTGTATCAACCATTTTTATAATAGTGTCTTTTTATTATATTTCAGGTCAAATTTAGTCTTGCATTCTTATCTAAAATGCATTGTTTGTAATTGTTTACTTTGCTTTGTTCCTCATTTTAGCATTTTGCAAATCATTGCAATTATATATATATATATATATATATATATATATATATATATATATATATATATATAAAATATCTGTCTGTACTCTTGGTAATTTCTTAATTCCTTTGTACCTACTGAAATTGGCTATACAAGCAAATCTGCAATGCGAAGTCCAGTTATGGTCTATTCTTCCATTGGCACAGCTCAAAAAATTGCTTTTTAAAATGTGATCGATATTAAATTCACTTAGATTATGAGCATCATTTTTTCCGGGTCCATGCTTGTAACCCAAGTGACTTTTAAACCAAAGCAAGTTTTTCCATAAGAAATAATTGATATGCAGACAATTGGTTCCACACCTCAAAAATAATGATTTTTTTATTCTGAATAACATGTAAAGCAAATGAAACAAACATTTAGAAACAGTCGAATATGTCATATTATAGGTTACTGTACAGTAATGGAAAGGATGGGAAACACAAGGGTGGACAGAGACTGCAGGGAGCATGAGCAGGGTATATGTGGGCACATAAATGCAGCACTCTGTATGGGGAGAGATGGGTTACAGCTATGGAGAGATTACCTCCTTAGTCCTGTCCCCTAATGCAAGCCCCAGCCTGAAGTGGATGTGCTATTATATGGAAGGTGAGAGAGACTTCCTGGGTCAGAGTACAGGGCTGTAGACCCCTCTATGCAGACCATGCCCGTCCCCCACTCCCCTCTTAAACCAAAGCAATGCTCTTAAACCAAGTTACAATTTAAAAAAAAAACTGTAAGCTCTTCTTGCAAACACTCTTAATCCAAGTTACTCTTAAACCAAGGTAACACTGTACTTGTTACTGACCAACACTGCTCTTAAAAACCTAGACAAAAGCTGACAACAGGGGCAAGTTGGCTAAATGATTGTATTTGCAAAAAATATTTTGTATTTACATAGTTAGGGGAATAATTAGGCAGACACACCCATTCATTAAAACATTCATACCCCTTGACTGTATAATCACACCCATCACCTTATATTTTCTCCCATTGTTAAAATTAAGTTCACACCCATCTGACTATTAACCGGATGGTCAGGCAAACTATAAACTCACATATTTTGGGAATGGAAGGGCATATCAACAAACTGTAACAGGGTGTGTAAACAGAATACCCTAAGCTATTTAAAAGTAGTAACATTGAATGGGGGGGGGGGGGGGGGCTACAGATCCTCCTTAATGCTTACCTGGCACAAAAGTCTTTTGAAAAATGTTCCAAATACTATTTTGTTACTATGCTCCCAGGAAAAACTACATTTTCCAGTTTTTGGGCTCACCTATAGTATTTCCGTCAGTCTTTAGTTTGGTCTTTTTTTTTTTTTTTAACAAAAACTAGGAGCTGGTTGAAAACACAGAAACTCTAAATCTTTCCATTATAATTTTGCCCCGTCAGCTCCACTCCTGGTTTAGGTTGAAAAAAAGACTGACCGAAGTACTATGTGTGAGCATAGCCTTTATGTTATTTGTGTTGAAGTACTTTTTCTTTAAAAGTGCATTCTACAATTTCATGACTTGTCTGTTAAATCCCTTCTTTGTGCCTGTGAAGAGAACACAGAGATGAAATGCACTCTTTCCATTAGTTTCTAAATTGGTGTTCCAGTAAGCCCATTTCTTGTGCAATCCATTCGATGCGTGTTAGCAGTAATATCTCATCATTCAGTAGAGAGATTCTGTCTTCATTGTGGTCAGTTAAGAGGAGTTCTATTTCTCTATCAGCCACACATACATAGCTGGATGTAGTACTGCCTATTATCTTTTTGCCTCTTAGTTGTAGTGTTTTGTTTGTATTCTATGTGTTAAAAAAAATATTTTTGCCATAGGTTCTGTTAAGGGGTAGTCTGGGCAAAATAAAAAAAAATGCTGGGCAGCAGGGCGTGCTGCAAACAAGTGCCACTCACTGATTTTGGTCCAGTACAGCCACCATTCCCAGTCCCCTGCTGGTTTCCTGGTGCCTGTGACATCATGGCCCATTCAGCCAATCAGCCACTGGCCCGACTCAGTGAGCAGTTCCTATGGGGCCATGACGACAGGAGTGGTAGCTGTGTTGGAGCGAGATGGGTGAATGGCACTTGTTTATTACATTTGCAGCACATAATAAAGTTTCCCAATTTTGAGCGGGTTTGAATCACAGTGCCATATCCAACTTACAGTTAGTAATCAGGGCAGGATTCAGATGCACTGGGATGATTCAGTCTTTCACAAGACAACTATTTTCTATTTATTTGGAAGTCTTCCACAATTGTGGTCGTAGGTTGTGGTTTGTGATCAGTCATAATCTTTTGTGGCAGAATTAATGTACAGACGTTTCTATAGAATGATTTCCCATAGCTTTTTATAGAATATAGTGTGTATTTGATTTATTTAAACCTATCCCTTGCCAATAGCCATCATTTATTCCTGCTCATCGCAACTAAGTTTAAATAGACCTTTTTTTCATGATCACTAATAACACCCCATGTTTTGCAACAACGGCCATTATTAGCTCCTACTTTTACATTGTGGGAACATAGCCTAAAGCTAGAAATGCTTGTTATCCAGAGGTTTGTGTGTTTGTGTGTGTGTGTGTGTGTGTGTGGAGTTATTCTAGTCCCCTATGAGCCTTGAAAAGTGTAAAATAAAAGTGTAATAAAAATATGTCCAGCATTACAAAATCAAATTGCCCCACCCAAAAAAAAGTCTTAAATAAATAACTACATTCCTGGTCTTGCATAATTTTTGGTCTCATCACCTTACTAAATAAAAAAATATATATATTTTTAAAATAAAGTTTTCACTGACATGCAGAGTTAATTAAAGGGAACCAATCACAACGAAAATGCACTTAATGATATGGAAACGTGCTGCTACATC
Organism: Dendropsophus ebraccatus; assembly: GCF_027789765.1. NCBI lineage: Eukaryota > Metazoa > Chordata > Amphibia > Anura > Hylidae > Dendropsophus > Dendropsophus ebraccatus. The sequence goes on along the minus strand of NC_091458.1, from coordinate 117,656,169 downwards.
CCCCAGCATGTTTTCAAAACATACCCCTGTACCCTCCCGTGCCCTCCTAGATTAGACTGTAATCTATCTTTTATAAAGTCCCTCGTTGTATGGTAATTCGGGGCAAGTAGTCATGTGGGCATATGTAGTCACGGTCCTGGGGGCATGTAGTCACCGTAATGGGCGACTACGAGTGCTGTAATCCCGCCCAGAGGGGCGTGATTGAAAGACTGCCCTCTGCTGACGTCATCTGGGGCCTGTGTTCCACGTATACCCACCTTAAATTACTCAAGTCACTTCACGTAAAACATGCAGGAGGTTACAGGGAGGCTTGGCAGGAACCTCTTTCTGCATTTCCTACAGCCCCAATATACATGTTTGAGTCAGGACCCCTGTAGCTATTTGATAGTGTAGGACACCTCAATATTTACTCTCTTAATTCACCTCTTTACATTCATACGTTTTCCTGAAATGTACCTTGCAGTGAATTTTTTTTACTAAAGTACAGTAAGTGACCATAAAGAAAGTGTATCCTCATCTACCAACTGCTTACATAGGGGATCAGGTATATTAAAGGATTGCTATAAATAATTCAGTGCAATAAAAGGTTTTGCTTCTATAAAATGTTACATTTTTAAAATACCTTTATATGGGTTAGTTTTTATTCATGACATTGACACTGTCAGGCTGAGGACTGGAGCTCAGCACTTACATGCAAAGATATTGAAATATTTTTCCATTCTTCTAGGTGTCCTTTATCATTACATTCCCTGTCAGATAAAGTGAGGCATTCTATAGAAGATGATGATGGGGAATACAAGATACCATCCTCTCACCCTGTATCCTCAAGACCATTGCCTCTCCATTGTCACAGTGTAAAACCCTTTTCTAGGTAAGAACATTTAAAGTGTCATTTTAAACAACTTTGCAGAAATCAATAGTACAAGTGATTATAAGAAACTCTGCAAAAGAGCTTCCTTCTGTACTGAAAAGGCTGTTTTCCCACCACTTCCCCTCACTTCCCATCTGTTGAAGAGAAGCAAAGTAAAGACTGTTTCCTGTGACCCATGGAAGCTGAGGGTCTGAGGGGGGTGAGTGAGCAGGGACAGGAGAGAACCTGCTTGTGTAGTTTGCCATATAGGAGCCAGCTGAGCACAACATTCTGCAATCTTACCTCACCAAGTTCCCAGACCAGCACTGAGCAGTCTGACATGTGAATCCAGCGTTTTTATCCCCCTTAACCCCCTCCCCTCTAAAGGTTATAATGGAGACAGCAAGCCCATCTTCACTTGCTTCTTAACAGATTGGAAGTGGGGGAGAGGGGGAACAGCCTTGTCAGTATAAAATGAAGCTCTTTTGCCTAATAAAACCTTATAATCGTTTGTACTATTGATTTCTGCAAAGTAGTTTGAAATGACTGTTACCCTATAAGAGTTTACTTTTATTTTATTTATTTATTATTTTTTTTTTTTTGGGGGGGGGGTGCTTTAGCTGTATAATAAATAGAGATGAGCGAACCTCGAGCATGCTCGAGTCCACCCGAACGTTCGGCATCTGATTAGCGGTGGCTGCTAAACTTGGATAAAGCCCTAAGGCTATGTGGAAAACATGGATATAGTTATTGGCTGCATCCACGTTTTCCAGACAACCTTAGAGCTTTATCCAAGTTCAGCAGCCACCGCTAATCAAATGCCGAATGTTCGGGTTCGGATGGACTCGAACCCGAACCCGGTTCGCTCATCTCTAATAATAAAGCCTTCTTTTTAAAATCTGCAGTCAGTTCTTCCTAAGTTGCTGCTTTATATCAGTTTTAAAATTTTCTTTACAGCTGGCACTAAGACATGAAAAATGGCAGGAAAATGATAGTGATCCCTATCAATCAATAATATCAGTGGTGGATCCTGTGTTATTTGCCTCCAGTTTTATAATTTAGCTGTTACTTTTCATTGTAATCCTATCTGTGATTATGATACAAAGATCACTGCTAACAAGTGATCTCTGTAGTTCAGGGAAGTATGTATTGATTGTGAGGCGCAATGGCCAATGTTAATTTTAAAAAGGCAAGATTTAAAAGGGTTATCCAGAATAAAAAAAAAGCATGTCTACTTTCTTGCAAAAATAGTGCCACTCTTGTCTCCAGGTTATGTGTCGTATTACAACTTAAAAGTGCTGCGGAATCTATTGGTGTTATATAAATAAAAATTATTATTTATTATTATTATTTAGCTCTATTCACTTCAATAGAACTGAGCTACAAAACCCCACCCAAACTGAGGACAGGAGAGGTGCTGTTTCTGGAAGAAAGCAGCCATGTTTTTCTAAGCATGGATAATCGTTTTATTAAAACTAAAATCTACTGAGCTGACATGCCCCTCTCCTGAATATTGACATCACTGCAGAACACTGAATGAATACTCATAAAAAGGGGTGTATTCATGCACTGGAGTGTACCACCAGTGCACCAAACTGCCTAGTTTGCATATTAGCGGGTAAGAAATGTTCCTTTCTCCGCATTCTGTATGCTATGAGAATATAACAGCAAGTTGGAGTCTTCAGCACATTCAGTTTGTAGCTGCATGCATGCTCTATTGATTGGGGGATGGGCATTTTTGGGGATATGGGGCTGCAGGGCTTCCTTTTAAATTTTTATTCAGTAGTTAATGCATCTTATATTGCCTTTGGGCAGTTAAAAGTATATATAATTCATTCATCCATAGATGTTATCTGGCCTCCCAGTACTTTGTGGGAACCGATCCTCGGTAGATTTTAATTGTAGTTATTCCATGTTTATTATTTTTCTGCTAAATGAAGCACAGAAGTCAATAGTTGGCTGTGTCTGTTTTGTCTCCTGATAATTGGTGACATTTACTGTTCTGATTAATTGATATTTAGTTGTTTTCTTAGGCTCTGTGAGAATGGGCAGTGTTTGACAAATGGCACGCACAACGACACATCTGAAATGAAAAAACTAAAGACTCCAGATCTTGGTAATTATATTTATTCCAATGTATCTGCTTGTCGTTTGAATTATTCCCGGTGTATTAAACAAATGATTTTAAAAAAATTATGCAACTTTTTTTTTTTGCTTATAATAATGCACACTGGCCACCATTATTCCTGCTGTGTCATCTGTTTCATCACAGCTCTGCTGCATTCATACATCTGGACTTTCAGATTGCAAACTGCATCCTCTCCCTTCCAGATCTGCTCTCAATGCCATGATGCATCAGCATCACATGGGCAGCTAAAGCCAGTACCATCTCTGCCTGCTGAGAGGACAGTGTAATAATCCTTATCTCCATATATCTCTAAATAAGCTAAGAGACTGTAAGTATACAGATAGGAAGGCTGATCTGTCATAAAATCTTTTATAACTGTGTGACATGAGCCATATAATCAGCATCAGATAACTCTTAATGGGAGTTCTGTCTCCCCCTGTGGAAAACTTATGTGGGACATTCCATGTAGCTTCATACAGGTGCCTGTGCTGTGTAAGATTGTGACTTCATTAAGACCGCAGAAACACATATTATTTCCAGGTGGTCACCATATGACCACATGAAGGAAAGGATTTCAGGGATTTTTAGATACAAATGAATGACTAAATGAGGTAATGCTGGCTGAATTAATTTGGCTGACTAGTTGCATAATGAGTAAAAAAAAAATGTGGGAGGGCTTCTTTAAAGTGTTTAGCTCCTGTATCCCATCTTTAGTGTTCTTTGCTGAAAGATTATTCTAAGGCCAGTTCACACTGAGCAAATTCAGTATAATTCCGCCTGCCTCAGTTTCAAACAGCGTGTCTATAGAAGGGCTCACGTGCCTTTGCTCTCCATCTCTCAAACAATTGACGTGTCAATTCCTTGAGCGGAGGGCGGCAGAGATGCGCGAGCCCTCCCATAGACACGATGTTTCCACCTAATTTGCTCAGTGTGAACTGGCCCTTACTGTGAAACCAACACAGACATCTTTCTAGAATATTTGTGAACATTTAGCTATGTACATTAGGGAACAAGCTTTGGAAATGTATTGTATTATTCGCTATCTGTAAGCATGATACATAATACATATTTTTTATCTGTAGCATTAGTAACATATATCAATGCATATTAAACTTTTCACAAATTTTAACAATATGGCTATGTGCTCTTTGAGGTAGCAACACCTTTTGCAGACTACTGCAGAAAGATAAACATAGAGTTCTTTGGCTTTTCTGCTTGTTTTTCTGTAGCCAAATGAAGCATCACCGCCTTTCCAAATTGCCTTTCAACCAGCTCAAAAATAAAAATTCCCATTTTGCTGTGAAGCGCTTGAGTTTCTGTTCTGTTCCCTGCTAACAAATGTTACTGTTAATTAGCATTTGCAACAACTTGGAAGATACTTTTGCCATTAATCCTAACCTTCCATGATGATCATATCCAGATAATTCAACAAAAACATCCAATTAACTAAATACGCAAACACAGATTGGAAAATAAAATATTTTTTTTTACTTGGCAAACAAAGCCTCATTTAAAGAAATAGATGCTGCCAAGTTTGACTTTATGGATTTGTGCTTCTCGAATATTAATTTACTAACACAAGTGCTGGTGTTGACTTTGAAGCTTTATGTTCATTCCCAAGGAAATATGATCATCTATTTCATTTACATATAAAACACACTTTATTGTATTGGATTTGTGGTTAAAGGGATTTTCCTATCTCAACTAACATAGTTAAACTTGTACAGTACGTCCAGGTAAAGAGAATCTGCAAGCTGTAAATCACATTCCAAAATGTTTGCAGTATTAGATGCTGTTAGGTCAAGGAGACACATGGTACCTTTCATATATCCAGCTGTTCTTCCACAATGTAGAGAAATGCTTTTCTTTGATACAAGGAGTCAAAGAACACTTTTCCAAGCTCCTGGTCTGCTGCAAGCTGGTATACTTCCTCTCCCGTTACCCCTGCCATTCCCCCTTCCTCCTCCCTTTCCCTTTACCCCTTCCCTCTCCTTCTCTCTCCCTATACTTTCCCCTCTCCTTCACCCTCCCTCCTCTTAGGGTGGTATTACACAGGCCGATGGGGGCCCGATAATACCTGTAAACGAGCAGCGATCTGCTAGATCGCCGCTCGTTTACTGGGTCTATTACACGGCCCGATAATCGTTAAACAAGGGCTGCAAGGACATTGTTACCGATGTCCTTGCAGCCCTTGCATAACTATATACATTACCCATCCACGTTCCAGGGCTGCTGCTGCGGTCTTCTTCTCCCCATGTCCCGCGCGCTGTAACGTCAGAGTGGCCTGTCAGCTGACAGGCCACTCTGACGTTACAGCGCGCGGGACCTGGGGAGAAGAAGACCGCAGCAGCAGCCCTGCAACATGGATGGGTAATGTATATCGTTAGTCGCCGCCTGCGCACCGCTATTACACGTAGCGGTACGCGGTCGGCGCCCGACAAAAATGGGTCAGAACCTATATCAACGATCAGCCGATGATCGTTGTCATCGGCTGATCGTTGTATTTATTACATGTAACGATAATCTGCCGAATCGGCCGATTATCGTTCCGTGTAATAGTGCCCTTAATTGACACCTGGAAGCTGAGTCCCAAGCAGGGTCAGGTATGGGAGGGGGGAGGGAGGAGATGTTACAGCTTGCTGCTTTTCAGGAGCTCAGGAAAGCTTTTTTGACTCTTCTTGCCGTATAATAAGAGCATTTTCTACTTTCTGGAATCATGGACATGTACATGAAAGGTAAGAGGTTTCTAACAGGCCCTACAAGTTTAACAATATTATTTGAGATGAGAATATTCCTTTAAGATATGTCGTGCTGATTGTGAGCGTACCAGTCACCATGCAGAGTAAGTTGGTGTCCTGGACTGGACTTGCTATAATAAGTCATCACTGAAGGACTTATTTTTTCATGGTCAGGCAGCACCAAAATTCCTCTTTGGTATTTAAAATGTAGTACTTTGCTAAACTGCTTTAGTAACTGAAGCTTCGTGCTTTCTTTTCCTGCCTTCTGTTGACTGCTGACTCTCAGATTTTCTTTGTGCTTATCACACCTGTACAATGTTTGGAAGTGTCACATCACTGGAAATATTAAATCCTTTACCAAGTTTCTCATTTCTGTGCTGGTATGTTCATAAAAATTATATCCTCCTTTTTGTAAGCCAGAAAAGCGGCAGCACAATATGATTAGATAACATTTCTCCAAGGACTTCTGACAGCTGAAAGTAGGACTTATTCTTTCTCTTCTTAAGTGCTTTATGTCTGTTTAATGCTTCAGTGTTGGAATTTGCTGACTGCATCGGTTTTAGCCTGATTTCCCAGTGCAGTGTGATCACTTATAAGACTGCTAACTATCATGGTTGGCCACCTAGGGAAGTATGTTTTCTGTAAGAGTACACTTACTGAAGATCTGTGGTGAATGTGCAGCTAAACTTGCATTTTAATATGGAAATATTGTTGTGTATACACCATGTATTTTGACCTCTGCTACATTGGGGGGGGGGGGGCTGTAAAATGTGCTGTGAGAGTCCACAACAGTAACTGAAATGCTGTACATGGGCCAGATGTTAAAAGATAAGTCCCATGAAATAAAAAAAAAAAGGCAGGGGGGTGGTTGGATATAATGAACAAAGTATATTTACCTGTCCCTGTACCTCCATTGCAGCGCTCCCTAGTGTCGCCATGTAATTTTTGCCCGTCATCCGGCTACATCACTCACCCGGCTCCCCCAGCTGCACTGACTGGCTGAGCGGGCAATCAATCAGCCGGGCTGTGACATTGAAGCTGAAAAAGCCAGGTATGAGACGTACCCGGATTCCAGCCAGAAATGACAGCCAGCGGCAATCAGCATTACCCGGGAGCAGCGCAACATAGGCACTAGGACTGGTAAGTATACCTTGTTTATTAAAGGGATTATCCAGCGAAACGAGAGGGGGAAAAAAGGCCATGTTTTGTAGCGCTGGATCACCCCTTTAAGTTCCCCCACACCCCTGCCGACCTGACTGTTTTGAATTTCAAGGGGGTTCTCTGATTTTTGTAAGCAAACCCTATTTGTTGTGCGAAAGAAGGTTCTTATTCTGATATTCTTAAGCAGTCTATTTCCTCACCATATTTCAAGATGTCAGTGAATAGGAATATTCATGTTTATATCCAGATCCTGAAAAGTGAAAGGACTTAGTTTGCATCATTTATGCCCAGTCTAGGCAATCCTCTGTGAGCTAAAAACAGCCTGTGCCCCAAGCTAGTACATTGTGCCTGCGCTGATGCAGGAGACTATGACCGGCAGAGAGATTTGTGTCACTCTTGTGTTTTTCTTCTACAGAGGATTGCCTGAGCTGGATACATTTGTATCAAATTCTCAGCTGTGAAAATTATTAGGTCTGTATTGGCTTTTCCCCTGCAGATGTGATGAAGAATATTTCTATTCACTAACAGCTAGCAGAAGTCTTGAAAATGGTGAGCAGTTGTTACAATACATATTTACAGCCGTGCATCTCATGCAGGGATACATTAGTCTAGAAAGGATCCAATAAAGTGATAACTAGTCAGCGCTGCTAATGCTTTCTGCAGGTCTCTACTGTGTCTGTCTCCTTTTCAGCAGTGAGCTGTATGCTCAAGAGATACAAATCGAGAGAAGTGAACTTCTTGGAATTTGAATGCAGAATTTACTTTTAATAAACCATGATCTGGCTGTTATCAAAGTAAGGCCTCATTCACATGATCGTACGAAGATCGCGGCATGGATCCCAAGTGCAGCCTCCCCGCCGCCTGGCAGCAGAAATGACATAATATGTGCTCCTGTCATTGCATCTGACAACTACTCCCCCACACCCCTGGTGCTGGCCGGCTTACATACTCTCACCAGAAGTTGCATGGACTACGCTGGTTCGTGCTAGCACCGGGAGAAGTAGGCAGCATAGTCCACGCCACTTTTGGTGAACATGTAAGCTGGAGGGGAGTAGCTGAGTAGTTGTTAGATGCGATAAAAGGAGCGCACATTATGATCTCCTGTCATCACTGCTGCCGGGCGGCGGGGGCATTCACACGGATTGTGTGAATGGCTGCATTCACTGGAATGGATCTTAAAATTGTCTGTTGTTCGGGACGTGTGAATGCAGCTTAAGGCCTTATTCACCTGGTCAGTGCTTTTTTTCTGGCTCGTATTTTTGTTCGCCTATCAACACTCGCAATCTGCTAAAAAATACGGATTATGCATCTGTAGTGCATCTGCAATCCATATTTTTTGCGGATTATTCGCTATACGTGTGTAAGAATGTTGGTAGTTCGTCTATTGCAGTTCAGCTTTTTTTTTTTTTTTTTTTTTCTTTTGCGGATGATACGGATGCCAAAAGGTTGCAATTTGTAAAAAAAAAAAATAGCAGATCCCATCGACTTCTGTTAGAAAATCCGCAAAAAAAAAAATACAGGTCCGCACTAGGTCTTGTCCTTTCTTTTCCGGATCAGATTACTGATCATGTGAATGGCCCAATTGAAATCAATGGGCAAAAAATCAAGTACATAATTGCAGACACAATTTACAGAATGTGTGACTAAGGCCTGACGATTAAAGACAAACACATTCTAATTGGTGCACTCAAACATAATATACAACTTGTTTATTTTATTGCATTGAAAAAACATCCACAGTGCAGGAAAAAAGAGCAAGTGAACATCTAAAGTTGATAAACTGTAGATTTCCCCTTCAGTAGCAATTGCCTCCATGAGAAATTTCTTGTAGCTGCAAAAATTTGAAGAAAGTTGGACTGTTCCTGACTGCAAATGTATTTCCATTCATAACCATCTCTGGGATGTCTTGCATACTCTGCATTCTTCAGGTCATGCCTAAGCATGTGGATAGTGTTAAGGTCACGACTCTGACTGTCCATTCCAAAACACAAATCATCTTTTTCTAACTGTTCATTAGTTGATTTGCTTTAATTCATCTCGTTGCATCATCCAAAGCCTCTTCACCTTGAGGTAATGGACAGCTGCCCATGCATTCCGTTTTAAATTAATTATTCATTCAATGATCACAAGTTGTCCAGGTCTAGAGGCAGCAAACCATGATTCTCCTTCCACTATGCTTTACAGGTAGACTGATGTCTTGATGTGCAACAGTCCAGGATGTTTTCCATTAGTAGACAAGGCCTTAATTAGAATAAGGGGTAACTTTAGTTATGTACACCCAGCATTTTTCAACTCCATTCATCTCTATAACACGTCTTGTGAAAGTTGTCTGCATCCAGGCATGTTGCACACTACACATTCTTTCTAGATAGAAACAGATTTGTCAGGAACCCGCCTTAAGGCTCTATTACACGAACCAATTATCACCCGTATTTGGCCAATTATAGGCCATTATGGCCGATAATCGCTTTGTGTAATAGAAGTCAACGATCACCCAACATGTAGAATGCCGGCTGACCGTTGTCTTTTAACGTCTTTCAACATGTTAAAAGACTAGCGAGGAGCATAGCAGCGATCTTCTGCCATCGCTCTGCGTAATAGGATTGGCAGCAGACCGCCACTATCTCCTATGGGCTCCCCGGATCTAAACATCGTCTGGGACCCCCCCACACACACACACACACACACACACAGCTCCTTGCGGCACGTGTAACTGCACAGCAGTGAACAAACTCTTTGGCCCACAAGTTCACTTTTTCTTACTGCACTGTAGATGTTTACTCAATTTTCCCAAATAGACCTAATAAAATACACAATGCACAATAATATGTGAGCATTACAAGTAAGTGTGTTGTTAGATTACTTTTTATTTGTCTATAGTTGTGACTTTGATAAGACCACATTTATATTAAAAATCAAAGCAAAAATTCAGGTGATTTCAATATTATTTGCTTTTTCTTTGCATTATTCCCCACAAGGACTGAACTGTATACCTCTTTTGAGACCTGCCTATAGGCCTCTTTTAATGTGTCTATAATTGACTGCTGTTTTTATATAAATTGCATGCATTTTTTAATACTCTTCGGGGAGACTTCCTGTTTAATAGCTGCATTTCTAGGCTTGGTAATTCCTTGTGCCCTTTAATTACTACCATGAAATAGTGTTCTCGATTTCTAACAGAATCAAAGGGCCATAAAGTGTAAAGCTGTAGTTGTGATTAATACTGCTAATGAAGCTAAAAGATGTATGAACTTTCCCCATATGCAGGTGATAATTCATTTGACAGTACCCCTCCTTCACAACCCCCGCCGCCACCCCCAGCACGTGCCTGCTTCTCAGAACATTCCAAATCCAATGCACCAGGAAGCAGACCGAACTCTGCCTCAGACTTGTTTCTTCTTCCTATGGGTAAGACTTTTAGTATAAGTAAATGTGAGAAGGGAAAAAAAAAACAGATAAAATAAAAAACCATTACCACTATTTTCCATTTGATGTACTTTATTGATTCCTTTCTGGAATGTCAGATACCATCATGCATTAAATTGAAAAACATTAAGATTTGCATTAAATCTCCACCACTTACAAGCACTTGCCACAAACCAGCACACTAAAGAGGTGCTTATTCTCCGCATTTGTGAATTTCTGATGGCCATTTAGGGAAAATAAGCAGAAAATTGATTTGTCTTTTGGTCACATAAACAACATAGGAAACCATTGAAGTGGCACAAATTAAAAACTGTTGGCAAAAGGGTTCAAATAGGATAGAATCAGAGCAAATTTGTTTACTTGGAAATAACTAGGAATTAAAAGAGTTAATCCTATATGGTCTAATGAATGTTAATGGCAGTCCTGCTGTAAATAAAAGCCGTCTGTCTGTTGTTTTATATGGCAGGAATCACAGCTCAAATGTAAAGTTGATGCACATACCATAATTTATTTAAGATTCAATAAAGTGGTATGATTTGAAATTCGTTGTGTTACTTAGCGGTACACCTTTCCTTGTAATGTGAGCCTGTAAAGGGTTAAGTCGATGCCTTGAGGAGGATTGTAATAGCATTACAATTATTTTGATATTTGGTAGAATAAACACGGTACTATGCCCCTGGCATGAATGTAGTCTAATAAGAAAGCTATTTCCTAGGAGATAATAGCCATCAGATGATTTCACTCTGTGAACATGATTCCTTTTAATACTGCATGTTCTACAAGGTCCAGATATTTATATCAAGTAGCTTGTTCCTTGTAGCACTGTAAAACGCTATTTAATCATCACCGGGGACTTGTGGGTTCGGAACTGGGATGTTGTTGGATCAGTTAGTGCTTTCCAACTTGTAACATATTTTATTTTTGTGATGTTTTCTTACTGCCGGACTGTGAAAAATACGTAAAGGGGTTTTCCAGAATTATTTGGTAGCAAGGAACGGGAGGGTAAATAAAAAACAAACATGTATATCCCTCCAGTCGCACTTGATTCCCGAAAGAACGTTCCCTGATGATATCCCCATACTCTGTACATGGGGGCACTGCAACCGATATCTGACCTCAGCTCTCAGCAAGTGTACTTGTCCTAATTTCTAACATCCCAATGGGTACACTGTGGCACTTAGCACTCCTAGGGCTGGAGCTGTAAAAAACAAGCTGTATGAGCAGAAGGACTGAACAAATGTAATATACAACTGTAATATAGTTGTCGCCTTTCACTGAGAGCAAACATTATATATATAAAGTAATGAGTAACTGAAAGACAATATATTACATATGTATACCGAATTCGTACACCTTCAGGCTATGTTCACACACCATTGAAATGACGAACATTTTTATTGGATGGCCATCATTTAAGGACAAATAACTGCAATTTAAAAAAACAGCCATTTGTATAATAAGGGCCATTGTTATAAAATAACCGCTCGTAGTTGTCCTTACATGACTGCCGTCCAATTAAATAAGGCCGTCATTTCAACGGTGTGTGAACATAGCCTAAATGTCACTGCTGCAGAGGAAATGCGACTTTACCTTTTATAGTGGTATTTACACAAAGGACTCTCATTACCATAGAACTAAGTATCTATTCATAAGGGTCTGACCACTGGCAACCCACACTGATATGAATGGAGCTGTGGTTGGACTGTTGCCCTATGTAATACTATGGGCTGGACAAAGATGGCAAAATACTCAGCTGGGATCTTCACCAATCAGACTCTTATAGCCCATCCTGCAGATAGGGAATGATAGTTGTTTATGGTAAAACCCCTTTAAATGAAAAGTCCAACCATGTAATACCTAGAAACCATGTAATACCTAGAAAAAACAGCTCTTAAAGAGCAGGATCAGCTCTGACTTTTTGAGGTGGGCCCCCCTATACCACTTTTTGTCTTAGTAATGTTTACTGCTAAACATCGATAATATTTTCCAGTGAAAATTCTATTCTAAGCATAGGCCATCAATATTTTATCGAGAGGATAGCCAGAAGCATTTGGCTTCATGCTCATACATACATACATACATACATACATACATACATACATACCTACTACATACATTTGGGTTATTGTAGCTCAGCTTCCATTGAAGTGAATAGGAGAATAACCGCACACAGGTGTGGGCTGCCAGCACCCGGCCTATCAGGTTTTCATTCTTTAACACTTTATTTAAGAAAAAAAAAAAGCAAAAATATTGATATTGAATAAAGAAAACATTCTCAGAAGATGCCTTCATAATTATTGCTTGTTTTAGTATGCCCAAATTGTTAAGGGCTTTTATTTACCTACTGTAGTTAATTTGACTATTTATTTTAGAAGCACCTTTACCCCCTACACGCAGAACAACAAATGATGTCAAGCTAAATCGACTTTCCCAAGAATACGATCAGCTGCCATCATGTTCAGGTAACGTGTACATGTAATATGTGCAGTCAAAATTTATAAAAAAAAAAAAAATGAATGTTGCATTTTTCCTATTAACAATATATTAAGCATAACCAGTTGCCTAGCCAATCACTGTAAAAAGTACTTTTAATATACAGTAGGTATACACATTTATAGGACTCTTAAGGGGTAATTAATCATCATTCTCTCTGGTGTTTTGTCCAAACCACATTATTTGCACAAAAAATTGTGCTTTTTCCCCAGCATATGCTCGCTTTCCTGGTGAGCAGGCATGGCGAAGAGACGTGGCCCCCTCCCACGCCTAATTTATCATGATTTATGCCTGCTAGCTGTTGGTTTGGGTTCACCCACAGATCACAATTAAGGGATTTCTCAAAGTAATCAAGTGCTTCAACCCACATATTTTCAACAATTGATCCCTTAGCTTTTTTGGCTATGTTCACACAACATCTTTTTCTGCAAAATAACGGCCATTTTTTTTAAAAAATAACGGCCATTCTTTCCCAATGACTGATGTCAATAACGATCATGAACATAATCGACAGCCGTCATTATCAAACAACGGGCGTTATTTTGCCCCAAAATGACGTTATGTGAACATAGCCTCTGGCTGCACGTTTCTAAACTTGTGTTTAATGAATACATTTTATTTCTGTTATTACAGATTGTCCGCAGGTACCAGCCAGACCACCAAAACCACTTCCCCGCAGAACTGCACCTGAGATTCACCACAGGAGACCATACAGCGCTGATTGTTCAATAGAGAATGTAGATGCAAAAATAGCCAAATTAATGGGCGAGGGCTATTCATTTGAAGAAGTTAAACGGGCCTTGGAAATCGCCCAGAATAATGTAGACGTGGCCCGCAGCATACTTAGAGAATTTGCATGCTGTCCTCCACCGGTTTGCCCACGATTGAACCTATAACAAAATGACATAGCTTTAAGACTTCAGTCTCGGAGCAAAGTTGAAGAATGGATTTCATTTATCAACTTAATTGAAGCCTATCATTCCAGCATTTTTCCTGCCTTCAAAACATATGGCTATGCTAACAGGCCTGGATCCAAGCTTACTTGGTTATATGTCAAAATTAAAGAATGGGGGGAAAAAATAAATGTTTATTTGGAAAATATGGTATATACTGTTCATGCATATAGGGAAAACTTATTTCGTTCTCCGAAATCTGTGAATTATTTTCTCTCTTGTTCAGAGCTGGTATTTTTTTTTTTTTTTTTTTATGATTATTATTTTTCTAGTTTTTTTGCTTTATGTTTTTAAATAATGAATAATTTGTGTTGTAGACATTTAGCAGCACTTTCTGACCTCATTGCATTCTGGAAAATGCTTTTCATTCTCTTTTATTGTATTTTCTTTTTGTACAACATTTTAATTTATCCAAAAATACTGCAAAAAAGTGGCCTTTACTACTGACATACTGAGTTATTTTGTATTAGGCTAAATTGCATTTGAATGTGTAATGAATATAATTTTGTGGAACAAATGCCTTTACAGATGTATTTTGATATCATTGTATAGCAAAGCCGAATTACTTTGGATATGGCAACTTTTAATCTTCTGTGACCTTAGAAGAAAAAGAAAATGCGTACAAGCAAAGGCTTACAATAAAAATCAGGATCATCTTTTGGTACACTGGTGCTTGTAGAATATAGGCATTCAGTGTACCAATTTAAATAGCTTAGTATCATCTTTTTGCCTGGGTATTGGTGCTGAATGGTGCATTATGAGAACCAATCAACTACAATATGTAAATCTTTTTTTTTTTTTTAGGATTTACAATGTAACCGTGCCATTTTACAGTTCTTCAAGCAAATGTTATGTTTGAGAGTAAGATGAATACATGAATTTTGTGACCTTTCTAGCATCAAAACTGAACTTTATGGCAATCATACCAATGCATTGGCTGCAAGAAACGGATTTAATGTAACACCCTTCAAATGGTACTGTTCTGCCATTTACTATGTATTTGCTTGATTTCTACAGGCTCATTCTTTTCATATTTTGTGATGCTGCTTCTGTAAACCTGGTTTGACATTTGAAATCAATGTTCGCATTACTGGTGTTTCTAAAGTGTTTTATAAGCCATACTACTTGAACAGGTCAATCGAATGCAATAAAGCACCATTGTAAAGTCCACATGCAAATACTGACTCATTAATTTTATATCATTCACTTTGGCACTTTTTTATAATGGTTAACTTTGCGAATGTGATAAATAGAATGGTCACTGTCTTCATACAATCAAATATGTTGATTATTAGTATTTTGTACACTTGTAAATGTTGGCTGTTCAACAGTAACAATGGTATGCTAATGGATGGAATTTTCTGTATCTAATGTTCATATACATGAATGGGTATTATCTGTCTAATTTAGCATCAATGTGTCCTACACTCACTTCTTGGTTTGGTGAGGAGGTCTGCATGGGGAGTAATGGTGCATTTACACACAGAGATTTATCTGACAGATTTTTGAAGCCAAAGCCAGGAACAGAGTATAAACAGAGAACAGGTCATAAAGGAAAGACCTGAGATTTTTCCTCTTTTCAAATCCATTCTCTGCTTTGGCTTCAAAAATCTGTCGGATAAATCTCTCTCTGTAAAGGCATCCTAAGGGTATGTGCACACTGAGGAATAGGCGAGGAATCAGAGTAATCTGCTCTTCCGCTCAAATTCCTCCCGTAAAATATGAACAGAGCAATGTCCCATTGTGTTTAATTGAATTTCCGCTCTGTTCTTCACACTGCAGAATTTGCTGCCACAAATCCACCTTCCACCCGAAGAATTGATGTGTCAATTCTTTGGGCGGATTCTGTTACAGGAATCCTATAGAAGTCAATAGGGACTTGAATTACGCTTGTATTCAGCTCAAATTCTGCTTATATTCTGACAGAAAAACTCTTCAATTCCTCGCTGAATACTTGCCTATTCCTCAGT
Organism: Dendropsophus ebraccatus; assembly: GCF_027789765.1. Classification (NCBI taxonomy): domain Eukaryota; kingdom Metazoa; phylum Chordata; class Amphibia; order Anura; family Hylidae; genus Dendropsophus; species Dendropsophus ebraccatus. Next base: position 117,640,450 of record NC_091458.1, on the reverse strand, counting down.
GTGAACATACTAGATGCAGCGATGCAGAGCTGATTCAGCTCACTGTGATCACAGACACCTCCTGGGACAATCCATAAGCCCTGGAGCCGAGTATGATCTAAGAGGGAGAGACAGAAGCTGTAAAGGTGTGTTCACAAGCTCCTGTGGTCTTGACCACTGCTCACAGAACAGAGGGTGGTGATTGGTAACTTAGGCAATGAGCTGTCAACTATAGGGTAAGAGGATAGGGCACTGCTAAAATTTTGCTAATAAAAGCTAACACCAAAAATGTGTTTAGATAATACCCCTATATTTAACATCATATTCCGAACCTGCCAAAGTTCGGGTTCGTATGAACCAGAATGCTCAGCATTAGATTCCCGCTGTCTGCCCGCTCCGTGGAGAGGGTTGATACAGCGGGAGGACCGCCTGGAAAACTGGGATACAGCCTATGGTTATGGCTGTATCCCAGTTTTCCAGGCGGTCCTCCCGCTGTACCCACCCTCTCCACGGAGCGGGCAGACAGCAGGAATCATTTTCGAGAGTTCGGGTTCGTACGAACCCGAACCGAAGCAGGTTCGGACCATCCCTATCCAACAGCATCCAGTTGTAGTGTCCAAACTAAATTTTTTGTGTAACGTGTACAGAACAAACGTCTTTTTCATGCCCTATTGGTTACTAGGAAGGCCATCCTAAATCGACATAACATGGATTTGTGAAGCTGTTAGGGTCTGTTTACATCCTATTTCGGTATCCTGTTGAAAGGTCTGCTTTTATTTATTTTATTTTTTTTCCAAACAGATCCTCTTATAGACCTATTGGTTTTCAATGGTCTGTCAATTTGACAGGTACAGTATCTGTCAGGATCAATTTTTTAAAAGATGCAAACTAATACAAATGGATCTGTCAAAAAGGACAATTGATCTTAAAAAAGCTTGCTTTCACTTACTGTAAACAATAAATAAAATTACAATTCCTTGAAATATATACATATATACACACACATTATTTATATATATATATATATATATATATATAAATGATGTTTCAGCATGATGCAAAAACATGATGTGACCCTAGCCTTGGAATGGCATATTTTTTATGTATTGAGTTGAGACGTGAGAGATGTACCTAATAAACTGCTCTTTCCCTATCCCTGACTTGCAGCATTGTGTGCACAGACTGGCTGCAGTCTATCAGCACAAGCTCAGTACATGTCAAGATGATATCCCTTACAGCAAGGACAAAATAATTGTAAACGACAAGAAACTGAGCTTCCAGCCAGAAGAAAGTTATCACTAGATAACTGATAAGCTATAGTAAAGCAATGGAGTCTCAGCGAATGTTGCTGCGTATGGCAGAATCTTACTAAGGGCATTGATGCGTGCCCACTATAAAACTCCCCAAACAAGATTCAAGAGAACATTACACTTACTAACCAGCTGTATTTGTTAGCGGCAGGTGAGGGTTTTTCCTTAAGCATGCAACTCTCAATGGATCAGCTTTTCTTTAAACACACTATTCACTCATGATTTGCCAAAAGTCATGGGAAAACAAGCTGTCCTTTATGATGCACCACGGAAATAAGAATTTTAGAGGCTTTGCAGAAGCAACACACAGTGCCCTTTAAAGTGTGCCTGTCAGAACGTCTGCTGACCTGACCAATTCCTCTCTGCAGCTGGGGGTTTGGGTATCCATGGACGCGAACACCCCAAAACTGCAATGAACATGACCCCTTTTGGATCAGGATGGGGGACATGCCCATTATATACTTGGCATGTGCGTATCCATGTATACTCAAACTTCTGGCTGCAGAGAAGAATTCACCACCCATCGGGTCATTGAGCTTAAATAAATCTACACCATTTAAAACTTCTTAATTTGTGTTGGCATTTCGGTAATTGCTGTTCATAATTATAGTTGCAAGCTAGTGGAGCCTCTGTGAAGTTAAAGGCGAAGACTGGTGAAAATTTTTATTAAAGTATTGTATTACGGGCTGAGGATGATGGCAGAGGGATGCTCAATGTCCCTCAGTGTCCCCCTGCCATCATCCTCTCCAGCAGCCACAGCCCGCACAGCTCTGAGAGTCGGGTCGTGGCATCACCATGTTATCCAGGAAGTGAAGCCTTGATGCAGTAGTAATTGCAGGGAAAATTGGTATATATTGGTGATTTGTATAACTTTTGGGGGCAATACAATACTTTGATAAAAACTTTCACTGGACTTCTCCTTTAAAGGTAACCAGTCACAACAAAAATCGCTATAACACTTACATGACCCAGCACATTTCCTAGACATTTTAGAAGCCCACATCCCTGCCTGTACATTAATAAAGTCCTGGGCTGTATGCTCACCATCAACTAGTGACAGTCCCCTGGGCATTCCAGCACTGTAATCATTCCCCTCTAGACACGATAGAAAGCGTTGTCATCTCATTACATTAAACAGAGGCGGCCTTTGCATAAGCGAGGGGCGGGCATGTACTAGACATACGCAGTACAGTAGCCTCCTAGTCTGTACGTTTTCTCAAAACACCGGGCAGTGATGCGGGCTTCAGAAATATGTTTAGGAAGTGTAATAGTGATTTTTGTTGTAATTGGTTCCCTTTAACCCTTTGAGGACCAAGCCCAAAATGACCCAGTGGACCGCACCAATTTTCATTTTTGCGCTTAAATTTTTTCCTCATTCGCTTCTAAGAGCTCTAGCACTTTCATTTTTCTATCTACTGGGCCATGTAAGGGCTTGTTTTTTCAGAAATAGGTGTACTTTGTAATGGTGTCTTTCATTCTACCATAACATGTATGACAGAACCCCCAAAATATTATTTACGAAAATATAAATTGGTGAAATTTGAAAAAAGAGTGCAATATGGTAACTTTTGGGGGGTTCTTGTGTCTACCTGGTACGTCATGGTGCCGCGGGGGGTGTTCAGAGCGGGGTCCCGCCGGGACTCTGCTCTGAACGGCACCGATCCCGGCTGCAATCTGCAGCCGGGCAGTGCCTCTATTAGCCGGCGCGGGTCCCGTTGCTGCGCCGGCTAATTAAGCACTTCAATGCAGCTGTCAAACCTGACAGCTGCATTGAAGTGCTTTGTATTGCACATCCCTGGTGTCTAGTGGCACGGATCTCCCCCCGCGATGTGATCGTGGGGGAGAGATCCGTTCTTCTGGCCGGGCCGGGCCTCATCGTCGGACGCTGATCCCGGCTCGGCAATAGATTGCTATGGCCTGCAGCAGGCCATAGCAATCTATCACCAATATGATGAATCTTTGCTGTTTATATACAAGTCCCCCAGGGGGGCTTCTAGTTTATGTAAAAATAAAATTAAAAAAGTGTTTTTATTAATAAAAAAATCCCCTCCCCTAATAAAAGTCCAAAGCACCCCCCTTTTCCCATTTTATAAATATAAATTATTAAATAAACAAATAAATAAACATGTTTGGTATCGCCGCGCGCGTAATCGCCCGAACTATTAATTAATCACATTACTGATTGCGCAATTTTGGTCTCTTCAAATCCAATAAAAATGTAATAAAAAGTAATCAAAAAGTCGTATATGCGCAATCAAGGTACCGATAGAAAGAACACATCATGGCGCAAAAAATTACACCTGACACAGCCCCATAGACCAAAGGATAAAAGCGCTATAAGCCTGGGAATAGAGCAATTTTAAGGAACGTGTGTTTGTTAACAATGGTTTGAATTTTTTAAAAGCCATCACATAATATAAAAGTTATACATGTTATATATCGTTGTAATCGTAACGACTTGAGGAACATGCATAACAAGTCAGTTTTACCATAGGGCGAACGGCGTAAATGCAAAACTCCCCGAAATCAAAACTAATTTGTTTTTGTTTTTTCAATTTGACAGCGCAAATGATTTTTTTCCGGTTTCGCTGCAAATTTTATGGAACAATAATGCCTGTCATTGCAAAGTACAATTGGTTTCGCAAAAAATAAGCACTCAAATAAGTCTCTAGGTGAAAAAATGCTAGCGCTATGGACTTTTAAACATAAAATGGAAAAAGCAAAAGTGCAAAAACGAAAATTGGCTTTGACCTTAAGGGGTTAAACGGATTTTCTAATGTTTATTTTACTTTTTTGTAATGAAATCCTTTTTTTTTTTTTTTTTTTTTTTTTTTTTTTTTGCAATTTTAACAATTTTGAATAAAATGGCCCTATTGTGTCTCCTATAACAGTTTTAGTTTTTCACCTTTGGGGCTATATGGGGTGTCATTTTTGGCCATGATCTCTACTTTTTATTAATACCATATATGTGTAGCTCAGACGTTTTTCTTACTTTTTATTATTTTTTTTTATTATATATTTAATGTTAACAAAAAATATTTGTAATCCTGGCGCTTTTTCCCCTCTTTTTGTTTACGCTGTTCACCGTATGGAAGGAGGATTGTTATATTTTAATCGGAAAATTACGCATGCTGCGGTATATAATATGTTTACTTTTATATGTTTTATTTATACAATGGGATAGGGGGATGATTTTAATTTTTATTGGGGGAGGGGCTTTGGGGTATTTTTAAAAACATTTTAACTTTTTTTCTTTTTTTTTCACATTTTAAGTCCCCTTGGGGGATTTTCACATGCAATCAATAGATTACATACACTGATCATTGCTATACCATAGGCATAGCATTGATCAGTGTAATAGGCGCTCTGCTCATTGAGCCTGCCTGTGGCAGACTCAATGAGCACAGCGCCTATCGGACCGCACAGAGCAAGGCAAGAGACCTCCGGCGGTCTGACACAGCAGTCGGGACCCCCACAGTTACCCTGCGGGGGTCCCGATCCGTAAGTGACAGGCGCTGCTCCTGTCACTTACACTTAAACATTGCGATCACTGCAGCCTGTCATTAACGGTGAGGGCCCAGCTACTCAATGCAGCCGCCCCCCACCTGCTATGAAGCGCGCTTTATAACCCAGGACGACAGGCGGCCAGGCCGTAAAAGTACGTCCTAGGTTGTCTAGGGGTTAAGGTATAGGTAGACTTTAGTGCACCATTTTTGTGTTCACATAATTAACCTGTCTAGATTAGATGAATAACTTTATAGATCCATTGGTTTACTTATTTTGCTCTATTCCTCTGTCATGCAGCCTCAGAGAATGTGGCATACAAACAAAAACATGACATAGCAGTTTATGGTGATACTTTATCACTGAACCCAAAGGGGGGCATACTAATATACTAATACAAAATATAGAAGCTATTCCTTCAAAGCCAGGAGCGTTGTCAGGGGTAGTGTATGAACATTTTAGTCTTAGTAGGAATTGCCACCAAACTTTAGATGAATTAGCTTCTAGGCTTCTGGCATTCCTGCAGTCATGACTTGGCCTTCTTTCTCAAAGCTTGGGCAGCAAATCTCATAATCCCTACTGCATTGTTTTCTAAACATTAAACAACAACATTAAATTCTAAGAGCTAAAAAAAAATAGGATTAAGGGCAAAATAGAAGTAAAAGAAAAACTATTTCAAAATAGCATATTTCAGCATTGTACAGATGAGTGCCCAATAAAATGTCAGCCTTCAAATGAATAACTTTTTTTTCTGTTTTGGACAAGACAATATGGGAAGTGAATTTCAATGGATATTGCCTGAAGACATTATTTACCACCACATAGAGAGTAATAAAGGCTTAAATCTGACCAGTCACAAGCTGAAGTCACCAGATGGTACAAATCTACTTATTGCAGTTGTAACATGTACAAACTAGCAAGCACAATGAAAGATGCTGATTTGAATTGATTTGTTCCTCTAGTAACTCTAATGAAGGTCTTTGGAGGTAACCACTAAACTGTTATTATATCTTAAAGGGGTATCACCTGCAATCTATGATCAGAACATAACCTGTGTAAAACACGTTTTTATTCAAAACATATTGTTAAAGAATTGTCTAATTTATTTTTTCCCGTGTGTTATCTGTAAAAAAAATATCTTTATATTTTTCTGTTTTCAGTTTGTCCACTAAGGCTAATAATAAGCCTAAGAATGACAGTTCCTGTTCTGTAGAGACCACTTTTCAGCATTATCATCATCCTCATCATCATATGCAAGATTACAATTAAAACAAAGCCAATAGTTAAATACCATAGGATTCACCACTCAAAATTAGTGAATTTGAAGGGAATCTGTCAGATGGTCTCATCTAGTGTATCTAAGGGTATATAGGACCCACCAGTGGAGCTGATCATGAAGGGCCCACTAATAACCAGTTAGAAGCGACATGTTCTCCAGGTGGTCCTTAAGCTGCCTCCACCTTCTCCACAGAGCGGGATTCAAAAGTCAACGCTTCTGCTTTGTACAAAGATAAACAAATCCCGCTTCGCTCATCTTTAGTTAGGAGCTATTGGCCATAGAGGAGTGCAACCAATAAACCAGGGCAGAAAAGAAGTATGAATGAACCACAAAGTCAGAACACACAAGATACAAGAAAATCCTCTGGATTATAAAGTCAGGGTCACGGTTAATTCCTTGCAGGAACTTTACATGTATAACCTCTGTGATACTTTTGTTTTTATGAAGACAGGGCCTAAGGAAGCTAATGTGTGGAGATTAAGAAGAATCTCTTCCCTTTCTTCATCCTGAATTCCCCTTTGCTTCACCTTCTATTCGCCTGACCTTTCCAAGGCATTAGGCTAAGCTTCTATTTCCCAGTGAGTGCTTTATACTTTATCTTGCTGTTGTAAATAAAGATTCATCTCTTATACCAATGTAAATATATCAACTAATTTAACCCCTAGATCTTCAATCCACTCCAAACAATTGTCATATGAAAGTACATTTCAGCTGCCGTTCCTTTATTAGCATAAGAGACAAAGTGAACTAGAGGCAAATATGATGACATGTGATAATGAATGTTAAACGCTTTAGTACATGCATGTGGTATGCCAGTTTAATGTCATGCCTCATTATAGTGTAGAAGAGTCATTTCTTTTCACAGGATACACTGAACAAAAAATGTTAAATATCTCTGTGCATCTTGGGTTCTTGTCTGTGGGAAACACTGAAAGCTCATCTTATAACATTACTGAATGTCTAACATGCCAAATCAAACATTCCAATTTCTTGACTTGCATAAAAACGTAACTAAAGAGGATGCAAACATAGGTCTTCATCTTTTTTTTTTGCATTTTATGGGGGGGGGGGGTATTTTAGAACACAGCCCAGGGAATGCAATGTCCCTCTGTGGGCCAACTAGAACTTAAATGGGCATTGTCATTACAAATTAATAATGTTAAGTGAGCAGGGGAGGTGATATACTACATCTTTGCAATTCACTTTATATGTTTTTCACCTTTTTTCTATATGAAGGACAATGCTATAAATTCAGCAACTCCAGTTCCAACACGGAGGCTCTAAAACTAAGGCCAGTAACATTTTATAACAGGTCCATTTCGGGCGGTAGCCCAGGGCCCTGAGATCCTGGGGGCCCATGGCCACCCAAACAGACTTAAACTTTCAGTGGTGCATTGTCTCTGGGCTACAGTTCTGCCATGATTTGCAAAAAATTGCTGCTTTTTTACCGCAATTTTGCACAAATCAGGGCATCATGACATTATCTTTCCTGTACTATGAACGCCAGGCTAGTGCTGCCATAGTTACAGGGGGGGCCCAGGCTTTGTGAACAGCCCAGGGCCTATGGTAAAGTTAATCCGCCCCTGACTAAGGCCCCCTTCACACGTCCACATCAGTTTTTGCTTTCAGGAAATCCTGATCAGGTGGCTTCAGGAAACCATCAGGATTTATTACAGTAATCAGTTTTTACATTCTGGAAACCATAAGGAAAGCATCAGGATTTCCTGAATTCTCATAGATTTCTATTGGGGCATCCATTCAGGAAATCCTGATGAAAATAGGACAGGTTCTATCATTTCCTGACCTATTTTCATGAACAGACACAGTTCAGGAAAAATCCTGACGAGTGTCAGTGTTCAATGCAATTCTTGATAAGGAAACAGACAGATGTTCCTGAAGTGTGAAGGGGGACTAAGCATTTTTCTGGAAGGGTTTCCATTCAGGAAAATATGTCAGGAAATTATAAAACCCGTCCTTATTTCATAAGGATTTCCTGATCGGATGCCACTATAGTCTATGGGAGCATCAGAAATAATTGACACTTTTCTTATGCCCATCAGGAAAGTGTCCAGAAATACTGACCCTACAATACATTTTTTTTACTGGTCAAAAAATCCTAAAGGCACTCCTGATGGTTTCCTGACTGTAAATACTGATAGACTCCTGAAGGCCTCCTGATCAGAATTTCCTGACAGTAAAAATTGACAGAAAGGTGTGAAGAAACCGCAACCATACCTCCAATCCACTTGATACAAAGTATGGGTAAGTAGGCACAGGTCATTGCAATTGGGCACAAAATGGGCCACTGGAGCCACAGCATACTAACAGCATACATGAGGCAAGGATTAACTATATATACACCTTTCATAGAGATTATATGCTGTAATGCCATATGTTACCTTACTTAAATATATTTGGTGTATTAACATATTTATTGAAGTGAAAAAATATACATAACTGAAAACATAAAAATACTAAACACTTAACATAACATTTAATCAGAAAGCTTATAAGACAAAAAGAGCACTGAATGGCATCCAGTGGCCTGAATTGTATTTTACATTGTACTAGCAATTGTTTCTGTACATATACAGTATGTATATATAATTTTTTTATTCTTATAAAAGACATCCTGCAGTAGAAGGTCTGCAGAGACTCCCATGGTTTTTACAGTGAATGTACACCAGTTGATTAAATGGACACATGACAGGGACACTTTTTGATTGTAAGTTTATCTCTTCATTGTTTGTTACTATCTATGTAAAGTGAATCTGCCAGCTCTCGAACAGTGTTGTGTAACTGCTTGTACACTAAAGTTAATGATACCTTGGTTATAGCTGTCCATGTTATAAAGACATAGGGGCACATTTATCATCTGCGCAATTTTTTTGTGCTTGCATTTTTGTGCAAGAAAAAAACAAACCTTGTGTAAAGTAGGCGCACTGGTCTTGGTGAATCTAGTGCAATTTTTGTGTGCAATATTTTGGCTTGCTAAAAATCTATGCCTGGGTAGAAGTGGAGTACTGGTGCCAAATCTGAAACCAAGCCACTTTCGAGCATAAAGTACATTGCTTTATGTTTTTTACATGGACAGACCGGTGCTGCGTCCCAGAGGGGAGGGGGTTTCGACACACTGGGGGCCGGCGCACCCATCGCCAGTGCTTCATGCCCAGCTGGTGCTCAGGAATAGACCAGCACCATGCACAAGCAGTAGTTCAGAAAAAGGGCCACAGTGCCAGCATCCCAGCGACGGCACGGGTCTATTCATGTAAAAACACAAAGCGATGTACCTAGTTGTACATTCGCTTTAAAGTTGCAGTATCTTCCATAAAGAGTTGACGACTATCTACATAACTGTCACAGTTTGGATATTATATATATATATGTATGTTCCTTGGGAACAAGATATTAGTATACCAAAAGACTATTTTTATTTTCCAACTAAAGTAAAACAATCAGCAATATATCTAATTACCTTCAATTATACTCTAGTGACTTTATAATTGGTATTAGCTTTTTTATATTTTCTTTCATTATCAGGGTTATGATATATATTTCTGAGGGTTTTTAATAGATATATGAAGTGATCTTAGTGGCAATAAAAATAAACTTTGCCCATTTTGTTGAAGAATTAGCTCCAGCTCCAGCTAGAACAAGTACATAAATCTTAATTTTCTTATACTAAGCTAATTTGGGTCTTCACTCGTGCGGAAGTGTCGTCCTCAATACTCTGCATGATGTTAATTAGATGTTGCTCATACAACTGTGTAGAGATCAGGAATTAATATAAATTTCCTCTGACCTCTTTCATTTAAGTGTCACAAATGTCACTGGCTGCCTGGCTTCACATAGCCAACTACTTACATACAGCAGCGCCGAGTGTCCTTTACTTTTATAGTATCAGAGTACAGGTATAATGTTTCCTGGAGCTTTATATCAACCTACTAATCTGTTCCGAATCCCCACTTACCCTGTGATATTTGTACTACAGACCTTTTTGATCTAATTCAGTACATATAAATTAGCTTTAAAAGGTACATACAGAGAATGTGCCTCCTGCATATAACTTGGATGAACGGCTATAAGAGAGTGCAATTAACGGCCAAACACTTGTAAAAGCTTGATGACTCACTTAGTATAATGAGTGGTGCATGCAAAACAACTTACTATTGCTATAAATTATTTGTCCAGACTAAATGAATTACTTCAGTGCTTTCTTCATAATAATCATTTAACCGGGAGGTAGAAAAAAAACAAAAGATTGTTGCTCCTCACACATGCTGATAAACTGAAAAGGGGCTTGTATTCTTTCTTCCAGAAAAAGTACCACTTATGCCCAAAGGCAATGTCTGGTACTGCAGGTCACTACTATTTAAGGGGTTATCCAGGACTACGATTAGAGAAAGCAGAGCTACTTTCTTGCAGAAACTGCACCAAAACTGTCCCTAGGTTGTATGTGTTATTATAATTCATCACCATTAACTTGAATGGAACTGAGCTGCAAAACCACACCTAAACTGATGAGGAGAGGTGATGTTTCTGGAGCAAAGCAGCTGTGTCATTTCTAAGCCTGGACAAACCCTTCAAAGGGAAATTATCAACAGGTTAGAAGAATCTAACCTGCGTTTATCTCCCAATAGCCCACAGGGTGCTGAGAATTAGGGCAAGTTTCTTACCTTCATCCTCGACGCTGTTCTCGTGATATTAGTTTAATCCCTATGCTAATAAGTTGTTTTGGTGCACTGGAGGCAGGATTACCATCCCCAGTGCACTGATCTGCCCCAGGCTGGCTCACTCTGCTGATGTTCATTAGGTGGTGCAGGCTAGTGGATGGGTCCTGCCCCCAGTGCACGAAAATGACTTATTAGCATAAGGATGAAACTAGTAATAGCACAGATACAGTGCAGAGGATGAAGGGAAGAAGGTTACCTTCATCTGTAGCGCCCTGTGCACTATAGGGAGATATCAGCAGGTTAGATACTTCTAAGGGTGCATTCACACGTACAGGAGCCGCAGCAGATCTGCAGCAGATTTGATGGTGCTGATTTTATGCTGTGTTCAGTTATTAAGATCAAATATGCTGCGGATCAGCCCCATCAAATCTGCTGCAATACAGTACAGATTAAAAGGGAATAAAGCTAAGCAGCAACACAAGGTACTGTATATTGCATAGACAAGAGCATGGCTGTTCCTTGTAAAAGTAGAAATTTAAACACTTTATCATCTGTTACATAATGGTAATTGCTAAAAAGCAGTTACAACATACTGTTCTTGTTGAAGTTGCTAAAGCTGACCAGACACCAGATAATTGTCAGAAGTATGATTTTCCTAATAGCTAACATTAATTGGCTGTGTCAGACCAGCTGATTACAGAAAATATATAAAAACTGCTGTGTTGGATTTCTAAGCATTTAATTGTAATGTGTGAGGAACAGGTCAGGGGCACATGGAATACACAGACTAGGTAAAGCCCTGACACTGCTCCAACCAACTGTCCCAACTGACCACAATAATAGAGAGGTCAGCAAGCCAGGTCAATGACTATCGGGCAAAGAAGTACACAGTCAGTGGTCAGAGGGATAGTCAGGAGAACAAGAGCCAAGGTCTAGTAACAAGGTATCAGACAAAGTAAATAGCAAAAAACAGCTAGCTTAGTCACTCTAAAAGACGGGTATAGCAGGCAACTAGAACATGGTGGGGGCAGTAGTCGCCCGAGAACAAGATTGGAACAGGGACTCCGGCCCCTTCTCCAGAACCAAATCTGACTGGCAGGAAAACCTGTCAGTCAGGAATCAAGTGCAAGGTGATTACTGGCTAAGGCACTGCCATAATGGGATGTTTTTGTTGCATATGGACAGATCATATGTTTGTATATAAGAAGCATGCACAGAAATGTTGTTTTCTTGCATTTTTTGATAGTTGTGCATGGCTGTCCATGCACAACGGATTAAAACTCGTTTGGATTTTTGTAACATCAATGATAAACTGTATGCGTGCTTTTTATTGTTATTCATTTTGCTCATTTACATAGGGCAAATGTCATACATATTGTAGTCTTTTAGATATAAGAAATAATTATTTTGTGTTAGTAGACTTTTACATTGTTTTTAGCATAGTCTTTTAGTGTCTCATGAAACATTACTAGTCTCTTTAATGAGTTCTATATATTGAATATTTATCATTATTTGGAATAATTATGTTTTATAGAACTAGATAGCACATGATTGGAATAACACATCATTATAACATTATTACAACACAGCAGTTGCAGTCTCACCATGGGTTTAAAATATTCTCATGGGGACACAGATCAAGGCCAGGAGTCTGCTGGGCTAATTCAATGTCTTCAAAGCAAGAAAGTGTATACCCTCTACATGCTGTCACTTTTATGCATTAAGCATATTTAGAATATGATCAGCCAACTTTTTTTTTTACTTCATAGTAAATACACAAATCACATACAGTACATGAGCAGAGGTGTAGTGTGATCAGGACTCACCAAGCTGCCACCCCAGCACTTTTTCTGGCGGCCATATGGTGGCAGGTTGCTCCTAAAAAAAGGTTCCCTGCAGTTTTCCCTGATTTTCCAAAAATTGGTTTAAAGCTGACACATTTGCATGTGCAAGTGAAAATGGTGCCTGCCCTGACATGGTGACAAATGTTGAAAATCTTTAAAAAATCTTTGCTATTTTATTGAAAATGAAAAGTATTCACACTTTTTACTTGAAGTGTACCTGTCGTTATAATGTTCAAATTCTAAATCAACAGTAGATTTGACATAAAGCAAGTTTGCAATTTACATTCATTTTTTTTTTTTTTTTTGTGATCATGAAAAACACTTCACTTCCTGTTTTCGAACTCTTTTTTTTATCTAAAAAAAACAGGAAACAGTCAGAAAACAGAAAGTCCTGTGTTTCCCAGGCCATCTGAGTGCTCACAGAGAGAAGACAGTCATGTGACTGACGGATAGAGATGAGCGAACTTGCCGCATCTCAGCGTCTGATTCCCGCTGTTTGCTTGCTCCGTGCAGCGGGTGGATACAGCGTAAGGAATGCCTGGAAAACTGGGATACAGCCATTGGCATTGGCTTTATCCCAGTTTCCTAGGCGTTCCTTACGCTGTATCCACCCGCTGCATGGAGAGAGCAGACAGCGGGAAACCCGGCAAGTTAGCTCATCTCTACTGACGGACACATTGAGCCGTGACTCTCTGTACTGGCCAGAATTCTTGTGTTTAGTCCCTTTTTTCAACCAGCACAAGTCAGAAAATCTGCCTTCAGGAGACTGGACCTGGATTTCTGGTGAGTACAGCTTTGTTTTGCAGCATAACAACAACAAAAAATAATGAATGTATATTGCAAACTTGCTTTATATCACATCTTCTGTTGATTTAGAAAGTTATAACGACAGTGACACTTTAACGCCCAGCACTTTTTACAGCCTCACTTCTTGGGTGTGATGCCACAAGGTTTGCGTGCCTAGATACGTGGATCTTTTGCCATTTTTTTTCAACAGATCCTCTCAAGCTCTGTCATGTTGGATGAGAGTTGTCAGTGGACAGCCATTTTTCAATGCATGACACCTGCCATCACCATGACTGTAGAGATGGTTTTAGTCATGAGGATTAAAATTTTAGGCTGGAAAGTTTAATCTTGGTTTCAACAAAACAGAATCTTGTTTCTCACAGGCTGCAAATTCAGACTTTTATGTGTTTTTTACTACCTTCTGGCCAGTGCATCATTAAAGCCCAGATTTGTGCAGTGATGGTTGACCTTTTCGAGGTTTCTCCCAAGAGTCCTTTGAGAATTATGGAGGCCCTTGTGCTCTTGGGAACTTTAAGTGTAGCTCAAATTATTTTGTACCCTTCCCCAAATTTGTGCCTCCTCACAATCCTGTCTCTGGGCGCTACAGCATTGACAGCTGTGAGACCATATTATCTCAAAGAGAATCAGGATAAATGGACACCCCAGAACTACATTTTAAGTGTCAAAGCAAAGGGTCTGAATACTTATGTCCATGCAATTCTTTTTCCTTTGTGATTTGTTTGCACAAAACTCTAAAATTCTAGTTTCAAATTCTCATTGAGTGTTATTGAAATGCAGATTTCTATTAATGATTTTAGCATAGTCCCTTAACGTAACAAAATTTAAAAAAGCTTAAAGAGGATGAACCACCAGGTACATCCTCTTTAATCTGACACAGGGATTGAATGGCACTATCACGGGCAAGCCGGTGCTGCCTTCCGTTTTTAATCCGCGGCCCGGGTTCCGTGTACGGCGACGTTCTATCCACAGGTCCCAGGCCGGTACTCAAGCAGAATCAATGGAGCCGCGTCATACAGGGGAGGGAATTCCCTCCCACTGGTGGCAGGCCGGCCCGCCTCCAGTGCTTGAGCACCGGCCCGGGACCCGTGGATAGAACAGCGCCGTACACAGAAACCGGGTCGTGGATCGAAAAACGGACCACGGCACCAGCTTGCCCGTGACAGCGACGTTCAATCCCCTTGTCAGATTAAAGAGAATGTACCTGGGGGTACATCCTCTTTAAGTCTGAAGACTTTCTGTGGATAGGTGATAACTAGTGATGAGCGAACTTATCAAACATTTGGGTTCGTCCGAACCTGAACGCTCGTCACTTAAAGCGACTCTGTACCCACAATCTAACCCCCCAAACAGCTTGTACCTTTAGATAGCTGCTTTTAATCCAAGATCTGTCCTGTGGTCCGTTCAGCAGGTGATGCAGTCATTGTCCTAAAAAACAACTTTTAAACTGGCAGCCCTGTGCCCAATGGATGTGGCGTAGATTGTGTATGCATTAGGCTGGCACAACCTCTCTGTCCCTCCTCCCCACCATCCTCATTAGGAATTCTCCAAGCAGATTGCCTCCAATTCATCAGCTGTGTTAGCACGGCACATGGGCTGAATCGTTAAGCAGCTGTGCAATGTTCAGAAAGGGGTAAATGTTTCAGTGGCATTCCTAATGATGAAGAGGGTGGGAAGGAGGGACGGAGGGGTGGTGCAAAGTTAGGACACAGATACTCTCTTTGGGCACGGGGCTGCAAGTTTAAAAGTAGTTTTTTAGGACAATAACTGCATCACCTGCCGAACGAACCCCAGGACACATCTTGGATTAAAACCAGCTATCCGAAGGTACAAGTGGTTTGGGGGGGGGGGGGTCAAATTGTGGGTACAGAGTCGGTTTAACACAAAATAACTGGAGAAATTGGATGTAGCCCTAGGGCATGTGTCTCCAAACTGCTGCCCTCCAGCTGTTGCAAAACCACAATTCACATCCTGCCTGGACAACTAAAGCTTTGGATTTGGCTGTCCAGGCATTTTGGGAAATGTAGTATTGCAACAGCTAGAGGGCCGAAGTTTGGAGACCCATGCCCTATGGAGTTGTGAAAAACATATATATATAAGCCTGATCATTTAGATGCTGCTAAAGTCTCTGTCAGGCAGACTTAAAGAGGTTATCCAGCGCTACAAAAACATGGCCACTTTTGCACCACTCTTGTCTCCAGATTGGGTGGGATTTGAAACTCAGTTCCATTGAAGTAAATGGAGTTTAATCAGCAACAATACAACTAGTACAGGCCTCCAGCAGCCGGTGCGATTATATTGCGGAAGTGCCTATCTCACATTGGACCTAAAGGAGACAGACATTTTTACACCATTATCACTATTGATCAAGACATTTAAATGGTTAAATGACTCACATCAGCATGATCCTCATATCGAAGACACAAATGAATGTTGTTGCATTAGACTAAAAGGAGCAGTGACTGAATACAGCTCACTCTTAGGCTATGTTCACACTGCGTACGAATCCGTACGCAGGTCTTACGCTGCCGTACATGTGCGTCTGAAACTACGGGCGTGTGAATAATCAACATGCGCCGGATGCGTAAGCACCGCGAACATACGCCCATAGTACAGTTATGCTTTCTAGCTTGTTTCGAAGCGATCTGAGGCAGGTCATTTACTTGGAAATCTTCGCCCAGACCCGTAAACCACACAGAACCTTTTGGATCGAAAAATCAAGTTCAATTTGGCTGAAATAAGTACTTCGTACGGGACCGCATGGAAATCCACAGCCGTGAGTTTCAACATTTCCGTCCTCAAACAATGGTCTTGTTCATTTTTCACAGCGCCGCATACGATCCAACCGTAAGCTCATACGTAGTGTGCATTGTGCGGGCGTATATCGTATACTTTTAAGTGAACGCATCAACCTCAAAGCTATGTGCGTATATTCGCGGTTCGCACTACGGACGAATTCATACGCAGTGTGAACATAGCCTTAGGGTGCGTAAACACAGACAAATTTTTGAAGCCAAAGCCAGGAACAGACTATAATCAGGGAACAGGTTATAAAGGAAAGACTGAGGTTTCTCCTCTTTTTAAATTCATTCCTGGCTTCAAAAATCTGTCATATAAATCTCTCTGTGTAAACACACCATTAGCTACGAGTCCTTTGTATTCATATGGAGAGTAATCGACTGTAATTAGGCATTGTCCGTACCGAGTTCGGTTCGGGTTCGTACGAACCCGAATGCTCGGCAATGATTCCCGCTGTCTGACCTCTCCGTGGAGCGGGCGGATCCAGCGGGAGGACCGCCTGGAAAACTGGGATACAGCCATAGCCATAGGCTGTATCCCAGTTTTCCAGGCGGTCCTCCCGCTGTACGGAGCGGGCAGACATCGGGAATCTGCTGCCGAGGTTTGGGGTTTATACGAACCCGAACATTGGAGGGTTCGGACCATCCCTAACTGTAATCGACAAGCTGCTGTGTATGCGTATGTACAAAATGTAATGTCAATGATGTTCTCTTAGGGCACCTTCACACCTACCGGATCCACAGCGGATCTCACTTCTGCGGATTCGAAGCGAGAACCGCTGTGGATCCGGTATCATTTTACCCCAATCATAGCACATATTCGCAGCGGGATTGACATCCAGGGCACCAGGGAGTTAAAGCACATATTCACAGCGGGATGTCAATCCCGCTGCGAATATGTGCTATCATAGGGGTGAATTGATACCGGATCCGCAGCGGTTCTCGCTTCGAATCCGCAGAAGTGAGATCCGCTGTGGATTCGGAAGGTGTGAAGGCACCCTTATAAAGTATCTATGCATCTGTCTATCTAATTACATAATTAGCTCATTTATATAATCCGGGCTGTCTTAGTGTCTTTTCTCTAGTATTGTCAGTATTGTGTTTATACATGGCAGTAGGTAGAAGGAAAAGCTGCAGTAGTTATACATAGACATTTTACAGTTGTCATGAATTTCTCTTAAATGAAGCTGCAGTTTGGAGCCCATTAAAATTTCATGTTAAGAGAAGTTGATGACTGTGGGTGTTGTTGACTGTACCTGCTAATCACTGCAAGTCTCTAATTACAGCTTGGATACATTCCACCCCAAAGTTCTCATGTCTCCTGGTTATGGATTTTCTCTGAGTTAAGAGTATGTGTTAAATATAATGCACCTGTCAAGGTTGATAAGGCAATTATCACAGTATCAGCCTTGAAGAGAGCCTTTTATTTAACACATATTTATTTTTTTTATTAATTCCTGGAAAGACATCTTCCTTGTCTACATGGTTCAGTTGTCACCCAGCACTTTGGGTTGGCTTTCATACATGTTCAGCAGACTGCAGTAAATTCCTGACTGTTATTAATCCTGAATCAGTTCAGATATGCATGATTATTTCCATAAGGTGAGGAGAATAAGCAGCTGTCTTATACCTCCTGCAAAACTCGTCTCCTGGAGAAACAACAATTGCATCCGGCAACTTTCCGGCTGCTCCCATACACATTAGACTATATTTACAATGCTCCCAGGGCATAAATTGCCTGCAGACAAGTGGATGCTGAAAGTCAGTATGTCTGTCAACTTCTTTTCATCTGTACAGAAAAGTCTATCCTGCTACAATCTTCTATACCATATAGCACTGCAAACAAATAGGTTGATGCCGTAACCCTCAGATCCTGTGCATGACATATGCCTGTGTTTACATTAATTTCAATATTTTTTATTTTTTTTTACTGTGCATAAAAAGTTGAATTACTTACAATTTGAGAGCTTCACTTAAAGGGGTTGTCCAGCGCTACACAAAAATGGCCACTTTCTTCCAGAGATAGTCCCTCTCTTGTCTCCAGCTTGGGTGGGGTTATGTAACTCATTTCCATTGAAGTAAATGGAGCTTAATTGCAAACCGCACCTGAACTGGAGACAAGAGTCATGCTGTCTCTGTCAGAATGCGGCCATGTTTTTGTAGCAATGGATAACCCCTTTAACATGCAGTGTCGCATGCTAAAATCTACTTTCTAAACAGAAGAATTAGGCCGCATTACCACATGGGACACATGCAGATTGTGCGGCTGTTGGAGAACACAAGGTGCGTGCACTCTTATGCATGCATATACATTCATGTGGGAACGTGGCCTTAAATCATTCAATTTGGATACATATACATTGATCAGCTATAGCATCAGCCATAAAAGACTGGAGAAGTAAATAATACTGATTATCTTGTGTGAATTGCACCTGTCAAGAGATGAAATATATTAGGCTGAAAGTAAACCGTCAAATCCTAAAGGGAACCAATCAGCCCTATTGGGCCAATATGGTTCCCTGCATCACTGTATAACTCGTACCGGCCACGGCTGCAGCAGAAGCTTTATAGGGGAGAAAAGAAAATTTTAATCGCCTGGCGTGCAGCAGGCAGAGGCGGGCAGGTAGTCATCTGGGCGGCTTCTGAACTGTTACTGGCCTCTCTACCTGTCAATCATCCCCACAGAACATGCTGAGAGGCAGAGAGTGGTAACTGGGAGCTGCCGAGATGACTACCTGCCCGCCTCTGCCTGCCGCGCTCCCAGGGATTAAAACTTCCATTTCTTCCCTATAAAGCAAATTGTGATTGCTAAGATGACTTGATGAAATTATATGCAAAATAGCGTGTCTAGGACCAAGAAAGGGCAACCAATGAACTGAGGCAAATGGGCACCAAAAGCTAGCCCATCTGATCCTATTCTACAGAAGAACTACTGTAGAGTAAAAAAAATGCTGAAAAAGTCCATGCTGACTACGATAAAAAACCTGTCAAAATATTTATTGCATTGCAGCCTGCTGCATATGGGACTGTATAGCCACTGGTCAGAGTGCTAATGCCGTCTCTTTGTGTGTCTCATTGGCAAATGGTGTCCTGGTCGGATGGATCTCAATTTGATTTATATCATGTGGACAGCTAGGTATGTGTGAGTAATTTACCTGGGGAAACGTGGTACCAGGATGCATTGTGGGTAGAGGGCAAGCCGATTGAGGCAGTGTCATTAAGAGAGAGGACCTGTGGGGTCAGTATAAAGATGTGTTTTTCTATATATTTTTGTAGTCTTGGGTGCCCTGATTCCAACCATATTTTCATTTTGTTGCCACATGACCTCCCTGTTCTTAACATATAGCAATTGTACTATTTGGCCAAATATCTTGTTTTTACCCTGAATAGTCAAACAGTTGTGGACTTGGTGTAAAGACTATACTTGTGGAGATGGGGGAGGGGTTAAGTCTAGTTTATAGCCTGATTTCACCTTCCTGGCCTCACATTCATAACTTCCTAGCCTGACTGACACCCCTTCAGCCTCCTATTCACTTATACTGAGCCTAATGGGAGTACTGCAAGGCCCAATGTTTCAGGGGAAGCAAGTGCTGCAAAGGCGGCAAGCAAGAAGCAGCAGGAGGGACTGCCTGAACCGTTGTTATGGTCGGTAATCGGCCAAGTAAAGCTGATAATCGTTCCGTGTTATGCTGCATTTACAAGTAACGATTATCGTGCGAATTTGCTTGATAACAATCGAATTCGAACGCTAATCGTACGTGTAAACGCAGTGAACGATCAAACGACAAACGAGAAAGCGTTCATTTTGATGTTACAACATGTTCTCAAATCGTCGTTTGCAAAAAAATCGCAGATCGTTCCGTGTAAACAGTCGCTCGCCGATTTAACCAATGTGTGAAATAGGCTTAAATGATCGCATAACGAATTTTCCGTACGATGTATTGTACCGTCTAAACGCTGATCGTTATGAAAAAAAATCGTTACTCCGACATTGTTAATTGTACGATCGGGCGAATTATCGTTTTGTGTAAACACAGCATAACAGGGCCTTAATTTACCCCCCCCCCCCCCACTCAGCCTCCTATTCCCTGCTCCTGACAGTAACAGTGGGATGAGATCAGGGCACTCCTCTCCTGGGTCATTAAACTGCCTGTGCTTTTAGCAGAGCTGAGGATCTGACCTCTGGGTGCAGACTACCTTCGCGTCCCTACCTGTAAATAATGTTAGTACAGAGTGTACTTATTATATGTTGTAAGATAGTATATTGAAATTGTTTAGTGTTGTTAACGTTGCATATAATAGTGGGATATATACTCTTACCAGACTCCTAAGTACAAAATTCATCAGAAGAAAAAAAATAAAAGCCAGATTGGCACACATTCTGAATGTTTTCTAATGCATGGGTAAGGATGAGAACAGGCATTCGTTCCATTAAAGAGGTTCTCCAGGATTAGTCATTAATTCTTGTTTGATACATTCAGTTAAAATTCTCTTTGGATGAATTTTTTGTTAGCTGAATCATTGCCATTACTGGAACTGCTGCTGGAGTGCTCTTAATCTATTGCAGGCTGCCTGGAAAATCCAGCTTTAAAGCAATATTAATAAAAGAATGTATTTCTTATTAAATATTTATCTAAAATATATTGTTGTCTGTAGCTATTTATTGGACCTCAAACTCTGTCCCAGAACCCCACTGTTGGTTAAGAAGACTTTAAGGTTTTTACATCAATAGACCAGCAACGGCACAGAAATGCCATTGCCACAGTGCTTTTTTTTGAACCGCGGCCCAATCCCACGCATGTCGCCGGTGTCTGGGCCCCAGGGAACAAAGAGACACAGGACAAGTGGGCACCCCCCACACTGTCCCTACCTATTTGCAGATCTGCTCTCAAATAAGTACGACACAGGACACAAGATAGCACAAACGGGCCGAGGAGAATACCAGACAAGCAAGGTACGAAAGCCAAAGATGGTAGCAGAGAGAAACTGAGGACAAAGCGAGGCACACTAAGGACTAAGCGAGGCACGTAGCCAAAAGACAAAGAATGGTAAGAAACAGGCAAAGGGGTCGGGAAATCAGAAATACAGACAGTAAGGTAAAAAGGCTGGACCTAGCTGAACAGACAAGCTGCGCAAGACTATCAAGAGCCCAGACTGAAAGGAGAGAGTTGCCTATAAGGGAGACCAAGTCCTGGACACAAAGCTCATAGGATAAGCAAGAGAAACACAGAAAGCCAGAGGTGAAGAGAGCTGTCTTTAGAACACAGCAGAGACAATTAGTGAGAAAGCCACAGAAAGGTAAAGAGGATGGAGAACTAAGAAACGGATCACAGAAGACAACAGCAAAGAACATAATAAAACCAGAAATGGACTAAAGGCCAAAAGCGCAGTCTTTGGCGCAGAGGTTGAATCTTCGCCGCAGAGGATGGCACTGATGCCTTTTTAGGCATGATCTTGACAGTCTGTGTATTCCTGATCACCGGCCCAGCCTGAAGCACTGGAGGCGGGATTGTCCATCCCCAGTGTGGCGAAACCCCTCCCCTCTGTTACGCGGCTCCATTGATTTTAATGGAGCTGCATCATATAGGGAGCAGAAAGTCACAATGGGGGCGGGCCGACCTCCAGTGTTTTGGGCTGGTACCGGAGAATACAGCAGTGCCGTGCATGGGATTTGGCCACGGTTCAAAAAAGGGACTGTGGCAATGTCATCCCCGTGTTAGCGCCAGTCTGTTGATGTAAAAATCTTAAAGCGATGCATCTGATGGTACATTTGCTTTAAAATGAATACCGACCTTTATATTTTTTCACATTTTTATTCATATGAATGTGTTTAAATATTATTATCCTCTGTTCTTACCTTCAAACAGCATGAATGCAAGTGAACAAAACTAAAGAACCTTAAAGGGGTTGGCCACTTTATAGTAAAATTGTTTAGTATTAGTAATTGTACTCACTGCACTTACTGACAAAAGCTCCCTGTGTACCTCATAGAACTAAAATCAGACTCCCCTCCTGCAGGCTGTGCTGCCCTGCACTGTGGTGATTCTGTCCATAAATTGTCAGAGCATGTAGCAGCATGTGACCATGCCCCGCCTCCAGTGACCTCCACTGAGCCAGTATATGCCTATGGAGGACACTAAGGACGGGGCATGGTCACATGCTCCTCCATGTCAGCCATCTTATGGACAGCCTCACCACAGAGCAGGGCAGCGCAGCCTGGAGGAGGGGAGTCTGATTTTAGCTCTATGAGGTACACAGGGAGATACTGTCAGTAAGTGCTGTGAGTACACTTACTAATACTGTACACAGAACTGTTTTACCATGAAGTGGCCAACCCCTTTATATACAACTCAAAAACCTTTTTGCTCATTTGGCAAAATCACTGTCATGTAATGTTAAACTAATCGGAAAGTGATGTGATATATTACTAAAGCCTCCCAATGTGCACTGACATATGGCATGCTGGACCAAATTCACAGAATACAGTAAAGACTGTCAGGAACAGCAGATTGGTTGGTACAGATGAGTTCACATGGTATATGAATTTTCCCCATTACACCTTAAATCAGTTTTTGGATTTAGGATTAAAGGATTAATTCAGATAAAAAGCAATAAATAGTTTAATCTTACATGTTTAATCTTACATGTTCGAGTTTTGTGATGTAGCTTTTGAAACTAAAACTTGGAGTAGATTCAGGGAAAAAAAGTAATTCGGTCTTTTATACTTTCTGTCCAATTTGATCCAAAACTCTTTTGGGCCTCAAAAAGAGCATCATAGATCATAGAACATGTACCTATCAAGAGATATGTTTCTCACCTTCCAGCCTACAAGGACAGAAGGGAAACATGGATAGCTCATGAATGGAGAACAAACTTTTCAAAAGTTTTGGTTCGTCAGGTGCGCAAAATTTTGCTGTAAAACTCAGGCTTGTGCAAATCGAAACAAATCGCATTAAAACAGCTAAACTCGTTTACAAAGGTGTGGGGTGCGGGGTGTGACTCCCCTTCGACAACCTCATCTTCTGACAGCACTTAATTATAATGTCCAAACTGTCCTTTGGCCTCGAACTCAGTTTGGTTATGGAACACGCGGTCTTCTTTAAGTGTTACATTATTACGTTGCTTTTGTTACTCTTTTTGTATCTTCAAATCATCTCAGTACTATAACATTTGTTATCCTGTTGACTGTACATGAGTCTATATTTTTTTGTACTGCTATTGCCTACATCCTTAATAAAGCTGAGTTAAAAAAAACAACAGCAAACTATGGCAGCTAGACTGGGGAGGAATTAGGGATCTTGTGAGCGAGGTGCTTACCAGGGGTCCAGCTGCCCACCAGTGTTTATGGGGTGTCCTGAAGAGGATGAGGGGCCCTGGAGTCTACTGGTGCTTCGGGGTTGCAAGAGGATAAGAAGCCCCAACATCCACGAGTCCTTATGGGGTGGCCTGAGGAGGAGGAGGAAGACATGGTGTCATGTCAAATGGCTTTCTTGACACTACGGGCCAGCTCTTGGCAGAGCCTCCCATGGCACCCCCCTCCTGTAGCAGAACCTGCTCCCTCTAGAACACCTTAGAAATTTAGGAGCTGGTTTAGAAAAAAGAAAAGAGCAGGATTGGGAAGTGCAAAGACTTCTAGGATGACTGAAACTGGGAGAACAGTGTTCTGTACGGAAAGAAGTCGTGGTCCAATAAAATATTTATTTTTATTTTTAAGGAAACGCAGCTTTTGGAGAAACCTGATTCTCCCAGGGCGATTTCCTATGGTATTTTTCCTGCTGAAGGCTGACAAGAG
The DNA here is from genome assembly GCF_027789765.1 of Dendropsophus ebraccatus. Taxonomy (NCBI): domain Eukaryota; kingdom Metazoa; phylum Chordata; class Amphibia; order Anura; family Hylidae; genus Dendropsophus; species Dendropsophus ebraccatus. Next base: position 117,616,467 of record NC_091458.1, on the reverse strand, counting down.
ACACAACCTATATGGTTGGATGCCCTTAGGCTATGTTCAACGTAAAACTACGGCCGTAGTTTTCACCGCAGAACTACGGCCATAGTTTTGCGTTGTGGAACCGGGATCCCATACGGTGCCGGAAAAAACTGACAGGTCAGTGCAGTGCAGAAAGCCCTGTCAGTGCACAGAGTAAAGCGAGCGGCTCCGGCCACTCGCTTCACTGTGGCCTATGGGAAACTCTGATGCGGGCGCGCGCTTATGCGCCCGCATCAGAGCTCCGCGGCCGGACGGATCGTCCGGCCAGTACTAAAGTACTGGCCACGATGATCCGGGCACAGACCGGCCGTTTCGTGACCCGGCCGGGGTCACGGAACGGCCGGTCTGTTACGTAGTGGGAACATAGCCTTATAATACTGTATACCTCTGTACAAGTCAGAGGCCCATGTGGATGAGGTAGAATAAACTAAGCTGTGTCATGTTTCAGAAAATATCACCTAAAGACTCTTCCTGTAAGGCCAATGCAATATTCTGGTTATTATAAGCATGACGTGTTATGTTTGGCAGCAACAAATGTCCTTAACCCTTAGGCGACCCTGGACATACCCGTACATCCAGGGCCGCCTCCATGTGTTCAGAGCAGGGCTGCGCGGCAGCCGCACTCTGAACCGCCGTGGTCCCGGGTGCCGCTCGTAGCCCGGGACCGTGGCTATTAGCAGGCCTGGTCCAATCGCCGTGCCCGCTAATAAAGTAATCAAAGTTGACAGCTGCATCCGATTACTTGATGCAGCCATTCCCTGGTGTCTAGTGGGGTGGATCACTCTTCCGGGACGTTGTACCGGAGGTGCAATCCACTTATCTTACTCCTTCCGGGGTCAGCGCCGTTACAGCGCTGATCCCGGCTTGGCATTCGATTGCTTCCGACTGCAGCAGCTTAGATGCAGCATAGATCTGTATGAGAGATCAGAGTACTTATACTAGAAGTTCCCCAGGGGGGCTTCTAGTATAAGTGTAAAAGAAAAAATAAAAGTGTTGTTATTAATAAAAAGCCCCCTCCCCTAATAAAAGTCAGAATCACCCCCCTTTTCCTATGTTATAAATAAAAATAAATACATAAACATGTTTGGTATCGCCGCGTGCGTAATCGCCCAAACTATTAATTAATCACATTAATCAAGCGCAAAAAATCCCAAAGTGCAAAATTGCGCATTTTTGGTCGCATCAAATCCAGAAAAAATTTTATAAAAAGCATTCAAAAAGTTGCATATGCGCAATCAAGGTACCGATAGAAAGAACACAAAGAACGCAAAAAATGACACCTGACACAGCCCCATAGACCAAAGGATAAAAGCGCTATAAGCCTGGGAATGGAGCGATTTTAAGGAACATATATTTGTTGACGATGGTTTGAATTTTTTACAGGCCATCAGATACAATGAAAGTTATACATGTTACATATCGTTGTAATTGTAACGATTAGAGGAACATATATAACAAGTCAGTTTTACCCCAGGGCAAATGGCGTAAAAACAAAAACAAAAAAAAATAAAAGAAATGCGTTTTTTTTTTTTTTTTCAATTTCACCACACATTGAATTTTTTGCTGGTTTCGCAGTGTACTTTATGAAAAAATTCAGCCTGTCATTGCAAAGTACAATTAGTGGCGCAAAAATAAGGGCTCATGTGGGTTTCTAGGTGAAAAAATGCAAGTGCTATGGCCTTTTAAGCACAAAGAGGGAAAAGCGAAAACGCAAAAATTGAAATTGGCCCAGTCCTCTAAGGGTTAAGGGCAGCTTCACATGTAGCGAATCGAGCTGCGAGTTCTGCAATCAGTAGATGTGGCGGGGCTGTGCACTGATTGGCTGAGCGGAACCTATGGGAATTAGGAGCCTCAGATGCAGCCAGAGTGTGACCGGTAAAGTATGCTCCGGGCAGCAGCAGGTTAGGGGGGGGCGGCACTTACATATTCACAGCGGAATAAAAATTCCGTATGTAACCCCATTCAAACTCACAGTAGCGGGAATCACAGCGGATTTCGCTGCAGAACTCTCAGCGTGAAATTAGCTGCAATTCGCTACATGTGAAGCTACCCTAAGGCTATATTCACACTTCGTAAAAGTACTTTGTGCGTGGTGGAACAATGCCTCTACTTCAATGGGATCCTGGCCGGAGCGTATATACATCATATACGCTCCGGCCGGGATCCCATGCGACCCGCAAATAACCGACATGTCAGTTTTCTGCGGCCGCAATTCAGTGAACTGCGGCCGTAGAAAGACCTGTCAGTTCACACAATGAAGCGAGCGGCTCTGGCTGCTTGCTTCATTGTGTGCTATGGGGAGTTCTGATGCAGACGCACGCTGATGCGCCCGCATCAGAACCCTGTGGCCGTAAAATTCATCCGGCCTGTCTCTTTACGTTGGGTGAACATAGCCTAAAAGTGTTTAAAAAGGTATACGTAAAGATGGAGCTCTTTCACAGATGAGAATTCTCCACATTTCTTACAGGGATGCGGAGGCTTTTTGCCTTTTATACTTTAGAGAAGGTTAATATTTGCATAGAGAATAAGAATACATTCAACTCTTCAAACATACTCTGGTGGATCAGAATATGTGCATCTCTATTGAAATGCTGTCATTTAATATCTTATCTTGTTTTTTACTCGTGCATCATATTTGGCTTGCAGTTTTCCAGCAATTCCCCTTTGTATTGCTGTCAGTAATGAAAGGTTTCATATTCTAACCCTTTAAAAACCTAACAACTGGCCTTTCTGCTTTGCACAGTGCATGTGCGGAATGTTTATTGCTTTGGCACCTATACTATCTGGGTATACCTGTGTATTTAGGTCTTCTTTTCCTGTTCTTATCTCACCTCTGTTGCCTGGGGGGTTTCCAGCTCACTAAGCAGAAAGATTCAGTCTCTTCAGATAGTATATATCTGCTTGTAATTACTGTGACAATTTCAATTATAGGGGAATGTTTTTTCCACAAAAGGATTACATTCATAATATAAAATAAGAGTAAAGGTGTGGTCCCATGTAGACAGGCTCATCCGCATTGCATGTTCTTCTGCAGGGACACCCCAAGGCTTAGCAGCTATAGCTTAGGGAACCACATTGTCAGTGCTCACTTTCTTTACAGTGCCCATGAGTGAAAAATGAAACATCCCATGGTGTACAATAGACACTAATGGTCTAGCCATGCACTTTTGGCTCTGGCTCATAGCCAGTAGTACATATTGAAAGGCTACATAATAAAACCTCCTAGTAGGCCATGTTCACACAACATATTTGTGTATAAAGCACAGCCGTTATTGCAATTTGCAACAATGGACGTGATTCATACAACACATACGTTGTATGTGAATGAATGGAATCCCGGCCAGAGTGTATACACATAGTATACGTTCCGGCCGGGATTCCATGTGGCTGCAGGAAAAAAACGTACATGTCAGTTTTCTGCGGCCGCTATTCATTGAAGCTGTCAGTTCACACAATGGAGCGTGCGGTGAATAGGGATGCGGGCGCACATAGATGCGTCCGCATCCCAATTCATCAGAAGTGAACATCATTTGGCCAGTACTGCAGTACCGGCCAGGAAGATCTTCTCTGACACCGGCCGTTTTTGACCCGGCCAGGTCACAGAACGGCCCGTGTCTTACGCCATGTGAACATGGCCGTAAGGTAACTCAGAAGTTTAACACGTGATGAGTCAGCTCATCATATAAAAAAAATTAGTTAACCAAACACAGCTCTGCTGTTCGTCACAAATCATAAATCCCAAAAATTAAAGGGGTTGGCCACTTTATAGTAAAACTTTTGTGTGTAGTATAAGTAAGTGTATTTACATTACTTACTGACAGCAGCTTCTTGTGTACTTCATAGAGCTAAAATCAGACTCCCCTTCTCCAGGCTGTGCTCCCCTGCTGTGTGGTGAGTCTGTCCATAAGATGGCCGACATGGAGAAGCATGTGACAATGCCCCACCTCCAGTGTCCTCCATAGGCATTTACAGGCTCAGTGGTGGATACTGGGGGCGGGGCATGGTCACATGCTCCTCCATGTTGGCCATCTTATGGACAGACTCACCACAGAGCGGGGCAGCACAGCCTGAAGGAGGGGAATCTGATTTTAACTCTATGAGGCACATAGGGAGCTGCTGCCAGTATATACAGTGAGTACAGTTACTAATACTGTACACTGAACAATATTACTATAAAGCGGCCCACCCCAGCTGTTTGTGTGCACGTATATATATTTTATGGCTTTAACTGATACTGTCATAAAATTAAGTGTTGGGCCTATAAATTCTAAAGCAATTCTAAAAGCAAAAAAGGTACAAAAATGTTTGTCTTTTTTTTTTTTTTGCTAAATATTGATTTACTTAAACTGTACATTACAGCCTACAGAAGAGAAATGCACATATCCTACTTTCTTTGTAAATTTGTAAGATATGTAAAAGAACATTTAGTGTTAATAACAAATGAAAAAGGAAAGATATAAATCTGACAAAAATAAACAAAACTACTTTGTACTTAAAGGTATTATCCTCTTTTGCATCATTTCCTGTAGCCTCACAGTGCTGCTTCCAGAAAAGGTCTATTAATCAGTCAAATAAAAAAATCCTCCTATCAAAAACTTAAAAAAAAAGCCTTTATAGGAGTTATCCAGTGCTACAAAAACATGGCCAATTTTCACCACTCTTGTCTCCGGATTGGGTGGGGTTTGAAACTTAGTTCCATTGAAGTAAATGGAGCTTAATTGCAAACCACACCTGAACTGGAGACAAGAGTGAGGCAAAAGTGGCCATGTTTTTTTAGCGCTGGATAACCCCTTAAAGGTTTTATTTACCTGAATGCCATCATTACAGAGATCACCTTCACCTCCCTACTGGGGCTGCAACTGAAGCCTGGGCTGACCTAGTCACAGACCAATGTCATCCTAAGCGACCTGGGAGCCATCATAAAAACAATGCAAATGGCATATGATTAGTATGATTACGAGATGACTACCACCATAGGCACAAGACACCAGTGATGATGAAGATTGGATGATGTTGAAAAGCCTATTTTTAGGTCTGTGAGGCTCCATATAATTTTATATGTAAAGTAGCTCTACATCAGAAGGAAAATAGCTTGCTCTTTGGTGCCACCTATTGGAGGTAGCATGCTAGTAAGTAAATGCATAGCCTCCAATCCAGTTTGGCGTTCCCTCCAGGGAAGTACATTACCCAATTAATCCCATGACAGCTAGCCATCCAGAAACTGTTCTGTACTGATCAAGTATCATCCCTGCAAATCATTGCTTAATCACTTTCAGAACCTTGAAAAGTGACTGGTAATTATTAGCCAATAAGGATCTATTTCTGTAGTCAGCTGATTGGGTTCTTGTCCCTCGTCTTTCAGAGCAGGCTGCTAACTTTCATGTTATGGGACTCAGAGTTATGTACTGTGCCTGCAAGTAAAAGGTCGACATTTGCATTGTTTAAAAATTCCACAAGCCTGTCAAGAAAGCACATTATCCAACCGGCCTTTCTGTTAGCCTAGTGAACTAGTAGCTTTATTTTTTGGTTTAAGAGCTCCCTGTACTAATGGGGAGGAGTATGGTCTGCATAGTGTGGTCTACCACACTGTACTCTGACCCAGGAAGTCTCCCTTACCTTCCAAATTATAGCAGATACACTTCAGGCTGGGGCTTGCATCAGGAGACAGGACTACGGAGGTAATTTCTTCATAGCTGTAATTCTCACTTCCTGATTGGTCCATGCAGGACACAACCCCTTCCCTAATGCTGTTATGTGACCACACTGATCTCTGACAGCAGCCCTGCTTCTCTATTCTAGCCTGTTGTACTACGCTACTGCATTATAGGGATCTGCAGTTCTATCCTGTATCTACAAACTGCTGCTGTTTTTTCAGGTTTATGCCCTTACTATATATTATACTCCACATGCTGATTTCTATACTGTACAGTAACTTATAATATGACATCCAGCTTTTTCTAAATGTTTGTTTCATCTGTTCTACATCTTATTCAGAATAAAAAAGTGATTGTTTTGGGGTGTGGAACCAATTGTCCGCATATCAGTGTTATCTTATATGAACCACTTTGATCTCTTCAGCAGATTCAGTTATTAAAGGGGTACTCTGACATCAGGTGAAAAAATATACATATTTTGGCTGGTGATATACATAGATCTGTATGTATTTTGGTGATTCATGTCCCACTACTTGTGGTATGTTAGTGGGAATTTTACACATGGAGGGGACTTTATGTAAAGAAGAGTCTCCCTAAGCAGTGGTAGGAACAGCATGTTATATACCTGCAAGAGTCGCTAGGTGGCACTGTGCACTTTTCTAAGAGGCTCTATTGTGGACTTACTTTCATGGATCAGTGAGAGAGGTGGCTTCATTTATGATTTTTTTTATCCACAGGCACTTAATATTTATAACGCTTGTTGAATGATTATACATTGTGATAACTATATGAGTGCTGGAAGGACAAAAACATATGCAATTTTGCTTTTAGTATTTATTAGGATTGATACCTCCCCACTCTGTTTTTAAATAGTTTTGTATGTATATGTTTATTTTAGGGGACGTCTTGGATTAATTATTATTGATAATATTTAAGGATTCATGAATTGTAACAGTTGTTTATTGATCAAAAAATTGGGATAAAAAAAAATAGGTATATTGCAGAAGCAGATAGCATTGCTTACCTGTTTGTCCCAGTTCTGAAACTAATAAAATCAATTTGTATTGGGGGTCTTAGTTCTGTATTTAATGATTGTACTTCCTGGTCCAGCAGTTGCACAAGTACTGCAAGTCATTGGCATAGCTTTCCCTCAGCTGCTCATCACTGTCCTCCCACCCTTCCTACTCCTTTCCTACAGCACTCCTGCCAGTTCCCCATTAAAGGTTGTTGTAGATCATCTCCTTTTACTGCAATAAAATCATATCAATGAGGTTGCAGCACCTGCTGCTTCGTTCAGCACAATACAGCAAGCTGTAAACACACCTCACTCTCCTTAACCCTTTGAGGACCAAGCCCAAAATGACCCAGTGGACCACGCATATTGTCATTTTTGTGTTTTCGTTTTTTCCTCCTCCCCTTCTAAGAGCTCTAGCACTCTCAGTTTTCTATCTACAGGGTCATGTAAGGGCTTGTTTGTTACAGGAATAGTTGTACTTTGTAATGGCGTCATTCATTTTACCATAACATGTATGATGGAACCCAAAAATTATTTATGAAGATATAAATTGGTGAAATCGTAAAAAAGAATGCAATATGGTAATGTTTGGGGGGTTCCTGTGTCTATGTAATGCAATATATGGTAAAAGCGACATGATATTATTATTCTATAGGTCAGTCTGAACACAACTATATATAGGTTTACACATATTTTCTAATATATATATATATTTTTTTTTTTTCAATAAATTATTAATAAAATGGGCCTATTGTGACGCTTATAACAGTTTTATTTTTTCACCTATGGGGCTGTATATAGTGTCATTTTTTCCGCCATGATCTCTAGTTTTTACTAATACCATATTTGTGAAGATCGGACGTTTTTATCACTTTTTATTGATTTTTTTTTTATATATATATATAATGTAACATAAAATCGGTAATCCGCACACATTTCTCCCTCTTTTCGAGCACGCCGTTCGCCGTTCGCAATGACGCTTGTTATATTTTAATAGATTGGACAATTACACACGCTACGTTATATTATATGTTTATTTATTTATTTTTATATGTTTTATTTATATAATGGGAAAGGGAGTGATTTAAACTTTTATTGGGGAAGGGGCTTTGGGGTGTCTGTGGAAACATTTTTACTTTTTTTTTACAAACATTTTAAGTCCCCTTGGGGGATTTTTACATACATTTATTAGATTTTTCACACTGCCATAAGCAGAACGCCGATCGGACCGCGCGGAGGCAGGTGAGAGACATCCGGTCGTCCGTTAAAACGATCGGTGTGACTGCGGGGGTCCCAATTGATAAGTGACTTACACTTAGATGCCGGGGTCGCGCGGCGTTTAAGGGGTTAATGACAGCCCCCCCCCCAGCCGACCCCCAACTCCTATGAAGCGCACCGGTATGCCCAGGGTCGCCATGCCGCCTCATCCCCGAACCTCCCCCATGTGGATGGGGCGGCATGGCTTCGGAGCACCAGGTAATTAAAATCACGGGTTTGTTATTGCCCAGTCCCAGCAGCACTAGATATATAAGCATGCCCAGCACTGCACATGTCACCACTCCTTGAGAAAGGTTAACGAAACGCGTTGGAGGATGAGGTGCAGGGGATGTGCTGTATGGGGGAATGGGACTCCTTTATTAGGTAGTGGTCTGAATAGGATTTAACAGTGTAAGGCAATTTAGCCACATATAGTAGTGTGTTATTATTCAGTACCATATGTTTACAGATTTTTATGCACATTGCACTTAATTGTATATGGATTAGCACATTGGAATCCCATATATTATTATATTGCTGATCCACCTCTTGTTTGTAAATAAAAAATAAAACTTCATCTGCTTTGTATTTTGGTATAATCCCCTGCACCCTGTTTTTATATGTCCATTGTGTTTATGTTGTTTTTATGGGATATCTTTTTGGGGATTTATGAATTAAGTATCAATGTTTTGGCTATATATTTTTGGTATATCTTTATTTGATCATACAAGGTTTTTTTTTCTGTTGTGGTTTGTAGTGTATGATGAAACCCTTCATATAGGTGGTATTGTGGTCAGAGGTCCTAATTATAGGTTTTGTATCAATACAGCTCTTACCCTGATGGTTATGGTAGAAGGATTTCTCTGTCTGGATCTATTTTGAAAGACAACTTTTCAAATGTGTTCAACCCACAGTGCACTACATTAGCATTTTAGGTTTGACTTGAATTGAGCGGCTACAGTTCCTATACAATGTATCAGACATGCAGAGCAGCCTTTCTGCCTTCACACATTATAATGGTAAGAATATAAATGAAATGGTCTTTTACTTTGGACAATTATCTATGAAGGTGACGGTTCACATATTTTAAATATCCAATATATGTAGCATATAATACAGTATTAGAATGTGTAAAATGGCCAGTATTAGGATGGCTGTGAAAACCCTTGGTCAATCAGCAATGCAGAATGCGTCATTCCCTATTATTCCCCTGATATCAGGTGGCTGCTATTCTGAGAGGTTCTAGAAATGCCCGGCTGAATGAACTGTCCTTTAGATATTCAACGGAGAGAATGCACAGAATTCTCATTCTCTACTGATAAGAGGAAACTATTAAACATTATAGAGATCTAAAATTAATGGAATTTACTCTACGAAGAGCTAAATGAGAAACTAAGGTGCGGTTAGAGTAAACCAATACCATGCGCATTAAATAATCCAGTGACATTGTTTACATGATGAAAATAGAAAAAAAGATAGAAAATATACTTCATATAGTGGTTGTATTGTATGTTTGCCTGTACATAAATTGCCTACTTTAACTACACATGGGTTAGGATTAGTTATTTATTTTATTGCATAAAATGTATATAAGTTCTTTCCAGGCAAAGTGAACTGATCAGCTATCCACGAGATACTGTAGCTCATCAGTCACTGATCGGCAGGGTGCCAACACCCGGCTCCCACTCCAATCAGCTGTTCAGCACCCACACTACATAGTGAATGGGTCCGATCAGTGACTAATGTCCTATCCTGTGGATAGCTCATCAGTATGTTTTGGCTGGAAAACCCCTTTAAATTGTGTTAGTACAGAATATCTAGGAAGATGGAATGTTAAAAATCGATTCATATATAGCACCATCATACTGACCATTTATAGCACCACCATACTGACACCAGACATTATTCCTGCTGGTCCCTGTCCCATTATGGATCACAATCTAAATTCAACCATCATCCCTATGTTTTTAGAGTGTGGAAAGAAACCCACACGTGTGTGTTGTGGGGGGGAGGGGAATATGTACAAGTGCTATGTAGATGTTGTCCTGATAATCTGATACTGATCTACTATGCTATTTACATTATTATTCCACATTTACAATAGCTTCGTAGTCCTTAGTGTATACATAGACAGGCAGACAGACCCAGATTTATCTGGGTGCCTGAAACCCACACTGCATGCTTTTTTTCCAGTTGCAACCTGTCAGGCCGGCCAATCATAGTTCAGCTTTCATCGTACCAGTGCCTAGTAATATGTAATACACCAGCTGTGATTGATCGCTAATGGAAAACCAGACATTGTGGGTTGCAGGCAACTTGAAGTCTGGGACATGGTCTACAAATGCATAAGGCTTATTAATGTGGTACATGGTATTTTATAAACTTGCGGTATCTTAAGATTAGACAGTCTTAAAATGCCCCCGATGCCATGTACCACATTGATAAATCTTGTGTATTTGTAGACCATGACTCAGATTCTCCCACTTTATTTTTAGCCAAAGTTGTACTGAAACCACACCCCTTTCCAGCAGGCCACACCCTTTTTCTGCTAAACTACATCCCTTTGGCAGAAGAGGTGTAAACATGTGTAAAAAGTGTCTAAGACACATTAACTTAATGTAATGCGAGGCACATAGTACTAAAGAAGATTTCTCTGTTTTACAATAACAAATGTTTTCTATGATCTATCTCAATTTAATAATAGACCATTATTGTGTGATTTGTAATGCTCCTTCATTGCAGAAAGTAACACAGTGCCAACTATGTCTGTTACTGTTGCTCAGCACCAGCTTATCCCCATTGACAAGGGTGCTGCTATAAGGTGCTTGAAGAGGTGTCATTGGTCCCATTACCTTTATGTGCTGAGAACCTATGCAGGAGGACTTAGGACCCAATGGTCATTGAAAAGGGCAAGGGAGAGGAATAAACAGCATGCACCATAGTGTGGGGACCAGTTTCTTCCTTGCTATAGAGTATTTTATGTACGGGGTAAAATCAATGGGGGAGATTTATGTAAAGTGAAACTGGCTCAGTTGCCCCTAGCAACCAATCAGATTCCACCTTTCATTTTCCAAAGAGTCTGTGAGGAATGAAAGGTGGAATCTGATTGGTTGCTAGGGGCAACTGAGCCAGTTTCACTTTACACCATGTTTGATAAATCTCTCCCAATGTGTTTTCATAACTAGGCTATGTTCACATGCTGTCTGAACAACGGCTGTTATTTGGTACTCAAAACAACGTCCTTTGTTTAGCATGTTCCTACAGGGGATATTGCAATATCAGCGGTAGAAACATTATTTTAGCTCCAGAAACAAGAAAATTGTACAACAGCACAAACCCAATATGGTGACACTGGTGTGTCATTAAATACGTTTTTTCAACTTTATCCTTGGACGTGCTGTCTCCTACTTCATTGCATTATTTTAGCTCAATACTGACAGCTGGCCCGCTAGGGTGTGTCCTGTAATAAAATTCCATTGACTTTAATGCAAAGGATGGGTCAAAAAGTACTGTGTGTGAACAACTAAAAACAACCGCTGTTGTTCACTACATTGTGTGAACAAATTGGTTGCATTCAATGCAATGGAAAAGATCAATGTTAGAAAACAACGGCCATTGTTTTACCCGACAAGAATGGCTGTTGTTTTACAAAACAGTACGTTGTGTGAACATAGCCCTAATTTGTACCTATACTTTCAAATTATTATTTTTTTTTTAACATAAGCATGCTTTGTTGGATTAACCCTTCAGAGTTAAGGGGAGTTCAGTTGTCTTCCTATGTTATTGAGTTACCATCATGCTCATCTATTTCTCAAAAAAAATTTCTGGCCAATCATAAGATATCACTTTTTCCTCTCTGTTATGCTATGACATATTGCTAAAGAAAGTGCACTGGCCTGAACAGGCACTGTGCTGGGAAATGATTTACACTACAACAGAGGGCATGTGGGGGAAAATGAGTTATTGATCTACTGTGCTTGGATGGTGCTATGCAGAGGTGAGCGAATCTACAGTAGGAACAAAGCAAATCGCTTCGTTCCTATTTGCATGCTGCTCTGCTTTGAAGTCTGCTCCGCTCTGTGCCGCTCCTCCCCCGTTGTTGGGAAAAGATGGATCCAGTCCTGGGAAACTGGAAGGAGCGTCACGGAGCGAAACAAAAGGTAAAGCAGCAGCACAGCCAAGAAGGGGTTACACTAAGCACTGAACTGATACAGTTCTATTTCCACATATTTGAGTTTGGAATATGTGCCTTAATTTCTTACCCAATAGCTACACAATGTTGTCGACATTATAGCCAACATTCCCTTGGCTGTTAGGGGAAAAGTCATTAAGGGAGCATGTGGATATGTGGAAACCAAGCATAAAGAGAAGAGGTGAATGACGTAATTCACAGAAATGTTACGAATCAATTAGGCTGTCAAATGGTGGGAACGTCTTTCCAATGACAGTGACCGCTTAGTTAAAGTCAAGCATGCTAATAGTCTTCAAAGTATAAAATTCAGGGACTTCTGAATAAATTCTCTAAAATGTGACATGAACATTACTATATATGAACAATATTATATATATATATATATATATATAAATATAATGTCAAAAATTCTGTTGCTTTTTGACATTTTAGTTAAAATCCATGAAGAGAACAGTTGTACGGTCAGACATAATGATTTATGATGCACGATTTGACCATTTCTGTCAATAAATATAGCAAGTATGGGAAGACTTGCTTGACAAAAAAAAAAAAAAAAATTATCATTTTGTAAAAGTTTAAGAAATAATTATGGCTCTGGTCTCCATGGATGAAGCATACAGCTTTTAATGTTACATATCCGATCTACATTTTATTATAATTATAATGTGAAATGGAGCAGAAAGAAATCAGCACCAGCTTGCAGCTTCACTTTGCTCTGGTTCATCATCTGATCTGTTTTCATTTGTGTCTTACGCTTTGACAAGCCTTCAAGTCATATTTTTTTTCTTGCTAAAACTGGTTCAGGTTCTACCTGTCACAAAATAAATTATTGTATCCAAGAGGGATTAATAAGAAGAGACAACAGTCATTTCCATTGCAATATGATGGTCAAATAATTCTACCTGAATACACTTTAAGTTTCCGAAATTGGAATCATAAAGTTATATAGCAAATATTATTTGTTGTTCTAAGTTTTTTATGTTTTTTTTTTAATTCTCAAAGTATTTGGGAAGTTCATTTTTCAGTGGATAATTACTCCAATATTATATTACTTTTATGTACAGATGTGTTATGGCTTCACTATTTATTTTTACACACTACAGATCAGAAAGAGCACACCTATTCAGTAGCATTGACACCACAGGTAAAATCCATTATCTCTGCTCTGTGTCAGATAAAATTCTGTTAGGCAATGTTCACACTTGGTTTAACAGTGTCCGTTGCATAGCTCTGTTAAACTGCCAGCTGCTGGGCTGCAATTAAGACATTCCTGCAGCCAATACCTCTGTATCGGCAGCAAAAACGCTCTTCTTTTACTATTGATTTGCAAATCATATAGTGATTCACTTCAATGCAAAGTGCGGCTGCCGCCGCACATTGCATTGTGTGAACTGCTATTATTTTCAGACGCTGTTTACTGAATAATGGATGTTAAAATAACAATGTTGGGACACAGCGGGCAGGATTGAATTGAATTCATTGCAGAAAAGAACGGACACTGATTTCATTGCCTATTTTCACAAGAGCATAGAAGATGGCCTGCCTGGCTACCCACCCTACAGATACTGGACACCAATCTTTAGCCAGAGAGACTATGGTGCTCAGTCTCGTTGAAAACACATGAACATAAATAATGCTGCGTTTACACGGAACGATTATCGTGCGAATTTGCACGATAACGATCGAATTCAAACGATAATCGTGTAAACGCAGCGAACGATTGAACAACGAGCGAGAAATCGTTTATTTTAATCTTACAACATATTCTAAAATTGTTGTTCGCAAAAAAATCGCAGATAGTTCTGTGTAAACAGTCGTCCACCGATTTTTCCTATGTGCAAAATAGGCTTAAGCGATCGCAAAACGAATTTTCTGTACGATATATTGTTCCGTCTAAACGCTGATTGTTATTAAAAAAAAAAAAATCCCAATCCCAATAAAAATTATCCCAATCCACAAAGAATAGCGCCATCTGCTGTCAAATCAATGTCTATGTGACTTTGTGCAAATTCAAGGGCAGATGTCAGAAGAAAACACTGCTACATATTAAAGTATTTCTGTGTATTATCTAATTGTTTCATGTAGGAGGGGGCAAACTTCATTGAATTGTATCCCCCCCGTGCTGAGACAACACAGACATGTAGACATGAGTTGACTTAACAAATGATTGTTCTCTAATGCAAATAGAGAATGGTGGTGAGTCTTGTATACGTAGCCCTGCATAATGTATATACAGTAGACAGTAGAGAAATGCTAATAAGTCTCTCATGGCTAGAATTATGTTTATTCATATTGTTCCTGCTGACACACCAGCATTCTAATTGTAGGTTGCCCTGACCATGTACATAGAGCATCTTCTACATTAAATAAGAAGCAGTGGTTTCAAGAAGGAAAATACACAATTTTCCATCACAGCACCCTGCTTTCTAATTTCTAAGACGTATACTGAATGTCTGGCAATGGGAAAGATGCAAATATTTTTCTAAATCTGTATAGGAAACTAAATTGTAAGTGGCTGGCGGAGCCGCGGATCTGATAAGCGAGCCCCACATGCTGGTTGGTCTCACTAGCTATCTGTTAGTTCAAGCTCTCTAATCATTAGTTTAAGTGGCTATAAACTCTTAGGATAACCCCCACTGCTAGTCCCTTATGCACTGCACATAGCTTTTGGCTCACACTTCTTCACTATTAGCATAGGGATTTCTAGCACAAAATAACCTTGCATTCTTAATCTAGAACAGCTCCATTTTCATACCTTCTTTTCTCTTTGAACATGAAAACTGAGCCCATTCTTTCCATCGCTCTAATGATTTATAGGAACATTCTGCGCTCATTGACGCTGAGTACCATATGGCTTCTGGGTAATTGAATGTACTTTATTTAGCTTAAACTTTAGCCTGTTTGTTGTAGCTGGATAACAGTGGAGAACATTATACCCATTATAAGCTATGCATGGATTTATAACTACGCTGAATTATTTAATGGGTCTTTGCCTCTTTTACAACACTACATCACCATAAAGCTCAGATTTATCCACATGCAGCCTTACCAGAAAAGCTCCCCCATTCTCACAACACTTTGCATTCTCTCTTTCGGGAAACATAAAGCTGGTTGTAATATTAGCTTTAAATGGGAAGCACTGTACTCTGCTCACTGGTGCCAAATAAGTGTTTATGTCTCGGGCTATTTAGACATACTCCGTCAATACTCATACGTCCTTTTAACAAGCAATCTTTTTAAGATATCTATATTGCTATAAAAAAAAGTTTGTTGTATTACCACAAACCACATATTTACTGCCTTTAGGAAACCATTTATTACGTCAAATAGGAGTTGTAGATATAAAATGTGATAGAAATTATGATTTGATCACGATAGTGTCACTTATTTAATATACAGCAAATGTTTTGTATCCTTGATTTTTTTTTTTAAACAACATTTTATTCACATTTTGTTCATTGTACAACATGACCTATAGAAATATGGTATATTGTATAAAGAATAATACAGACGTGTGATGTCATTCTGTACAATGCACAATAAGGCTAAGTTTATACAATGTAAATTTTCAATAAATAACGGCCGTTGCAACACTGTATCCTATGGAACCTTTACCGGTGTGCATACACTCTGTATATATTCCGGCCGGGATTTCATGCGGCCTCTTAGAAAACTGACATGTCTGCACAAAACTGCCAGTGCTGACAATGCTAAGTGCGGCTCAGGCCGCACTTTACAGTGTCTGCTTTGGTTATTCGGAATGCGGTCACACCCGCATTCCAAATCAAAAGAAGTGAAGTTCATCTGACCAGTACTGCCGTACCGGCCGGCGAGAACTTCACTGACAGCAGCCGTCCAGTGACACGGCCATGTCACAGAACAGCTGCTGTCATACTTTGTGTGAACCCGGCCTAAAGGTACAGTTCAAACAGATATCATCCCTGAATGTTATTTGAATGTGATTTGATATTGACAAGCTAAAGAATATTCCTTCTCCATACTATGTTGCTGGTGAACTGAGATTTCTGAGATTTTATATAGGCAAAGAGGTATTACCTAACTTAACAGATGCAGATCTCCACTACTATAGAAAACAAGCTCAACAGGGGCAGCCAACTCCAATAGAATACGTGAGTGTATAGCTTTTGAAGATTTTTTTTTATTATTTATTAAAATGCTAAAACAAGGATACAGCACAGTTGAAACTGTCTTTCTTGAGGAGTGGAGGTCTGCATTGGTCTATTTGCCCCAGCGTGGGTATACAGGAAAGGCTTTACATTGGTGTTTCTCCTTCTGCACACTTGGAGAGTTGTGCCTCGGTCTTGCACAAACACATCAGGTGAGGGAATCCACTGTTAAACTCCCCTACTTGATCCACCTCTATTTTGATGATCTTGCACCATGGAGCACTTTCTTCTCTGTGTTTTCTAGTTAGCTAACTGAATATCACTTGCTACATTGTACTTTGTGGTCAGTGCTGGAATGCCTCCAGGGTGGAGCTTAAAGGGGTGTGTGGCAAGTTTGCTTAACAAATTAGAACATAGCAAAAACCATAGGACTAGTTTCCAATGTCATTTTAGAACCCCCTTATGTCACAGTCAGAGTTAATACACTAGCGTATGTGTACTCTGTGCTAATACATTCAGGACCTTGGAAGACTTGAAACAAGATTTTCAAATGGCCAAGATTTTTTATAGATAACTTAGCCTAAAACACTTGCTTTGTTTCAGTGTCTTTACAATTTCTGAACTCCAGTACATCAGTATCCTCATATCCTTTGATCAAGTTTTAGGTCAATAAAGACCCCGGGGTCTGATTTTATCGTTATATATCTCATCATTGCACTTGACTAGAATACTGAATTACAAGTAGAGGCCAAGTGGAAAGAGTTAATTCTTACACTGAACCCCTAGGAGCAGCAAGATGCCATAGAGTCTGTTGAGTTGCAAACAACAAGTTAAGCTTTTTCTACCAATGCTATTTAACTCCAATCCGCGGGCATAAAATGGGCAGGATTCCCTCTTCGGAGAGTCGTAGATGTGCTGCAGAGAACACAGATTTCCTTCATCTCATTTGGCTGTGCCTCCAGAAATCTGGGTAAAAGTATTCAGTGTTCTAAGAGAGATAAAAAAAACATACACAGATACACCGATACCTCTTGAGACTTTGGGATGTGTCCTGGGGCTGTTAAATAAACAGTTATGGCCGCACTATACCTGTATTCTTGCACACAGGTTAAAAAAAAAAAAAAAAAACTTGTGAATTTCAGGGACTTCTTTTTATCAGAGTGTTTTTCGTGCACCATATTGATTTTGCATTGAGTTGAAGTGCTAAACCATAAAAATTCTCCCCGCCATTTAGGAAACTATACCCCCTGTTAGAATTAGGAGCAACCACAAAGCTGCAAACACAAATTAAAATTTTGTCTTGCAGAATTCACTGTAGATTTGCTGTGAAATAAATTCCACCTAGTGTAAATTGATCCTTATTATCAATCCATGGATCTTCATGTCTCCAATATTAGGAAGCAGGAAGGTGAAAGGAGGCTAATACATCTGCAGTTCTTAATAATTCATGAGATTATTTCAATCTTGACTCTATTAACAGACTGACTTTTGATTTTGAGCCCCAGTAAGGTAGATCTGTACAATTTAGCTGCAGGTTAATAGCCAAAATAAAGGCAGAAGTCATTGTCTCTTTGGCTGGTGACTGACCTGTGTCATTGCCTTTTAGATATACAAGCAGAATAACATTCAGTGCAATCTCTGCATCCGCTTTTTGTTTTAACGTTTTGGTTTCCTCAAACGTTAAAAATATTCCTTAAATACATGTCCGTTAAGGGTATGTTTATTATGTACTGCTCCAAAAAATAAAGGGAACACTCAAATAACACATCCTAGATCCGAATGAATGAAATATTCTCATTGAATACTTGGTTCTGTACAAACTTGAATGTGCTGACAACAAAATCACACAAAAATCATCAATGGAAATCAAATTTATTAACCAATGGAGGCCTGGATTTGGAGTCACACAAAATTAAAGTGGAAAAACACACTCCGGGCTGATCCAACTTTGATTTAATGTCCTTAAAGTCAAAATGAGGCTCAGTATTGTGTGTGGCCTTTACGTGCCTGTATGACCTCCCTACAAGACATGGGCATGCTCCTGATGAGGTGGCGGATGGTCTCCTGAGGGATCTCCTCCCAGACCTGGAATAAAGCATCCGTCAACTCCTGGACAGTCTGTGGTCCAACATGACGTTGGTGGATGGAGCGAGACATGATGTCCCAGATGCGCTCAAACAGATTCAGGTCTGGGGAATGGGCGAGCCAGTCAATAGCTTCAATGCCTTTATCTTGCAGGAACTGCTGACACACTCCAGCCAAATGAGGTCTAGCATTGTCCTGCATTAGGAAGAACCCAGGGCCAACTGCACTAGCATTTGGTCTCACAAGGGGTCTAAGGATCTCATCTCGATACTTAATGGCAGTCAGGCTACCTCTGGGGAGCACATGGAGGGCTGTGCGACTCTCCAAAAAAATGCCACTCCACACCATTACTGACCCATTACTGCCTAACCGGTCATGCTGAAGGATCTTGCAGGCAGTAGATTACTCTCCACAGCGTCTCCAGGTTCTGTTACGTGTGTCACGTGCTTAGTATGAACTGGTTCTCATCCATGAAGAGCACAGGGTGCCAATGACGAATCTTCCAATCTTGGTGTTCTCTAGTAAATGTCAATTACTCTGTGTGGTGTTGGGCTGTCAGCTGTCAGTTTGAGCAGACACATCGATATTAGTGGCCTGCTGGATGTCATTTTACAAGACTCTGGCACTTTTTCTCCTTGCACAAAGTAGGAGGTAGCGGCCCTGCTGTTGGGTTTTTGCCTTCCTACAGCCTCCTCCACGTCTCCTGGTGTACTGGCCTGTCTCCTGCCTATGGCTTCCCCTATGGGTGAGAGCACTGACAAAATGCAAAAGTCACCAAAAAACAGCCAAAAAGGGATGAGAACAGAGAAAAGGTCTGTGGTCACCACCTGCAGAAGCTCTCCTTTATAGGGGTTGTTCTGCTATCATTCCTACCTGTGTTTGTTCCATTTGCACAAAAGCAAGAGAAATTGATTTACTATCAGTGTTGCTTTATAACTGGACATGGGGATTTCATTGACTTGGAGTTATATTGTGTTGCCTTTATTTTTTTGAGCACTTTATATAATGTGTTTGCATAAGAAGGCAGTGAAGAAAGGTGCTTTCCTTAAAGTGTACCTGTCGTTATAACTTTCAAAATATAAATCGACAGTAGATGTGATATAAAGCAAGTTTGCAATTTACATACATTTTTTTTAGTTATTATGGAAAACACAGCACTTCCTGTGTTTAGACTCTTTTTTTTTTTTTCCAAAGAGTTTAAACAAAGGAATTCCTTTGCTTCCCAGGTTATCTATGAGCTCACCAAGAAGGCAGTCGTTTGATTGATGGACTCATTTGAGCCTTAATACTCTGTACAGGTCAGACTTCATGTGTTTAGTTTCTTTTTTTAAATCTGCACAAAATGAAAAAGCAGCTTTCAGGAGACTGGACCTGGAGTTCAGATAAGTACAGCTTTCTTTTAACCCCTTAGTGACCGCCTTGCTGCCTTTTCACGGCGGACACTAATGGGCTTTATTCCGATGCGTACGCCTTTTAACGGCGGGCGCATCGGAATAAATTACCGCCCGGCGGCGGCTGCAGGACGGGGGATCAGTGTGACCGCTGACACCCTCCTGTAACTGCCCGGAGTGGAGGATTCTCCGCTCCGGGCAGTTTAACCCATTAAATGCCGCTGTCAAACCATGACAGCGGCATCTAACGGGTCCCGGTGGATCCCGGACGCCGTGGGTCACTTACGTGATCGTGATGTCCCGCGGCGCCGTCCGGTCCTCCGATGTCTCCATGGTGATCCCCGGGGTCACCATGGAGATGCCTCATGCTGACAGGGGTGGCCGTGGCTATTGCCTGTCAGCATGAGGCATGATACAATACATTGCAGTACATTAGGTACTGCAGTGTATTGTATCAGTGATCTAAGTATTTTACACTAGTGTATAGTCCTCAAGACCAAGATCAGCCCTGTTTCATACAGTAAATAAATTTAATGTGGTTCAATGAACAATACTAATGATAGACATAATTATGTGATATAAAAAAGGGAGTAAAATCAACACATAGAATACATGATGAATATCATAACAATGGTCAATGTTATATACGTAAGAAAATGCAAGAAAAAGAAAAAAAAAAAAAAGAAGAAGAGAAGAAAAAAAGAAGAAAAAAAGGAGATAAAACACAATATAGTCTCTAATATTGCGGTACCGCTAGATGCTGGCCAGGTAATGGGCCCTTCAATTAATCTCTCATAAGCCACTGTGTAATTTGTGTTCATTCAGACCAAATAAATAAATAAATAAAAATGGAGGATTGAGTGATAGTCTGGGACTTGTAGTCCTACCACGTTCCAGATATGTAATCCGCTTAATTAAGCTTATAGTGTTGTTGCAACTGATTCTGTGTTGCATATATGGACGGGTGAGAGGCGTTACAAACGCCGCTACATTGTAGCATGTGTATCGTCTGTTTATGAACTTTATCAACGAACTGATGTGGAGTTGTAACATATATGCAACACAGAATCAGTTGCAACAACACTATAAGCTTAATTAAGCGGATTACATATCCGGAACGTGGTAGGACTACAAGTCCCAGACTATCACTCAATCCTCCATTTTTATTTATTTATTTGGTCTGAATGAACACAAATTACACAGTGGCTTATGAGAGATCAATTGAAGGGCCCATTACCTGGCCAGCATCTAGCGGTACCGCAATATTAGAGACTATATTGTGTTTTATCTCCTTTTTTTCTTCTTTTTTTCTTCTCTTCTTTTTTTTTTCTTTTTCTTGCATTTTCTTACGTATATAACATTGACCATTGTTATGATATTCATCATGTATTCTATGTGTTGATTTTACTCCCTTTTTTATATCACATAATTATGTCTATCATTAGTATTGTTCATTGAACCACATTAAATTTATTTACTGTATGAAACAGGGCTGATCTTGGTCTTGAGGACTATACACTATTTTCCAACATCCTATTTTCGTACCTGCCCCTTTTCTAGGTTAGGGCATTTATAGTTTAACCTCGGCCAGCACCAGTTCTCCGAGTGTGAGCTGCACCTGTATACTTCTTTTTTATTTTACACTAGTGTACAGTAATGTATACTAGTGTAAAAGTAAAAAAAAGTGAAAAACAGCCCCAAACACAACACAGCCCCCCCCAATAATAAAGATGCATTACATTCCCCATACACAATAAAACGTGACATAAAAGTGATCAAAAACACAAATCCTATACATATTTGGTATCGCCACGTCCGTAACGACCCAATCTATAAAACTATATCAATAATTATATCACACGCTGTAAAAAAAAACAGTACCAGAATAGCTGTATTTTATCAATCCACTTTAGAAAATACGTCATAAAAGAGATCAAAAAGTCATATACATATAAAACTTGGTATCAATAGAAACTACAGATCTTCCCGCAAAAAATAAGCCCAAAACCAGCTCTGTCGCGCAAAAGATGAGAAAGTTATGGATCTCGCAATGCGGCGAAATTTTTTGTGGGTTTTTGCTAGGAAGATAGTTTCTATTGTGCCAAAGTGATAATAGTTAAAAAAAACCTATACAAATGTGGTATCGCCGTAACCGTAGTGACCCAGAGAATACATGTATTATGTTATTAGTGACTGCCGATACGGATTTTTACAGCGATCACTAATGGGCTCTATTCTGCTGCCATCAGCTCTTTATGGCGATGGTGCAGAATAGTGCAGCGGCGCCAATAATGCGCGCAGCCCCCTCCTCTCAGCTACCGGAGGTAGCTGAGCGGTTGGGGGAAGAGTGTGGGGTCAGTATATTATCAGTATAACGGCGGCCAACGGTAACAGACATTGCCAGCGCAGCTGAACGCTTTCATCTGCTCTCAACGTGAATCCACAGTGAGAGGAGATGAGAACATGTCCCCCCCTGTCCCCAGAATTAACCCTAGTGACCTGGTCACTGACCCTCCCCTCCCAGGGCGGCCATCTGATGCAAGATGTCCGCCGCCATCTCTGTGAACAGACTCTGTTCACAGTGATGGATTCCTAAAAATGATCAAAGCTTCATTCTCTCCACCACCGGAGGTGGCGGAGAGCATGGGGCAATGATCGGTGACCAACCGGTGTGGTTCCAGTACAAGTGATCAGCGGTATATACTATATACCACTGATCGCTTGTTCCAAATGGTGCCGGCACTTTTTTACGCCTGTCACCAAAGTAAAGTGCCCTGGATTACCTGTAACCACCCCAGATTACCTGTAACCACCCCAGATTACCTGTAACCACCCCAGATTGCCCGTCACCACCCCAGATTGCCCGTCACCACCCCAGATTGCCCGTAATCTCCCCAGATTGCCCGTAATCTCCCCAGATTGTCCGTAATCTCCCCAGATTGCCTGTCACTACCCCAGATTGCCTGTAATCTCCCCAGATTGCATGTAATCTCCCCAGATAGCCCATAACCATCCCAGACAGCCCATAACCATCCCAGACAGCCCATAACCACCCCAGACAGCCCGTCACCACCCCAGATTGCCCGTCACCACCCCAGATTGCCCGTAACCTCCCCAGATTGCCTGTAATCTCCCCAGATTGTCCGTAATCTCCCCAGATTGCCCGTAATATCCCCAGATAGCCCATAACCATCCCAGACAGCCCGTCACCACCCCAGATTGCCCGTCACCACCCCAGATTGCCCGTCACCACCCCAGATTGTCCGTCACCAACCCAGATTGCCTGTCACTACCCCAGATTGCCTGTAATCTCCCCAGATTGCCCGTAATCTCCCCAGATTGCCCGTAATCTCCCCTGATTGCCCGTTATCTCCCCAGATAGCCCATAACCATTCCAGACAGCCCGTAACCACCACAGATTGCCCGTAACCACCCCAGATTGCCACAGACTGCCTGTAACTACCCCCAAATCGCCTGTAACCACCCCAGATTGCTTGCAACCACCCCAGATTGCTCGCAACCACCCCAGATTGCCTGTCTCCACCCCAGATTGCCCGTTGCAACCCCAGATAGTCAGTGAACACCACCAGATTGCCCGTCACCACCCCAGATAGCCAGTGATTACCCCCAGATAGCCAGTAACCACCCCTAGATAGCCAGTAAACACCCCAAGATTGCCCATCACCACCCCATACAGCCAGTAAACACCCCCAGATTGCCCATAACCACCCCAGATTGCCCGTGACCACCCCAGATTGACCGTAACCACCCCAGATTGGCATAGACTGCTCGTAACCACCCCAGATTGCCCATAACCCCACCAGATTGCCTGTTGCCACCTCAGATAGCCAGTAAACACCCCGAGATTGTCCATTACCACCCCAGATAACCAGTAAACACCCACATATTGCCTGTAACTAAAATGACACTTCTTCTCTTCTGAGCCCTGTTGTGTGCCCATACAGTGGTTTATGCCCACATATGGGGTACCATTGTACTCAGGAGAACCTCCGTTACAAATTTTGGGGTGCTTTTTCTCCCCTGTTCCTAGTGAAATTGAGAAATTTCAAACTAAACAAGCATGTTATTAGAAAAATTACATTTTTTTTTCATTTTTACGGTCTAGTTTTGAATACTTTCCTCCAATACCTGTGGGGTCAAAATGCTCACCACACCCCAAGATGAATTCCTTGAGGGGTGTACTTCCCAAAATGGGGTGACTTTTGGGGGGGTTCTATTCTGTAGACATTACAGGGGCACTGCAAACGCACCTGGCACTCAGAAACTTCTTCAGAAAAATCATGCACTGAAAATGCTAATTGGCGCTCCCTTCCTTCCGAGGCCTGCTGTGTGCCCATACAGTGGTTTATACCCATGTATGGGGTAACTTTCTACTCAGGAGAACCTGCGTTACATATATTGTGGTGAGTTTTCTTCCCTGTTCCTCGTGAAATTGAGAAATTTCAAACTAAACAAACATGTTATTGGAAAAATTCTATTTTTTCATTTTTACTGTCTTCTTTTGAATACTTTCCTCTAATACCTGTGGGGTCAAAATGGTCACCACACCCCAAGATGTATTCTTTGAGGGGTGCAGTTTCCTAAATGGGGTGACTTTTGGAGGGAGGTTATTCTGCTGACACTACAGGGGCACTGCAAACGCACCTGGCGCTCAGAAACTTCTTCAGCAAAATCTGAACTGGAAATGCCAATAGGCGCTCCGTCCCTTCTGAGCCCCGCTGTGTGCCCATACAGTGGTTTTCACCCACATATGGGGTACCATTGTACTCAGGAGAACCTGCGTTACAAAATTTGTGCATTTTCTCTCATGTTTATTATGAAAATGAGATACCTTAATCTTAACAAATACATTATTGGAAAATTTCAATTTTCCATTTTTTTCTGGCCTTATTGTGAATACTTTCCTCCAGCCCCTGTAGGGTTAAAATGCTCATTATACCCCTAGATTGATTCTTTAAGGTGTTTAGTTTCCAAAATGGGGTTACTTATGGGGGTTTCCAGTATACAAGCCTCCTAAATCAACTTAAAAAAAGAACTGGTCCCTAAAAAAATCAGTTTTGGAAATTTCATGAAAATTTGATAATTTTCTGATACATTTCTAAGCCCCGTAACACCCTAAAAAAGTAAAATATGTTTACAAAATGAAGCCAGAATAAAGAGGACATATTGATAATGTGACTTACTAACTAATTTTTGTCATGTGCCTTTTTTTTTTTAGAAGCAAAGAATTTCAAAGTTCGTAAAGTGCAACATTTTTCAAATTTTTCATTATATTTTGATGTTTTTCACAAAAAACACACAAGACAGTGACCAAATTTTGCCACTAACATAAAGTACCATATGTTACGAAAAAACAATCTCAGAATCGCTAGCATACGTTAAAGCATCACTGAGCTATAAGCGCATAAAGTGAGACAGGTCAGATTTTGAAAAATGAGCCTGGTCATTAAGGCCCAAACAGGCTTGGTCCCTAAGGGGTTAAAGCATGATAACTAAACAAAAAAGATAGAAGACAGAAAGACGATAGGGGGATAGTAGTGTAAGTTGTGTAGCTGTGAAATCACTCCTGTCTTGTCACTTTTTGTGTCAGTATACTCTGTACACAGCTTTCCTGGGTGAAGTTAACCCTGTGAAGCATCTGTCAGGTTACATTAGGCGGCCTGTCCTAAAACCGTGTGTAGCATCAAAATAAGTGTAATTGAACACCAATGTCCCACAGCTCTCCTGGGTGAAGTTACTGCAGGAGAAGCTGCATCACAAATGGTTGTGGTGTTGGTTTTAGCAACAGATGTGGCCACAGGGTGCAGCTACCTGTAAGTTTCAGTGATCATGCTTTGACCAGCCAGCTTGTAGTCCTGGATTGGTTTACACAGAGTTCAAGCTCCACACTACTCAGAAGCCAAACTTGTAGAAATCAAATCAGTGGGATTCATCAACTGGCTGTTCTAGGCCCTACTGGATGAAAAAGAGTGCTGCTACTGCTTCCACCATCAACTGGATGTTCTACACCCTACTGGGTCAAAGAGAGTGCTGCAACTGCTATTGCTTCCACCGTCAACAAGCTGTTATAGTCCCTACTGGGTCCAAGAGAGTGCTGCTGGTGTTGCCACCTTCAAAATTCTACCTTAGGCCCCGTAGGGTTAAATAAACTGTGACTAGAGCAGCCAAGCCTGTTATGGGGCAAGAAAGTTCTAAATAAATCTCACACCTGTCTGTCTTTGACCTTGTGAGGTCATTGAGGCTGCTGCTACTACTACACAGCCTGTTATTGGGCTATTGCCATCATCTACTGTGTCCGAGGCTCTCTGGAGTTACTTAGACTGCTGCTGACAGCTTCAATGCTCTGACATGTGTCAGATGTTCTCAAAGTTGATGAGCATGGACATTTTTCATACTCTGTGATTTTACACTTTTTTAACTGTAAAAGCCACTACTGCTTCCTGTAGAAATACTCTATAAGGGTGCGTTCACACCTACAGGATCCTCAGCAGATCTGCAGCAGATTTGATGACACAGATTTCATGCTGTGTTCAATTATTTAAATAAAATCTGCTGCGGATCTGCTGCAGATCCGCAGCAGAAAAATCAGCTGCGGATCCGGTAAGTGTGAACGTACCCTTAGGGTATGTTCACACGGTTATTAACCCCACCACCACCTTTTTGGTGTGGTTTGTTATTCGTTTTTCGGCACAGAAGGGATTTAAAGCTGGTTTTGCCTCTTCTCCCATTGAAATCAAAAGGACATTAATAGGTGTGTTTTTGTTGCAAAAAATGTGAGTTTCTGATGAGGCAAAAAAAGCCCCTATAGTCCCACTTATGTAGGACTATAGCTGTTTTATTGAAGTTTGTTTAAGGTTGGGTTTGGACAAACCCGAACTTTGCGGCAAAGTTCGTTTAACCTGCTAAACCAAACAATGATGCTATATAGTGACATTGAATTGTGTTGTTTTACCCAATTTTCCTTAACCTTAAAGAAGCACTCTAGTAACTTTTTGGCTTGTATAATATGAAATAATTAGAAAATAATGTGTACATATAGGGGGAGATTTATTAAACTTGAGGGAGATTTATCAAACTGGTGTAAAGTAGAACTGGCTCAGTTGCCCCTAACAACCAATCAGATTCCACCTTTCATTTTCCAAAGAATCTGTAAGGAAAGAAAAGTGGAATCTGATTGGTTGTTAGGGGCAATTGAGCCAATTCTACTTTACACCCGTTTAATAAATCCCCCTCATAGTGTTAGGATAACACAATCAGCAATATACAATTTTAGGCTATGTTCACACATTGTATGACACGGCTGTTCTGTGACCCAGCCGGGTCACAGAATGGCCGGTGTCAGATAATAGATCATCCTGGCCAGTACTGCAGTACCGGCTGGATGATCTTTAGCGCTGATGAGTTCCGCCTGCATCAGAACTCCCCACTGCACACAATGGAGCGTGCGGCCAGAGCCGCGCGCTTCATTGTGTGCACTGACAGGTTCTCTGCATCCGCTATTCAATGAATAGCGGCCGCAGAAAACTGACATGTCACGTTCGGCCGTTATGGCGGTGTCCATTGGAGTTACGCGTCAAGAACTTTATATACCTCCACTAAGAGGCACCTATCATGCATAGGGTCCCATGTTAAAGCGACTCTGTACTCACAATCTGACCCCCCCCCCCCCCAAAACCGCTTGTACATTTAGATAGCTGCTTTTAATCCAAGATCTGTCCTGCGGTCCGTTCGGCAGGTGATGCAGTTATTGTCCTAAAAAAACAACTTTTAAACTTGCAGCCCTGTGTCAAATTGGCGTGGCCTAGAGTGTCTGTGTCCGCCCTAGGAATGCAACGCCCCTCCGTCCCTCCTCATCACTAGGAACGCCTGAGGGTGGGGAGGAAGGACGGAGGGGTGTCGCAATCCTAAAGCAAAGACACTCTAGGCCATGCCAATTTGACACAGGGCTGCAAGTTTAGAAAGATCTTGGATTAGAAGCAGTTATTCAAAGGTACAAGCTGTTTGGAGGGGGGGTACAGAGTCGCTTTAATATTAATGTATATCACACTGTATACTTTTTGCTACTAAATCACTAAATTTTGGCATACTTTTGTAAGTATATGCATTTGTTAGTGATTTTAGCTGTTTTTTTTTATTATACATTCATGTTTTCATGTTCCCAATATGCTCTTCTAGCTATCTCATGCTTCCTTGCTATATTGGACAGGTGTGCTTTTTCTGCTCACCAATTTGGAATATTGAAGTTCAGCCAAGCAGGAGTTTGAAAAGTTTGACAGAGGCAGCATTACTGAGGTGGGAAGAAGTGGCACTGACGTGTGACGACACTGTTTTGCTCAATATATGAATATTTTGTTCCTATATTTTTATAGAGAGTTCAACCATATGCAATAAGAACATTTCTGCAGACATTTCAGCATTAGGTGTAATGCTCGAGCGTGTAAAGATAGATTTTTTTTATTAGAAACAGCTTATTAAACAAGTCTCTAATCATCTGAATTATTGATGCGCGTCTTGCACTGTTTATGTACATAGCATGCACCTGTTTTCTAGTGGCAGAGCATTGAAATTTGATTAAAAAAAAAAAAAAAAAACTCGCAGCACAAGGGCCTCAAACAGGAAATTCAGACAAAACCCGTATTTTATATTCTGATCACATATACCGAGTACATTTGGGCAACGTCCTTGTCTATTTGCCTAATCCGCCTCTGTGCCCTGATTCAAATAATCTGTAGCTATTTCCATTTAACTGCAATAATTGGTTTATTCCAGGAAACTACTCTTAAATATTTGTAAAACACAAACCTTACTTATGCCAAGAACATCTCTAGACCTACTGTATGATAATGGAGCAGCATTTTTATTTAGATTGCTCTGCAAGTTTTCATTGCTGTGAATCTGCAGCTTCCCCCTCCATGCTAATAGAAACAGAACATTTAAGTCTGTCAACAAGTTACATTATTGACACAGCCTCCTACAATGAAAGGCAACACACTAGAATTACACCAAATCCATAGGTCATGTTTCATTGCTTTAAATCCCGCTGCTTGTGTTATTAAAATACAGGGTTAGAAAAAAAAAGTTTCACTTTAATTGTTGACATTTATACAGACTGTCTCCTTCATGGTCCAAATAGTTCAAGTAGTACACTTTGTGCTTCCTTTGGTCTTCAAATGGGGGAGGCAAGTGTAGTTCAATGCACTGAACATACTGTGTTATATTACATATAGAGATGAGCGAACCTGGAGCATGCTCGAGTCCATCTGAACCTGAACGTTCGGCATTTGATTAGCGGTGGCTGCTGAAGTTGGATAAAGCCCTAAGGCTATGTGGAAAACATGGATATAGTTATTGGCTGTATCCATGTTTTCCAGACAACCTTAGAGCTTTATTCAAGTTCAGCAGCCCCAGCTAATCAAATACCGAACGTTCTGGTTCGGATGGACTCGAACCCGAACCCGGTTCGCTCATCTCTAATTACATACATATTAAACATGCCATTTTGCTCTCATCTGCAGCAGATGCTAACGTGACAATGGCCCTGTTTCTTGGCTTACGAAGGTCACAGTTCAAAGTAAAACGACACAAGTCCAGCGAATGATGATGCAAAGTGAATACAGAATAGAGACAACACCTACAGATAAATGCCTACATGTTTCGAGTGCAATTAAAGTGTCACTGTCTTTATAACTTTCAAACTCTAAATTGCGAATTGCAAGTTTGCAATGTACAGTAATTTTTTTTTTTTTTTTTTAGTTATCATGGAAAACACAGAACTTCCTGTTTTGTTTTTGGTTTTTTAAGAATCAGAAAACAGGACGTCCTGTGTATCCCAGGCCATCTGATCGCTCACAGAGATAAGACAGTCATGTGATTGATGAACACATTAAGCCATGGCTCTCTGTACTGTCTGGAATTTCTGCGTTTAGTCTTTTTTTTTCACCAGTACAAGTCTAAAAATCTGCCTTCAGGAGACTGGACCTGTATTTCTGGTAAGTTCAGCTTTGTTTTACAGCATGATAATGAATGTATATTGCGAACTTGCTTTATATCACATCTACTGAGTAGTCAGACCCGTACTGAGTCAGACCACAGCTGCAGCGCATCCTCTCCCCACTCTGAGTTTTAAAAAAAAGTCGGGCTCCATAGAAGCCCATTATATGTTACACTCTTTTTTTTTTTTTTATATCAGAGTGGAGAGTGGATGTGCTGCAGGGCGTCTTCTTCCCGCTCTGTTTCCCGATTGGTACAGGTCTGAACAGGTCTAGACTAATAAATACTTTTGACATGTCTCTGAGACATGTCAAAAGTTTTTTAGAATGACAGGTACACTTTCAATATCAAGTAATAAAAAAAAAACTAATTGAAAGGAATAAATAATACACTTTAAACACATAGGCTGAGTTCACACTACGTATATTTCAGTCAGTATTGTGGTCCTCATATTGCAACCAAAACCAGGAGTGGATTTAAAACACAGAAAGGATCTGTTCATACAATGTTGAAATTGAGTGGATGGCCGTCATATAACAGTAAATAACGGCCATTATTTCAATATAACAGCCGTTGTTTTAAAATACCAGCAAATATTTGCCATTAAATGACGGCCATCCACTCAATTTCAACATTGTGGGAACAGAGCCTTTCTGTGTATTTAATCCACTCCTGGTTTTGGTTGCAATATGAGGACCACAATACTGACTGAAATATACGTAATGTGAACCCAGCCATAAACTGTATTTTATTATTTTGGCATATGCACAAGCCAAAAGGACAGAAATGGCTGCACATCGCACCCATGGCTGACACGAAAGCTTGTTCAGCTACATTTAAAACCAACATCAGAAGTTAGTATATAATTCGGCCAAACCATATTGCCTCATGTACCACGTGCAGGTCTTCTGATACACATGTACACATGCGATGTGCAGCCATTTCTGTCCTTTTGGCTTGTGCATATTTTATGTATTCTGTCCCTTTTTTCATTGTGGCTAGCACTCGTGCTGTTTAAGACCCATGTGATCCAAATTAGCAGGAAGCACCTGTGTACACAAGGGGAGGATCTCCTAGTATTCTCCCATTCTACCTGCAGAGGAATGGAGAGAGGTAAGAGCTTGTTCACACTTGTGTTGCTTGGCGTCCACTTTTTCCGCCGGTGGCGCCTGCGGGGTTTGGGGTGCCCTTTTGGGTCTGGTCCTGTGACAATGGGGTTGCAGGGCCATTCCGTGGCCCCTCTTCTCTGCTTGCGCACGTTTTGCGGGGATTGTGGTCGCTGACCGGCACAGTGATGAGGTTTGGTTAGGGACTCATGTGTATCAGAAGACCTGCACGTGGTACATGAGGAAATATGGTTTGGCCAAATTATATACTAACTTCTGATGTTGGTTTTAAATGTAGCTGAACAAGCTTTCGTGTCAGCCATGGGTGCGATGTGCAGCCATTTCTGTCCTTTTGGCTTGTGCATATTTTATGTATTCTGTCCCTTTTTTCATTGTGGCTAGCACTCGTGCTGTGTAAGACCCATGTGATCCAAATTAGCAGGAAGCACCTGTGTACATAAGGGGAGGATCTCCTAGTATTCTCCCATTCTACCTGCAGAGGAATGGAGAGAGGTAAGAGCTTGTTCACACTTGTGTTGCTTGGCGTCCACTTTTTCCGCCGGTGGCGCCTGCGGGGTTTGGGGTGCCCTTTTGGGTCTGGTCCTGTGACAATGGGGTTGCAGGGCCATTCCGTGGCCCCTCTTCTCTGCTTGCGCACGTTTTGCGGGGATTGTGGTCGCTGACCGGCACAGTGATGAGGTTTGGTTAGGGACTCATGTGTATCAGAAGACCTGCACGTGGTACATGAGGCAATATGGTTTGGCCAAATTATATACTAACTTCTGATGTTGGTTTTAAATGTAGCTGAACAAGCTTTCGTGTCAGCCATGGGTGCGATGTGCAGCCATTTCTGTCCTTTTGGCTTGTGCATATTTTATGTATTCTGTCCCTTTTTTCATTGTGGCTAGCACTCGTGCTGTGTAAGACCCATGTGATCCAAATTAGCAGGAAGCACCTGTGTACATAAGGGGAGGATCTCCTAGTATTCTCCCATTCTACCTGCAGAGGAATGGAGAGAGGTAAGAGCTTGTTCACACTTGTGTTGCATGGCGTCCACTTTTTCCGCCGGTGGCGCCTGCGGGGTTTGGGGTGCCCTTTTGGGTCTGGTCCGTGGCCCCTCTTCTCTGCTTGCGCACGTTTTGCGGGGATTGTGGTCGCTGACCGGCACAGTGATGAGGTTTGGTTAGGGACTCATGTGTATCAGAAGACCTGCACGTGGTACATGAGGCAATATGGTTTGGCCAAATTATATACTAACTTCTAATGTTGGTTTTAAATGTAGCTGAACAAGCTTTCGTGTCAGCCATGGGTGCGATGTGCAGCCATTTCTGTCCTTTTGGCTTGTGCATATTTTATTATTTTGGAATTGTCTTGCCAAGACAAACTTTTTGAAGCCACCATGCAAAAGCATTCAGCTTCAAAAATAGTAGCAGGGCTGATCAGGAGCTGTAACCTATTGAGGGTTACCATTCTCAGGTTGTGGGACTGTGTGACACTTCTGAACTCCATCTGTGATTAAACACCAGCAATTTCTCATTTCTATTCACCAGGTTTGTATTTCATCACCAGTAGTATGTGAGCCAATCGCCTCATTAATTTGCCTTTGTAACTATACAAGTCCTCTCTTGTAATTAGTTGCTTCAAGGTGTTCATAAAGGCCAGTATATTTTGGTTTGTTAGTTTTCATCCATCTTATGGTATGTCTTGGAAAGCTTTTTTAAAATGTTTGGATAAGGCAGAGTAACTATTCCATACCACCCTAAAACTGCTTAATTTCTAAAATTGTAACAACTTTTGACAAATGATCACTCAAAGAAGCAGCAATTGCTTTCCTTAGAGATGAGCGCAACTGGAGCGTACAGTTTCTGCTTAAGATGGGGGAGGCAAGTGTAGTTCAATGCACTGCACATATTGTTATATTACATGACACACATGTATATTAACCCCTTAAGGTCAAAGCCTTTTTTGCGCTTTTGCTTATTTCATTTTAAGTTTAAAAGTCCATAGCGCTTGCATTTTTTCACCTAGAGACGTATATGAGCACTTATTTTTTGCGAAACCAATTGTACTTTGCAATGACAGGCATTGTTTTTCCATAACATATGCTGCGAAACCGGAAAAAAATCATTTGCGCTGTCAAATTGAAAAAAAAACGAATTTGTTTTGATTTCGGGGAGTTTTGCATTTACGCCGTTCGTCCTATGGTAAAACTGACTTATTATGCATGTTCCTCAAGTCGTTACGATTACTATGATATATAACATGTATAACTTATATTGTATCTGATGGCTTGTAAAAAATTCAAACCATTGTTAACAAATATACGTTCCTTAAAATCGCTCCATTCCCAGGCTTATAGCGCTTTTATCCTTTGGTCTATGGGGCTGTGTCAGGTGTCATTTTTTGCGCCATGATGCGTTCTTTCTATCGGTACTTCTATTGCGCATATACGACTTTTTGATCGTTTTTTATTACATTTTTTCTGGATTTGATGCGACCAAAAATGCGCAATTTTGCACTTTGGAATTTTTTTGCGCAGACGCCGTTTACCGTGCGAGATCAGGAATGTGATTAATTAATAGTTCGGGCGATTACGCACGCGGCGATACTAAATATGTTTATTTATTTATTTATTTATAGTTATAAAATGGGAAAAGGGGGGTGATTTGGACTTTTATTAGGGGAGGGGATTTTTTATTAATAAAAACACTTTTTTACTTTTTTTTTTTACTGTAACTAGAAGCCCCCCTGGGGGACTTGTATATAGACAGCACTGATCTCTCATAGAGATCAATGCTGTGTATATACACAGCAAAGATCGATTAGATCGGTCACCTGCTGCAGGCCATAGCAATCTATTGCCGAGCCGGGATCAGCGTCATTCCGACGCTGAGGCCCGGCACGGGCAGAAGAACGGATCTCCTCCCCGCGATCGCATCGTGGGGGGGAGATCCGAGCCACTAGACACCAGGGATAGTGTGTACAAAGCCTCTAAGTGCAGCTGTCAGGTTTGACAGCTGCACTTAGAGGCTTAATTACCCGGCGCGGCAACGGGACCCGTGCCGGCTAATAGAGGCACTGCCCGGCTGCACATGTCAGCCGGGATCAGCGCCGTTTAGAGCGGGGTCCCGGCGGGACCCCGCTCTGAACACCCCGGACGGCACCATGACGTATCAGATATGTCATGGGTCGCTAAGGGGTTAAACATGCAATTTTGCTCTCATCTGCGACAGATGCTAACATGACAGTGGGCCTGTTTCTTGGCTTAGTGTGTCTTTTCATGTTAATAAATTTTAGTTTATAATACTGAAGCAACAATTTTGCACCATATTTTTTAAAATCACCAGGTATTTTTTTCAGTATTTGATCAGTATTAAGGTCATTATTTGTAGCCAAAACCTGGAGAGGAATTGGATCTTTTTCTGTGTTTTTGGGCTCACTCCTGATTTTTGTCTAGAAATACAGACCAAAAGATTATGCGTGAACCCGACCTGACTGTATAATTTGATCAATCAGTAACAAAACCTAAGTAAAATAACCAAACACATTTAGGCTATGTTCACACAATGTCAAAAAAAGAGAAAAGGCATCAGCTTTTGCTGCAATTTAATTGACTTCAATGAGTTGCATGGATGTCCAACGCACACAGTGTATAAAATAACAGATGTTGTCTGCGCGGACATCGAAATAATGATGATGTCAATTATTTTCGGACGTCTTTTGCAAACAGCGGACGTTATTTTTTTAGATGTTCACACACTTAGGGCCACATGTATCATCCGGCGAACGGATGATTTTCGTCGGAAAGTGCCGATTTGCGTATTTTTTTATTCGCAAATGGCCGATTTGCGAATAAAATATTCGCAAATCGGCACTTTCCGCCGAGTACGCCAGGGGGGGCGGAAAAGGGGCGTGTAGTGGGCGGAACGGAGGGCGCTGACTCAGAGTCCGTGCGATTTACCATCCGTTCCGCCCAAATGTACGCCGAAAACCTACTCCAGTCCTCAGCTGGCGTAGGTTTTCGGCGGTGCGCACCGGCGCGCACCGGCGCGCACGGGATTTATGTAGAGGCAATCCGCCTCTACATAAATCTCCGTAGCGCCGGAGCTGCGGGGGCATTTATAAGTCCGGCGTAAAAAACGCCGGACTTAATAAATGCCCCCCATAGTGCTTCTTTTTTCACCATTCTTTCCCTGTTTTTACTATTAAATTCAATGGACTTTTCTATGAAAGACACACCCAAAAGCCAATCAGTCCACCTAAACTAGAATAATGTACCAACAGTCGTCATTGAACTGACAAGCGGCCAAAAAACAAAATGACATCCAAAATGTGTATTGTTCGTTCTTCATGATGAACAATTCTTAGAAGATTACCACGTAATACATTAGATGGAACATGCTGGTAAATTGTACATGACTCTAAAAACTGTGGCAAAGAATCATTAAGCTGTCTTATATAAGATTCACTTTGTTGCCCATAGCATCTAACGTCCATTAACCAGAGCAATATGAGAAATGAAAAGTAAGTTCTGGTTGGTTGATAACTTGATACGTCTCTTACCGATCTTTGTTTGATCTTCCACATGTACTTGTCTATTATTGATCTGATCTTACACATGTACTCATGTACACATGAACCTGTGGAATCTCATTTAAAGGGTTAGTGAGACGCTAAACATTTATTCACAAAATAACACACATTACAAAGTTATACAACTTTGTAATGTGTGTTATGTAAGTGAAAGGCCCCCTTCCCCGTGTTCCCCCCCCCATATCCCGTAAGTGTGGTGCATTATACTCACCGCATTACTGTCGATCCCCGGCCGCCATCTTTTTTTTTTTTCTTTGCATATTCATGTTTCCCAGGGAGCAATGCACCAACGATTTCACTGCTTTGAGCGCTTTCACTAGCAGCCGGCGGTGTTGTTGTTTGGCTGGTCTCCCTAAGATCAGTGATCTGTTTCTCTTATGACTCTACTAGGCATTGCTCCCACCCAGCCAGAATCCTGCTCTACACTGATGAGGGGCAACACCCCGAAACAGCTGTATGCGGATGGATACCTGGCCTTGGTTTTCCCCTGTTATTACATTGACTTATATGGCCGCTTAATATGGTGGTTTTGGTTGTTTTCCTACAGGAGCAGCCCCTTGGCTGGGTCTTTCCCGGCGGGATATTTGGCTAGTCTTGTGTGTTGAGACTTTTTAATGAGGCTCCATGGATTTTTTTTTTTTTTTTTTGCATATTCATGTTTCCCAGGGGGCAATGCACCTAGGATTTCACTGCATTGAGCGCTTCAACCTGCAGCTGGTGGTGTTTTCTTTGGCTAGTCTTCCTGAGATCAGTGATCTGTTTCTCTTCCACACGTACTTGTCTGTTATTTATCTCTATTTGATCTTACACATGTACTTGTCTCTTACTGATCTGAACTTACACATGTACTTGTCTCTTACCTATCTGATCTTACACATGTACTTGTCTCTTACCTATCTGATCTTACACACGTACTTGTTGACAGAATGTTGACCAAATCTTTAATGTCTACCTCTAGCTATAAATGAAAAATCATATCGACCTTACCTTTGATTAGCAAAGTCTATTTCCCTTCTGAGCCCCAGCAGCAAAGACACCAGTGATCTGTGAAGCTCCTATAGCTTTATATGCACTGTGCTCTACCGCCTAAAGATCTGTATCTAGCAGGAAGCCTCAGTGCACTGCTTCTACTGTAATCCATAGGAGATTTGTAGTAGAGGCTTTCTGT
This sequence comes from Dendropsophus ebraccatus, assembly GCF_027789765.1. Classification (NCBI taxonomy): domain Eukaryota; kingdom Metazoa; phylum Chordata; class Amphibia; order Anura; family Hylidae; genus Dendropsophus; species Dendropsophus ebraccatus. Next base: position 117,579,850 of record NC_091458.1, on the reverse strand, counting down.
TGGCTCAGATAGGAAACAGAGCATAGGTTTTGTAGGAATTCTACAATTATAACAGTGATGTCTGGCTGCTGGAGCTCAGAGACCAGAACACTGATAAAAAACAGTAGTATTGTATATTAACCACAGCAGTAGATGTTTATTCACTAATAACCAGAGATACACTATATTATTGAATTATCCACATTAGAATTAGTGGCCTCTGTAAACCAAAACTGCCGGATGGGAAGATCCTGTTGCTTCTTACCATCATCAGTCAGCTATGGCAGGCAAAGTATGGTATAAATGGAGACCCTCTGAGTATTATAATGAATAGTGTTTAATTTAATGTAATTCATTCCGGATATACAGGCCGGCATTATTTGATTCTGGCCATGTTGGTCGTTGGAGTTCATATTGATTCTGGTTTTGGATTAAGGTCCTCTAGTTCTGTAAAAATATTATATACTATATACTATATTACTATATATATATTATTATATATTAATGTTTAGTCTATATGATAGCAGTGCATTGTTATCATGTATGTCATTGTATGTAGCCAATAATGTACAGTATCACATTAGAAATTTAAGTTCTTATATATATGTACATCTTCTATTCTTGTTTCATTGTATTGCAAAGGTGACTCATAAAATATTTGTGACTAGAATTATCCACATTAAGCTATTTCTGTGTTTTCTCCTTTCTTTACAATTTTTTTTTTTTTTTTAGAGATAAATTTTATTTAACTGCAGACTGAATTTATGTAACATTTATCCTAGCTACTCAATTGCTATCATGTCCATATGAAGAAGAAAGAAAGAAGAATAAAGTATCCAAGGTAACATAGGCCATGCAATGATCTCTAGGTAAAATAGGTATGCAAAATAGCCAGAATACATACCAAAAGAATGATGAGTTTTTGCCTAAAAACACATTACAATTATATATCTATTTTATTGTTGTTGTTATTATTATTATTGATTTTATTATTTTTTTACTATTATTATCCATTTTGTTGTTATTATTATTGTTACCGTATTTTTCGGACTATAAGGCGCACCGGACTATAAGGCGCACCTTCAATTTTAGCCTGCTAAGCCATCTAGGTTCATATATAAGGCGCACCGGACGATAAGGCGCACCAGACTATAAGGCGCACCGGACTATAAGGCGCACCGCATCTAGTTTGAACAAACGAAAAACGATCATACAAACAAAAAAAAAATTATGGCAATAATGTGCATCTGATGCTGATTCTCTTTAAATGAAACAAAACTCAGACCGTAAATCATACTGTACTTTATTTAACTTTTTAACACTAACTGACAACTTGTTTAGTTGTAACTGTAAATCAGTACACTTGCGGTATATTCTCAATTCATTCCTCCACTACAAATCCATCAAATTCTTCATCTTCAGTGTCGGAGTTTAACAGTTGGGCGATTTCGGCATCAAGCATTCTCTGGTCCCCCTCATCATCATCATCATCATCATCTGAGTCGGTCTCGTTGCTGCTTAGCTCTTCAGTGATGATTCTAGCCTTCCTGAAAGCTCGGGTGACACTGGAGACTGATACCTTCTCCCAGGCATCCACGATCCATTTGCACATAGTAGCATAACTTGCCCGGCGTTGCCTCCCTGTGTTGGTGAATGTGTGGTCACCTTCTGTCATCCAATGCTCCCATGCAGCTCGCAATTTAACTTTAAATGACATATTAATGCCGATATCTAGCGGCTGGAGCTCTTTGGTTAATCCACCTGGAATGACGGCAAGCTCCGAGTTAGTTTTCTTCACTTGGGCTTTGACAGCATCGGTCACATGGGCGCGCATGGAGTCACAGACCAATAGGGATGGGGATTTGTGAAAAAAGCCATCTGGTCTCTTGACGTAGACCTCCTTTAGCCACTCACTCATCTTCTCCTCGTCCATCCAGCCCTTTGGGTTAGCCTTGACGATGACACCAGCAGGAAGCTTTTCTTTTGGCAAAGTCTTCCTCTTGAAAATGACCATGGGTGGTAACTTCTGGCCATTAGCCTGACAGGCGAGGACTACAGTGAAAGAAGACTTCTCGTGTCCTGTGGTACGTATAGATACTGTACTGGTCCCTGTTCTCTCAACAGTACGTTGTACAGGGATGTCGAAAGTGAGGGGTACCTCATCCATGTTAGTGATGTGTTCTGGTTGAATATTCTTTTCATTTATTTTGGTTTTGCAGTAGGTGCGGAACATGGCCAGCTTCTCTTCATAATCCTTTGGCAGTTGCTGGCAGACAGTTGTTCTGGCGCGGATGGAGAGATTACGCCTTTTCATAAAACGAAAGCACCATGAAGGACCTCCTTGAAAGTCCTTGATCTCCATGTCGCGTGCTAACGCTGTGGCTTTGAGTCGGATAGAGACAGTGGAGACACTTCTCCCTGCAGTTCTCTGTTCGATAACCCACTGTTCTACTTTATCCTCCAAATGTGGCCATCTTGCTTTGTGTCCTCTGAAACTCAGTGTGCTCTTCTTTACCTGGCGTAGGGCATCTTTTTGTTTCCTCCAGTTACGCACCATAGATTCATTAATGTTAAATTCCCTTGCAGCTGCTCTATTTCCATGCTCTGCTGCATAGCTTATTGCTTTAAGCTTAAAATCAGCATTATAAGCATGTCTTTTAACAGGAGGCATTTTTGGGGTCTGCTGTAAGTCACCTGTCACCTGTCACCTGTCACAGTACTTACTGAAGCTCCTTATGTCACAGTACTGAGGAATCTAACTATGGTGGCCCTAATGCACCATGCAGGATAGGCAGAATTCTGCCAGCGAATCCCGTTGTCAGAATTCTGCATGGAGCATTGTGGCCACCATAGTTAGGAGCCTCAGAGCAGGGAGAGCGGGACAGTGGGAGAGAGGGGGCGTGGTTTAGCCACTGAGGAGAGCGGCTGTGTCCTGGCCGAGCTCCCGCTTCGAACGGCTGCTGTACTGCACAGCAAGGCTTTATTTTACTCTAAACCCTTCATTGATCCAGGCGAGCGGCGGAGGAAGCTGCACAGAGGAAGCTGGAAGCCTCTCTCCCCTCTGCCCGTTCAAAGCAACATGGCGCCGGAGTCCCTGCGGCTCCCTCTCCCTCCTGCTCATATGCCGGCGGCGGAGCGGTGTGGCAGACTGCTCCGTCACACACAGCATCAGCGGGGACACGCAGGGAGCCCATGGCAGCCCGTACTCTTCCCTCATCTGACAGGTAAGAGTGCCTGACAGAACAGCCTGCCTGCAAATACCGTCTCCCCCGGACCCTTGCCGAGCTTACCGCAGAGCCGCAGCATTAGGCCCCGTTCCCACTGAGGAAAGGTAGCGGAATTCCGCGACGGAATTGTCCGCCGTGGAATTCCGCTACCTTTCCTCAGTGAGAACAGGGCCTTAGTTTCCCTCTGCCTCCACTCGGGCTCCCCCTCCCCTTCGGAATGCAGACACCTCAGCACAGCAGCGCTCAGCCCCGTCTGGAGAGAGCGGGACAGCACAGGAGTCCAGGTGAGGGAGCGCTGCGCTGTGCTGTGTCTATCTGTGCCATGGAGGCCGGAGCTGTCCCGGTCCACATATAAGGCGCACCGGACTATAAGGCGCACTTACAATTTCTTAGAAAATCATAGTATTTTAAGTGCGCCTTATAGTCCGAAAAATACGGTATTATAGAACATAGCTTTTAATTCACTATCATTAATAACTAAATAAATTAATAACTGGAATAAATTGGGAAATCCGATTGCTGGACGTGGACTTTTTGTTTGTGTCCCTGATGTCTGGGCCATGCAGAGGCTCGGCGCACAGGTGTTTCCCAGTAATGTCAATGGCAGTGAGCTGTTTGATTTCATTTTATATAATATAGCATGCGTTTAGTGCTTTATTGCTGTACTTTTATATTGTTATATAACATATAATTGCACCGCTATTTTCCTTTATTATACGTCATTCAGTTGATTTTAAATCTTGGTGCCCTCTTGGCGGATATCAGTGCAGCAATGCCAGTAACTGCATTATAAATGTAAATCCAATGCAAGACGGAAATCAGTTACAATAGATTTTTTTTGTCTGTCTCATGCATGTAAAATCCTTGAGTGTTGTGTTAGACATGTTAATGGTATAGCTACCAGCAACAGTAGGAGACATAGAGGATACACATCATTACTTTTCTTGTCAATAAAATAGAATGATCTTTTCAGAACTGTCAGTCACAGTGTCAGCCATTTATCCAGTGAGATTTTACCATGTTATGGGAATTGCAGGGCCCTTGAGCTGCTGGTAGATATTGCACTTGTAGTAGCTGGTTTCCCAGCATTCCAGGGAAGGGTTAAAGGAACGGAAATATCTCCGATTGCATTAAGTAATGTGAGATATTTGCACTTCAAAAGGAAAAGCAAACAACAATCCTCCCTCCTGATTCCTTTATTATGTCTGAGCTTCATTCCCCTTGACTTTGATGATCACACAGCAGAGCTTGTAAGGGATGAGAAGGAGCGGCCCAACCTTCGCTGCTTAAATGTATCTCTATGAATTTATATAAAAAAAAACAAGAATTTTCCAAAAATAATGGACACTCACATGCATAGTATAAATAATGTATGGTGTACAGGAATATCTCACTAGAAAGCTATATATCCTACATTGAATTTACTTTAGTCTCATGACCCAAAGTAGGGTCATATAACGTATGAGGGTTGTAGTCATCGACATACTTATGTGGATTGCTGTCAGGAGGAGAGGCTTCATATTTTGAGTTTGATTTCACTTTATTGATATCAGCAGCATACACACTGCAAAACTCACCAGTGGCAGGTAAGACATGTAGCACTTAACCTGTCATACAGATGTCCATTGCGGATAAAGTTTAAGTAAAGTGCACCTGTGACTTTAACCCCTTGGCGCACCATGCTTATTTCTCAGACTGCTTAGTTCTGGAACAGCCTTCCAGATCGGATTGTATTTGAGAACAGAGGTCTGCGTGTAAAAAAAAAAAGCAGGACAATGATAGATAACAATAGAAGTTTAATATCTTTTTTTTTTCTTCACCCTACACCGACACAGTGATCCCAATGGTGCATCCGTTTTTTTTAAGCGCTGCCCGGTTTCTGTACTGGGGGTCATTCTTCCTGGCTTTGAGCACTGGGGACAGGCCACCCCGGCCCCCTGTGTGATGAAACCCCCTCCCCTCTATGACATGGCTCCAATGGCTCCGAGCCCAAGTGACCAAGGGTTCCCCCTATACTGGTATCTTAGGGGCTGTGTATATGTGACATGGCCCAAAATAATAGTGCAACAATTCTGAACCCTGCTGGGTTCCCAAACAACAGTATATTGTCACAAAATTGGGATCAGCTCTCCCTGTGTTTCTTGAGGAAATTAGGAATTTTTGAGCTTAATATACATATTAGAGAAAAATAAATGCATTTTACGGCCTAATGCTAAAAATGTTACATCTGCCAGGGTTCTGTTGTATTTATACCATTGAGGTACTGCAAATGCACAAGTGCCCTAATACCATTCCAGCAAGATCTGGACTAAAAATGTCACCCCCTCCCCCCAACTCTGAGACCTGCTGTGTGCCCTAACTTAAGTTTATGGTCATATATATATATTTCTTCAAACGCCTGTAAGGTCTAAATGCTAATTACACCCATAGATTAATTCGTTGACAGGTATAGTTTCCGAAATGGGATCTCTTCTGGGGGGTTTCCACTCTAATAGTACCATGGGGGCACTGCAAATGTACATGAACCCCCAAAATAGTGTCGGCAATATCTATTCTAAATATGCAAAATGGTGCTTCTGAGCATTTTTGGTTGCTTTTTTCCTATGTTCTGTGTTCACATTCTGTGAAACATCTTTAAATTTAGGTCATTAGCTCAATCTTATAATGTTGGTAATTAGTGTATATCTTGCTTACCTACTGTATACTGTTACATCCACAACTCCCTGCTAACACAGCTGTATGAATTTTTTCCAGCAAGGTTTCAAGAATGGCTGCCAGTTTCGGCTCCACACCAACCAGACTTGACACTTGCTGCATTACATTGTACTGTTTTTCTATTAGTGGCCTAACAAGTTCCAGAAGCTTCTGGAAAAAACTTGCAGACATTCTGAGATAATTCCTGCAATCATCTGGGTTCTTGTCCTTGTTCTCACATAACAATGGCGTATAGGAGAATTACAAAGCTATAGCCATCTCTTGGACCACATGCATCTATAATGCTTTGATGAGTGCTCTTCCATCTTGAATTCTATGGCTGCTTGCTGTTGCAATACCTGTACCAAAATTTCAAGGCTATGCTTCTGCTTCAGCATAATTCCAATAGATACACTCACACGAAAATGCGTTTTCAAGCAATTCTTCAGCTGTATTAAATTTCCACATTATAATTTCACAACTTTATGTTTCAATCCAACCTTAAATGTCCAATATCCCGACACTCACGAGTGCAAACACAATAAAGGGGCTCCGTCTTCACGCCCAGCATTGACGCTGCTGAAGTCCTTGTGTCCTTAAGCGGCAGAGACCTCCATTCCAGACGGGAGGCCAGCAGTTGGCTTAACCACGCAACGTTTCAGAGGCTACACAAAGGCGTGACAAAGGAGGGTGTGGCCTCCGAAAAGTTGTGTACTGACCCTCAAAATAGATAACTTAATTATGCATAAAAACAAAATCCTTGCAAATGTGCTAAATTTCTTTTTCTTTTCCTTACAAATATATTATTATTTTTTTATTGTTTCATCATTTTATGACAAAATAAAAATGTCACTACAAAGTACAATCAGTTATGTCTTCTAGAGGGCAAGGCAGAAAAAATGAGCAAAAATGAAAATTGGCTGCGACATTAAGGGTTTAAAGTTTAGCAGGACCCTGGAGTCACAGCATCACATGAGAGAGAGAACATAACACTCTATGGAGATTTTGCATGCGACCTCGATGTTGCAAGGCTACAGTGTTAACTGCCGAGACCCATGCAGCCCATTACTGTGCGGCATAAATTTAAGAGCTGCACTGTGTGACAACTTTATGTTGCGAGAGTCATTGTAGCTTCCCTTTGGGAAATATTAATTCAGTCACAGTCACCTTGTGGCATCACATGTCTGCGGTTCATTTAAAAGAAAACATATATATAGAATTTTGCAGATACAAATCTGTAGCTTGTATAAAGTAACATACACATAAGACAAGGCGGTATTGTTTACTGAATTGTCTACAAGGTTCTAACTGGGAGTTGTAGTGCGCATGACCTGAGAGAGTCATAAGGTGTCTATCCCTGCAGGGATGAAAAGAACTAACCCTGTCGTTTAACATATACAAATATTGTTCAACTACTTTGAAAAAAGCAACCAGCTGAGCTTCACATGATCTCTAACATCCAGTGGCCTTCTGAAAGGCAGCACTACCAGCAATCTCCTGAGCTTTCTAATATTTCACAGCCAAATTCAGACAACAGTTTTATTGACTGTTTTCTTTATGTCATGTGTGTATTGCTGATAACCTGATCAAACAGAAACTTCAGACTCCAGCAATACTAGAAAGGTTATCGCTGCCTATCAACAGACCACGACTTCAATCACCATACACAGGTTCTTTATAGGAAAGCGAAATTTTCTCCGTGAAATCTGTTGGGAAAATAGTATTCAGGGCAAAAACAATATAAATGCTCTCATTGCTTGAAAAATAACTCAATATTTTATATACAGGAGCTTTAGTTATAAACAACTATTGTTCACAAAGGAAGAGACAAAGTGAGTGATATTGTATGGTGTACGTGTTCAAGTGTACATTAAATGGTATTTCGGGCAAAATAGACTGATTGGTGGGGTGCCAACAAATGGCACCCACACTGGATCAGCTGTCCGGCCCCATACTACAGAGACCCAGAATTGTCTGGGACCAGGACCGGAGCTCTTGAATACTGAACCAGCGCTGGAGCGGGGAAGGTAAGACCAAGTTACTTCTTTCATCCTCCCCAGCACTCAAAAATCACCTTTGCCTGGAGTTCTCCTTTAACTGTTCTCGTATGTGTGTTGATATGAAGGACACTGCTGTGGAAATTATCTGTACAAAACAGGAAGACTCAGAAGCTTAGTTTTAGGAGTAATTGCCCTCCATGAGTGACTGATGCACAGAAGGGAAGGCACAGAGTAGCCTTGTTATAGCCACATTTAGGGCCCTATTCCACGGGACGATTATCATTCGCACAATCGTTAACGATTAACAATCTCAAACGACCGCTATTGCAAAAGACCTGAAAACGTTCACTCATTTCCATGGAACGATAATCGTTACTTATGTATTTGTAATCGTTTTTTCTTTGCTATTTCTTCGCTATTGTGTTCGTATCTACTGAGAACGACCCAACGACGTCTTATTCAATGCGAACGATTTGTGAAAGAGTAACGATAAAAATAGGTCCAGGTCTTATAAAGCGATCAACGATTTCTCGTAAGGTCGTTAATCGTTAACTGCATTTCAACCGAACGTTTATCGTTTAGATTCGAACGATTGAACGATAATCGTCCGGTGAAATAGGGCCCTTAGCGGAACCCCTGCAGAATTAAAATCTACGACATTTCCTTTCAGGACTGTACTGTAGGTTCATGTCATGCCTATTTATTAAATCTGTTATACTGCAATTACTGTATCTTACCCAGAAAAGTAAGGGGCATGCCATTCTTTTAACACTTTTTGGGGGACATTTATCAAACTGGTGTAAAGTAGAATTTAATCACTTGCCCTTAGCAACCAATCAGATTCCACCTTTCACTTTCCAAGGAATCTGTGAAGGATTAAAAGTAGAACCTGATTGGTTGCTAGGGGCAACTGGGCTAGTTCAACTTTACACCCCTTTGATAAATCTCCCCCATTGTGTCTTTTTCACTGTAGTCCAGACAAAAACATTTTAGTAGGGAAAAAACAATAGAACAATGTCTATTATAGAATTATTCTCTGCTTTTCTGTTCTTTAGCTATTATTTTTTTCAAGCTCCTCTGAATCATCCATCATTAACTTCAGGGCTGTGTTTACCTTTTGTGGAACCTAAATTGTCACATTGCATTTGAAAGTGTCAGTCACATAGACCTATTCTGTTTTTCCTTCTGATTATACTTATTTGGTTACATTGTCAGGTTAAAACTTAGAATAAGTCAAACTAATGTTTGATTGCTAATAATATGGTAAATGCAATCAGTGGTTGTCATTGTGCCTGTATTAAAGTACCTCATAGTCAACTGTGCTAAATGTGATGAAATGAAACTGCCCGGAGAATGACAAGCTATTTCATTAGAGATCTATTATTTCAATGGCTTTCAATTATACACATTTTCTTCTAAGTAAAATTGTTGGCTCTATATCAGCTACATTCAGTAGTGGCTAAGCGCAGGCTAAATGTTAAGGTTCTCCATGTCCCATAGTGGGTTCCCCATTTTAAATCATTCATCTTATATTTATTCTATTTTTATTCAACTTTGAGTAGCGCTATTATAATATGGCCACTTTCATATTACTGTCTAAATGACTAAAAATTTAGGGTTGACTATATGATCTTATAAACCATACATTTACAAAAATATCACATTATTCTGGCTTTTGTAGAACTTGTATGACGTTTCCTCATAAGATCTAGAGTGTCTGTGCCCCAGGTCTGCGACGCCTCTCCTTTCTTCCTCCCCACCCTCCTGATCATTAGAAATACCCCTAAGGCAGGATTTCTATTCACTGCTTGTCTAAACAGTGCAACTGTGATGCATCAGCACAGGTTTAGTTTAGACAAGTAATGAATAGAGTAGAGAATAGAAGAGAGTAGAGGTGTTGCATACCTGGGGCACAGACACTCTAGGCCACACCAGTATGACACAGCACTGCAGATTAAAAGATAAGTTTTGCTCTAATCAAGGTACCAGGCATATTTTAAAAGACAGGACTGGTAAGGATTTACTCTCATCAAACAGATGGTACTACTAGTTTAGTAGAGTACTACAGAGTTGCTTTAACCCCTAAGCATCCCATGACGTTTCCGGGACCCCGCTGTGAACAGCACCGCTCCTGGCAGTTATCTGCATCTGGGGAGCGCCTCTATTAGCCGGAACAGCTGCAATTAGATGCTTAGCTCCATGCTTCCCTGGTGTCTAGTGGGATGGATCTCCCCCCCCCGCCCCCGATGCGATCGCGCGGGGGGGGGAGATCCAACCTTCTGGCCGACAATACCACCTTCCACCAATACCACCAATCCATCCTTCTGGCCGCTCAGCCACTCAGTGAAGGAGGCCGGATCCGAGGAGACCTAGCGTCTCAGGCGGCGTCAGACACCCGGAAGCGCCCGGGAATCGGGCACCGGAGCGCCGTGATGCGGGACCCACCGCTGGAACCGGGGAGGTAAGTGGATGTCTTTTATTTCAGCCACCTCCTCCCCGGTCCCCCCAAAAAAGTGCCCCCACACTGGAGCACCCCTTTAAGGAATGATCGGCTGTCTGGAGAGAGGATCGTGCTGCTGAAATCTCTCCTTGGCTAAATCTTCTGATTACAGCAGGTCTCAGCAGGATGACCAGCTGTGATCAACAACTTTAACATGTCTGATGACATGTCAAAAGTTATTTTTAGTGACAGTGCCCATTTAAATCTTTACAGCTGGCACATTTTTTTTGTGATTTATTTTTCTTTTATCACTGCCTTCTAAGAGCCATAACTTTTATTTTTGTATTGATATTTCTTCCGCTATAGCAAAAATTACAATAATACAAATATCAATGGATGACATTTAACAAACTTTATTGTAAAACCAATGACTAAAGGTACTTTATCATGTGAGAGATGGAGGTTTCCAGCAGACAATCTTTACTTATTTTGTCGTTTAGAGAGAAATGTATCAAAAGGTTTTATGCAGGTTTGGTGTAAAAGTGCCACATATTTTTGAGCAGTTGCTCATTTGCCCCCAAATTTTCCTCTTTTCCTATGTTTTGCACAGAAAATAATCAAGAGCATGTCACAAAAATGAACAGTGTTGCACAAAAATATGTAACTTTTAACATTGGTTTTCTAGTAAGAGCATGGATAATTTTCACCCTCTATGTATGGTGTCTACTTTTGGTACAGGTGACTTATAACTTAATATTGTACAGTAGGTCAGAAGTATTACAGCTATATCACATGTGTATCGTTTTGTTACATTTTACTTTTTATTTACATTTTACTTTTTATTTTCTAGCCTGCAAAGCTGTGGGTAGGCTAATGGATAATGATATGGCAATGTTATATCCTTTGCTATGCCTACAACTCTAGGGGGAGCATTTACAAAGCTAAAAAGTTGTATTTTTTGGTGTAAAATGGGAAACAGATCGCTGATCTCGGGGAGACCGGCCAAAAGATAACACTGCCGGCTGCTAGTGAAAGCGCTCAATGCAGTGAAATCCTAGGTGCATTGCCCCCTGGGAAATATGAATATGCAAAATAAGAGTCCCTGGAGCCACATTGAAGAGTCGCAAAACACAGGACTAGCCAGATATCCCTCCGGGAAGGACCCAGCCAAGGGGTGGCTCCTGTAAGGAAACCACCATATTAAGTGGCCCTATAAGTCAATGTAATGACAAGGGAAAACCCAAGGCCAGGTATCCATCCACAGACAGCCCTTGGCTGAGTCCTTCCCAGAGGGATATCTGGCTCTTCTTTTGTATATTGGTGTAAAATGGGCAGAAGCAAATAAATTTATTTGCATAGGCCTGTTTTGGGGGAAAAATTTTTGCATCTGGCTATTTTACGCCCATTGTGCCAGGGGATGCGTAGGGGGTGGGAGGGGGAAGAAGAGGGGGCATGGACTCTGGGTCTGCTGAATTCATCATTTTTTGCTTGGAAAAATGATAAGGATACCACACACTGGTGCGCACTGGATTTATGTAGACAGTGCGCCTCTACATAAATGTGTGAACCATCTGCACTGCTGGGACATTTTTAAACTGGCACAAAAAACACTGGACTTAATAAATGTCCCCCTAAGTGTTCAGTACAGCACAGATTTTTTCATAGATAGGTGTTGCTCTAGTGTCACTCTGTTGCTGTGCGCAGGTACTATTAACAGATAATAGGAACAGTGGGTGGTAAGTACAGATATGCTATGTAGTATTGTGATTGTCTCCTTAAATTTTCCTTGTTGTTCATCCCTACAGCCAGTATAGGTTGCCTTTGAAAACATGGAACACTTGCATGCTGCTGTGATTTCCCACTAATAAGAATAATGGAGACTAGAGATGAGCGAACTTGCAGAAGGTTAAGGATTGCACGAACACGAACGATCAGCATTTGAATCCCGCTGCCTGAAGAAGGTAGATGCAGCCCGAGGACTGGTTTGAAAACATGGCTACAGAGTCATTTAAAGTGACTCTGTACCCACAATCTGACCCCCCCAAACCACATGTACCTTCGGATAGCTGCTTTTAATCCACGATCTGTCCTGGGGTCCGTTCGGCAGGTGATGCAGTTATTGTCCTAAAAAACAACTTTTAAACTTGCAGCCCGTGCCAAACAGGAGTATCTGTGCCCTAACTTTGCACCACCCCTCCGTCCCAACTCCGCCCCCCCTTTATCATTAGGAATGCCACTGAAACATTTTCTCCATGTTAAACATTGCACAGGTCCTTAAAGATCCAGCCCATGTGTCGGGCTGCCACAGGTGGAAAATAGGAGACAATCTGCCTAGAGCATTCCTAATTATGAAGAGGGTGGGGAGGAGGGACAGAGGGGTGGTGCAAAGTTGGCACGGGCTGCAAGTTTAAAAGTTGTTTTTTAGGACAATAACTGCATCACCTGCCGAACGGACCGCAGGACAGATCTTCAATTAAAATCAGCTATCCGAAGGTACAAGTGGTTTTGGGGGGACAGAATGTGGGTAGAGAGTCGCTATAATGAAGTCATTGAGATGTATGAATATCCATATAATCCAGAATGGCTCAAGTCCACCAGAACACGAGTCACTCTTACAGAACAGTGCAGGGGTTATCTTTATTCTGGGAAATGGATAGGCAATACAAATATTAAGCTACTTTACCAGTCTAGTAAAAGGATCCACTATTGTTATATAAAGCAAAAAGTATTAAATGTTGCCAAAAAACGGGAGGTTTCATTTTCTTCTTTGTCCTCTGCAATACCTTTGCAATTTCACCTTGGAATAAAGGTGAGGAATGGTTGTACCGGCTCCAATAAAAAGAATTAAGACACTTTCAAGAAAGTGTCAAACAATAATCACATTACTTCTTGTACCAATTTAAGTTTAGAAGCTTTAACAACAGGTTTGGATATCTTATCCTTGATGAATGGAGAGACTTCTGTTATTTTCTGCTTCCTCAAGATGTAGTTCTATACAGCAAATGTATTTGAACAAACCCTGTTATTATGACCACAATGGCTATTGGCTTTGTGGCATACATACTGAGGTACTTTAAAGCTGCCATTAAATTCTGCTTTTAGTTGACTACAAAAAGCAAGGATATAAATGCTGAATACATTCATTGCTGATATATATATATATATATATATATATATATATATATATATATCTTTATTACAGTCTGAGGCTATGTTCACACAATGATTTTCAATGGTTGTTATTCGATACTCATAATAGTGGCCGTTATTTAACCTACTTTGGCCTTGGGTACATTATTTAAGTTTAGGTTGTATGATGGTGACTTTCACCACCCTTTTAGATGAGGCCTTTTGGATTTTTAAAGGTTCATAAACTTTTGTTGAAAAGACGGTCAAAGGACGACAAAAAAAATAAAATAAAATAATCTGTGTGTGAACAACTTAAAATAACGTCCGCCAATAAATGTCCTAAAGATTAATTTGAAAGCTGCTGCAAACAACGGCTGTTTTTGTATGCAATGTGTTAACTAACGGACGTTGTTTCCATAGAATTCAATGGAAGTCATTGAAGACTGAAAATCTGAAAATAAAGGGTATTTTTCTAAAAAAAAGTGTGTGGGCATAGCCTAAATAAACAAGACTTTTAAAATTATTAATAACTACTGATTTATGATTTTTACATCAATAGACTGATGCCGCTGCGGGGATGCCAGTGTTGCGGTCTGTTTCTGGTACCACGGCCCAGTTCCCACACCTAGCGTTGGTCTATTCCCAGTCACCGGCCTGGCCTGAAGCTCTGGAGAGAGGCCTGCACCAGTGTGACACCCTGCCCTCCCCTCTGCGATGTAGCTCCATTACAATTAATGGAGCTGCGCCACAGAGAGAAGTAGTTTTGTCACACTGGGGGGGCGTCAGGACAGCTACACTGTTCTTCTTGCGTGCTGAGAGGTAGAAGAGAGGATCAGAAGAGTAGAGAACAGGGTGTCAAGAGTCCCAACCCAAGTAGTACTGTGCTCTGCCGGAACTTCAGAGATAGAATAAGTAGAATACTTGAGAGTAGAGAGAATACTTGTGCCCATGTTTACACTCATTTCTCTTTGCACCACCTATTGCCCTGCCAGTGTGAGGTGACCTGTCCTAGAGGGTGACACAAGCCCCAGACCTTTTTACCTGGGATGAGCAGAGTGGTTAGAGTTCTCTGATGACACCCGCACTGCAAGATACAGTGCATAGGGTTCTAGCAACTTTGCTCTATCTGCATCAGTTCCTTTACTTTGTGTGGATACTGTCCTGCACTGTGTTCCTCTTTGTCCACGGCGTGGGTTAGGATGATCCCTGACTTGTCCTCTCTAGTAGTGACTTAACACTGCATAATGTATAGTGAAGTTGCTAGAGGAGAAACTGTAGGGAGCGTCCTACCTCCACAGAGTCTAAGGCAAAAGACCTCAAACTTCCTCTATCCATGTGACTTCATTCCTACAGCATGTGTAAACTGTACTATGAGTGGGTGAGGAGTGTGTGCAAAGAAATAAAGGGAGAGATGATAGGTTAAGAGAAGAAAGAACTTTCATTGGTGTACAGATCCATGTGATACATAAACAAAACAATAACCCTTTCGTTCCAACAACTGTGCAATATCTGGATATACATACTTATAATAGCAACATCTAGTGGTGAAACTTTGGTACTGCTACATCACCACTTACTCTTAAAAGTGCAGGCTTTTACGAATGGTGTAACCGATAGCAACAACTGTGGTGGGACAACACATACTCATTGTATGAGTAGTGAGACACTTTCTGATCATTAGCTAGCCAGATGAAGTGCACAGCCGCATGCTTCATTCCCCAGCTGGCTGCCCAATCTTACTCACTGTAGGAGACAAGTTTCTTAGATATATAATCGAGCCTGTCTCCTGCAATGAGTTGGTTTGGTTGGGTTGGCTGGTTTCAGCATTGAACTGATCTTAACTTTTGACATGCTTCTGTTACATGTTTAACATTAATTTAAATGACAGTAACATTTAAAAAGAATAATCAGACAAAAAAGCTTTTTTTCTGTACTGCATTACTGTCCTATGCTAGAAGATCTGTGGGGGAGCACCATTAGTAACTGAGCAGGTCGTGAGTCAGTGGTAAGGATAGCACGGATAGAAATGGGCACAGGAGAGCAGAAAGCACCTGGAAGTTGTAGAGGGCAGTAGAAAGCAGCTAGAGAGGTGGCAGAAGACTACAGAAGGCAGCTAGAGGGTAAGGGAGGCAAAGACAGGAGTCTTCTTAAAAAATGTTTGTCCTACATTTAATGTTTGTCTCATTCACCCTTCATGTCTTACCAATCCCACTAAAGTAGTTTATGCATTACAGAAGCCAGCAAGAAGCTTGGCTGTTGTAATTTTTTGCGGTGAAGGCGAGGATACTTGCTCTGTAGCAGTCTGTTTGGCCAGTGTTGGCCTTACTAGTAAGCATCCAGCTGACTCTACAGACTGAAGAGAATTAAAATGAACCGACACTTTATTTGCTGTTTTGAGATCACTTTTCAGCAATAGTTGCATTACCAACACAGAAAGGATTACTTCTATTTAGAATTAGATAACTCTACTATGTACATGTGATGGACAAAGCTTACTGCAATGCACAGTGATGTCTTGAAAAAGGGAGGAAATATTAAAAAATGAACATGTTGACAAAGTAAACAAATAAACTCCAGGAGACAGTAGGACTGCTATCATTACATAACCATTAAGTCCTATACTACCACCTTGTCAGGAAAGGGGCAAAGAAGACACAGACAATGGACCATGTACTAGTCCCTGCCCACTGTCCCTGCCTACTTGCCACAATCAGCCCTAAGTGGCTGCGGACAACTTGGAGACAGTCCCTAACTTAAGGTACATGTCACACTGAATGCAGACTAAACAGACACACACATTAAAAAGGGTCAACAGTGCGAGGTCACAAAGAGCGGGCAGCAGAGATACAAAAACATAATCCAAAGAGAAGTGGAGTCACAAGCCAAACAGTCAGGTTAGGCGGAAAACCAGGATAGTCAGCCTATGGGTAACAAGGGGTCTGATAGACCAGATAGCAAATACAGTATAGCAAGGAAAGCAATGAACACGCTAGGAAACCTAGACTTAATAGCCAGAAAGGGGTTGAGACACAGGAGAAGCTTTATCCCATTGCCTCTTTAGCCTGTTTTGGCCTTAATGCCGAGGACCTATTTTTCAAATCTGATCTGTCTCTCTTTATGTAGTGATAACTCTGCAATGCTTTTAACTATCGAGGTTATTCTGTGATTGTTTTTTCGTGACATATTCCTCTTTATGTTAGTGGCATACATTTGCGCAAAAATTAGAAAAATGTACATTTGTTTATATTCAAAATTCTCTTTTCCTAAGAAAGATAGTGATGCCACATGAGCTAATTATTACTGCAACATCTACAACATGTCTGCTTTATGGTGATGTCATTTTGTGAATTTCTTTTTACTTGTTAGGATGTTAGTGAAATTTTGCAACGATTTTTAAAATTTTCATGAAATTTTCAATTCTGATTTTATTAGGGACCAGTTCAGTTCTGACGTGGATTTGTGAGAACTGTATGTTAGTTACCCCCATTAATCCATCCATTGTAAAAACTACACCCCTCAAATTATTCAAAGAAACATTTCATAAGTTTATTAAACCTTTAGGTATTTTGCAGAAATGTAGAGGGGAGGGGAAATTTAAAAATTAAATTTTTTTTGGCCGATATTCTATTTTAATTAATTTCTTCCTCTAAAACAGCAAATACTAACTGAGAAATACCACTCACTATTTATTCCCCTTTTTTCCCGTGCGTCACCTGACTCAACCACAGGCCGCAGACATGACAGAGACCTGGTGAATTTTGGGGCCTTTTCTTATTTCAGTCTTTTTTAGCCATTATACCATGTCACAGAGGCCTTGCGATGCCAAAATATTTGTGTAAGACAAGTTGACTCTTCCATCTGTACCTTTCTGGGGGACATGTGACACCCTTATATATATATATTTTTTTTTTTGCGGTGTTAATCAGGCGGGATAATTAATCTAACGTGTTAATAAACGGGGTCATTATAGACGCAGCAATACCAAATATGTGTATTTTATTTATAGGGGATCATTTATAAAGGGGGATGGGGAATGTGTATATTTATTTATTTATATTTATTTATTTCATTATTTAATTTATTTAGGTATGTATCTATTTGTGTGTGTTTTAACTTTTCAGGTGCATCTATAATACATTACAGCACACGATCAGTGCTGTAATGCATTATAGAATGAATGAGCTGTCAGAACACCTGACAGATAATTCATACAATCAGACCCCCTGCATTAAGTAGCGTCTGGGTAGCTATGGTAACCCATAGATCCGCGCAAATGCTCGTGCGGCTCCAGGGGGGTCGGAGGGAGTGGATCTTCCTCCGGCTCCCCCATAGACACTGTGGTCCCATGGACCGCGGCGCCTATGGGGTTCACTGCCGGCTCCCCTGCGGGCAGTGGCAGCAGGAGAAGGCTGTGTGACACAGCCTCCTCCCGCTGCTCGATCGTCGTTAGGGATAACAGGGGGAGGCAAGGACAGCATGACGTTTGGGAAACGTCATGTTGCAGGAACTACCTGCTTTACTTGACATTTCCCAAATTTCATTTTGTGGCATTGGGGTTAAAGGGGGTCAGAGGTCTGGTCCAGGACGTCATTGGACAAAACATGGGAACAGAAATAGCAAAGGTGAATGGAGAAACCAGATATCAATGAGATGTCAAATCAAAACAAAGTTAACCATTAAGTGACCAGAGGGAAAAAGAAAAGATAGGTGTGGGGGAGCAATCAATAAAGGAGTAAGGGCCCTTTTACACCAACAGATTATCTGACAATTTTTTTTGAGCCAAAGCCAGGAATGGACTATAAACAGAGAACAGGTAATAAAGGAAAGACTGAAATTTCTCCTCCTTCAAATCTATTCCTCAGACTGAGTTTAGACAAATGCAAATAAAACACAGAACAAGAGCAAATTCATGGCCAAAATCGCAGTCTTGGTTGCATCTTAACACACAAGAGCAATCTATCAACACTTTATGGCCAGGGTAAGTTATCTTTATATTATGTTGACACTATTATATGACACTATTATTGGGGAAGGGGAATATATCCTATTTTTTCCTAACTTTAATCCTACCCTGCCTGTAGTCCATAATATATTGTAAACCCCCTTAAACAAGCAGAGAGAACATGTACTTAAAAGTAACTAATATAATGGGGGGGCTCTCTGTTATGTCATATCCTACAACAATTCTGAATATACTTGTATTCTCTGAGACACTATTTCCACCACTGAAAGGAAGTGAATCGATCTTATTCTGTGTATCCTAGGTTTTTAGAAACATGGCCTACAAACAATTATTGGCTGTAGTGGAAATTCGCTAAAATTGTCTTTTAGTAATAGTAACAACCGGAATTCAATAGAATGGCAGCTTAGAGTTTTCAAAAAAAAAAAAAGTTGAAAAGCTTTTAGATGGGACGAGTTAAAATAAGTATTGATTTATCAGGTGTTGTATGATGTTAGTGGTACAAGAGAGATTGCTGGTTTTAATGGGCACCAGCTTTTCTACTGCCTGTCTCTATCCTACTAATTTGGATGTGTTGTGATTTGCCTTTTTCTATCTACTTCACTTTGATGTGGTTAGATTGCTTTTTCCATCTGTTTCTTTCAGATTCATTTCTGCTTCCAGTGCTACTACCTGCATTGTAACAGCATGAAAATACCTCCTATTTTTTCCCCTGAAATGCTTATCGAGACCTGGAACTGCAGTTCATTGTTAAATAGCTGCATTTTCTGGCTATATTACTAAGATGGCGAACAAGTAGGCTCACATGCTCCGACTCATGACTTGTATCACTTTGCTGCAAAAATATATGTATTTTAGTTCTCTTCAAGTAATTTCACCAAGATCTGGAACATATTTTACCCCACGCACTCATGGGAGGAATGGAAGCTTACAATAATACCAAAGCATTGAATAGAGAGCATGAGATGCTGTATACGGCCGACTAGAATAGAAACAATGATTACGGATAATGCTTAGCTAGATTGAAAGATAGTTGAATGGAATCTACTCTGTTATGATGTACATGAAACAATTTGTCAAGATTGAATAATACTACACAGACGATCTGCATCAGCAAAGCACTTGGCTGTCCATTTTTGTTAGACACGTAGATGAACAAAAGGATGTATTGTTGCCGCACAAGGCACTACTGTGAGCCTCGAAAATGGTCCTCATCCTCCAATCCATTCATCTTGCAAGAATCCTTGAAAATTGTTTCAGATTACTGACACCAGTGAATTAACTTGTACTTTGTCAAGTAAGTGAAGATTTAGAAAAATGTTTATGGAGCTTCGGACTAAAACCCATCCAGATGTTCTTCAGAAAGTAATTGTGTTATCACAGAAGGCAACAACAAAACTGGGCACCATATGTTCAGAAGGAAGCCCTATCCAGTCTGCCTGCCAGAAATGGGAGCAATGAATATTTGATAAAGTTATCATTTAGATAGAAATGCTTAGTTTCTTTTTATGTTTATTTCACATGAATCTGCTCTGCTATTGTTTATTTAAAGAGCTAACAAAACAACCGAACAAAAAGAACTAGAAAGAAGTTAATATGTTTATTATCTGTACATTGTAAAGACTGTGTTGGACAATTAATGTTGAAAGTGTACCTGTCGATTCAGGTAACTTATCAGGATAAGCTGACTTGGGTGTACACGTGAGGAGCAGCCGCAATTTTCACTAGATCGCTGCCCTGCAGACTCCCATATGATCGATTTCATACACTGCCACACACAGAAGAGGAGATTCTGCTCTTTTATGTTTCTGTACACAGCCTAGGAAGCAGCAGCAGTATGGACAACGTTATAGAGCACGATTGAGAAACTGATGTGTGTGCTCTCTCCAATCAATCCCCTATTCATTTCCCTCCTTGATGCTGCCCCTCCCAAGACCTGTATGGGCAGCATGTAACCTGATCCTTTAGTGAGTTGCTAGGAGATTTGGGTGGAACTCCTCCGTGTGAACTGATAGGAGGTCGACTCTCTGCCTTCTATCAGGCGCGGAGAGCTGAGGCGCGAGCACTCTCCCATTGTAATTAATAGAAGGCAGGAGTTCCATAATGTGAATGGGGCCTTACAGGGGGGACTAGCAACTCATTAAAGAATCAGGTTACATGCTGCTCATACAAGTCTTTGGAGGGGCAGCATCAGGGAAGGGAATGAGAAGGGGAGTGACTGGAGAGAGCATACACATTAGTTTCAATCGTGTTCTATAACGTTGTCCATGCTGCTGCTGCTTCATAGGGTGTGTACAGAGACAAAAAAGAGTTCTGCCCGGAATCTTGGCCCTAATTCCGTAATGTGAACGGGCCTTAAGGCAGAATTGAGCTGCTTTTCAGAGTGAATTAATCTTAAGAAGGCGGTAGAAAGGAATCCTGATAAAAGGAGAGTAAACCATTTTTCTCTGATATATTACAATTTTGCTTCTACCACTGACTTTTACAACGGTTATCGAAAAAACATTTGTCCATCCCACTATTCACATTATAGCCACACTTTAAGTTTATTTGACACTTGACACTACCATCAGAGTTTCCATCAGCAGCTCCATCTGACAGCATCAACCACAGTGAAACCCTTATGGACACCATTACAAGTCAAAGCGATCCTTACCATGATGATGAGGAAGCCATGACACTTTTGTGAACACAGCCTTACAGTGCTTCCTCAAATGCCATCATCTCATAACAGTCACCATCTATAAGAGAATGCCTGAAACATGTGCTCTATATTGGACATTCAGAACAGAAGTTTAATGTATCGCTTTATAAATCTGTGGGTAATTTCCTGGTGCCTGTCCTTATTATGGAGGACATCAACTGATAGGATTGATACTCTAAATGTAAGCAAATAATGCAGCCCTTCGAGCAGCAGTCTGCTAGATCAAGGTTTGAGGTTGTAATTTACAATTTTACAGAAGTCTCTTTTGGAGAGGAAACATGCAAATATTTTAGGAGTATTTAGAAGTCTAGAATCCCTTTAGCTGATAGAATGGAGAGGTGGTTTGGAATCAGCCTTTTATGCTTGAATGAGTAAAGGCTATGAAAATTTTATTGTGCATATAAAAAAGTATTGAGTATAAAATTATTGATGCATAGTTCTGCCTGTCTATGAAACATTCAATTAGATTGGCCAAGAAGTAGTTAGTCTATTAAAAATATGCAAAGTCCCCTTACTATACCTTATTGCCTTATGTATTGTTTAGATGTATAAGGACTAGTGATAAGTGAGCATGCTCGTCTGAGCTTGGTACTCGATCGAGTATTAGGGTACTCGATGGTACTCGTTACTCGGATGAGCATCTCGCGATACTCGAGAAAATCTCATCACCCATTTCCTGTAAGTTTGGGCGCTATTTCTCAGCCAATAAACATGCAGGAGACTCTTTGGTACATTCTGCGATCACGTGGGACACATATATATGTCGATACCAGTGATTGGTTGGCCAAATCAGATGACCTTGCCATATAAAAAGCGCTACTGGCAAGGCTTGGCTCACATGCATGCTGGAAAAGATCAGGGACAGAGCTGCTGCTGGTCAGGGTGAGCGTTAGGGAGGGAATTAGGGTTCCAGTAGGCAGGGAATACTAGCAATACAAACAGCCCTTGAAAGGGCTTCAAATCGTTTTTAAATTGTATTACTACAGACTGCTGGCTGGGACTTGCAGTGCAGCTACCACGATTTTAGCAGCACATTGTGGTGATCGGCTGCTGGCAGAAAGGGGACATTAGGTGTTGCACACAGATCCCTAAGAAGTGCTCAGTACTCTTTTTTTTGGGACCTCTACTATATTTTCTGATTTCTGTATTTCTTACGCAAGGCATATCTACGTTCACTACTGTAAAGGGGGTGTCACAGAGTGTATATAGGTGCAGCCACCAACAGACTGTATCCCACAGCCCCCTAAAAACAAGTGGGCCCTCTACTATATAAAACAGCATTACCTTACCAGGTTCAAGCAGCGTCTGTATCTTCCCCGTAGTGCTAACAGAGGTGGAGCGGTGTCCTGGCACCCACCCATTTATCTGATGCTGCAGCCAGGTGGCGTACTGGGAGATTTAGGAGTGTCTTCTTGGCTGACTCTGGTAATGCTGGGGCCACCCAACCTATCAACTCTACAGGTGCATTGGACCAATCAACATCAGTCCGGCGCCCCCTGCAGGGTAGAGGAGGGAGATTTTAACTGGTGTCTGCTGACAGAAGACGAAAGTGATTGTTAGTTTCTGCTGTATCACCAGCATTTTTTCTTTTTGCTGCTATTAGTGATTCCCAAGTGTACCTGACCCAAGGGTAGGGACTGTTGCCTAAGGAAGTATGTCCAAGTAGGCAGGTAGGTACAGTGGGTGGGGTTCAGATAGGGCTCATGGTTCCAGTACAGATGTTACAATTAGTGAACAGAATTATTTTTTCTCTTTTTATAAAAACTTCCCTTCAAAGAGGTTATAGACTAATGTAGCTTTATGTTACACAATATCAGTATCATCCAGACATGGCAAAGGAAAAAAATGTAATTATTCAGTCTCTAGAGATCTATATACTATACCTATTTAAAGTGGATATGTCAGTATCTTTTACTGACTACAGTGAAGACAATGTACAATAGAGCTTCTTACTCTGATACAGGAGATATAACTCTTGTTTCAATCTGTCACTCCAGCACTGGGGTATAAGCTTTAGATGGGGGTTCCCCTGAGTTAAAAAAGTCCAGCACAGTTCACAGAGTGGGTGTCTACATGCTGGAATAGGGGTGTTCAGAGAGAAGGGGCTGAATGTTGCTGGGCTTCTCCTAATTTGCCTATATCTCAGTGCTGGAACTACAGATTACAATAAGAGTTCTATCTCCTTATTCATGACAGGAAGTCCTATTTTACACTTCAAAACTGCAAAAACAATTTCCAAGAGAAGAAAAGCAGCCTACTAATGTAAAATTACATCTGAATAATAGTTTAATCCTTGTGTTCAGAATAAATACCCAGAAACTCTGTTCTAGGTTTATTAACTTTCGATGCCACTTGGCATTCCATGCTTTATTGCATAAGTGGCATTTAATTTTTTCGTTGTAAAGATTTGCTTTAAAAAACAGACGTTAAAGAGATTTTCTAGGTGTGAGTATGTGTGTTTGTATAGTTATATTAACCCTCTCCGGCGCTGCACTGTAAATTAGCGTCACTGCAGCCTATGCCCGAGGCTGCAGCGATGTTAATTCACGTTCCCTGGATGACACAGGCACAAAAGCTGTGCCTGTGTCATCCGCAGTGGGTCCCGGCTGACCCGCCGAAACTGTCAGCACCCGAGTTGTGCTCTGGTGCTGACAAATAACCCTATAGATACTGCAGTCAGCATGACCGCAGCATATATAGGGCTTCAGACAGAGAAGTTTCCCTCTGTCTTGTAACCATCGGGCTCTGTGCTGTGATTGCAGAGTCCTGATGGTAGCCATGGAATACGGAAGCCTGAGGCTTCCGGTGTCCTGGCTACAGAGGCCGGCAGGGAAGGGAGGGAGGTAAGACCAGCTTGAGCGCGCGTCCGCAAGCTCTGCCCCCTCCCCTCTCTCCCCTGCTGCTATTACAAGCTGCTAACAGTGACAGGGCACAGAGAAGAGGGGGCAGACATAAGGACTTCAGCTTATGGGATCATTATGATCCCATAAGCTGAAGTAAAAAAAACAACCTGGGCACTGAAGAATCAATGACCCATGGTTGTGAACAGGTTAATTCTTTCAGCAATGTCCCTTTATTTCTGTCTCCACTCATTTCAAAGCATTAATTAAAAGGTTGCTTTAGTCTGGCGTCCATATTTGGCTTGTGAATAGATTGGGCACCTATTGCCAACATTAATGTTTCCCTCCTACTATCTGAACAAACCATTTTTTTTTTGCATTTTTCAAATGCTTCCCTGTGTGAAATTTTAGCAATTAATTCAATCTTTTCTAGTATGGTAATTACACCGAAAAATGCAGACAGGCTAAATACAGATAATTGCAGAGAGGCACACTGAGAGATCTGTGCAAGACTTTACAATGTCTTTTTTCTGCCTATATTGAACTACAGGTGCAAATCTATAAGAATTGTTCATCTTTCCTGTCTAGCTCTCATTGTAGACTCAATGTTTATTGAAAGAGTAATAACTTGCAGATATCTGAAGCAGCACTTCAGGGCTCAGACACACAAAGATTCATTCTGTTCTAAATGTTCCACTTGAGTGGGGAAAAGATGCCTATAGTGTGCTTCTGCGCTATTTTATCCAAAGGTTACTCTAAAGAAAGAAAAAAAATGTGCATTATTAATTTTATTTTGTCATCTGATTTTATAGCCAGAAAGAAAAATTAATTTGTGGTGCATTGTAATAAAACCATTTGTGTTGTTTGGGCTAACACCATTGGACAAGTAAATAGAGGTGGTCTGTACCAGGTGCAATCTATATTGACCAAAGACATTTCTCTATTGATTTCTGCCTATACTCATACAAGTGTTCATCTCTTATATGTGTCTGTCCAATATAAATGTTCCCATTTATAAATCACAGCATCAATAAATACGTCCAGGTAGTCCATTTCAGACTCTAATAAATCTTGCAGTGCAAAAAAACGATTTAGTTGATTTATGTATAAAATTTTCTCTAATTATTATCGACTTATGCCGTCTAGCATGACTTTGAAAGTGTGTGAGCTGTACTTTGGCTTTCAAGGGATAAGCCAGTCTATACTCTTTAGTAAGAGACACTGTAGGTCTCATATAATATGATATCATGTTTTAAATGTCAGAGTTTAGAACATCCGTTTATACTTAAAATAAAATTTTGCAGGTAGTAATCTCACTTTAGCTTGCATTAGCCCTTCTCCTTGATGTTTTCTGTCATCAGAGAACGATTGCAGAGTATTTGGAGTTCATACATCTCCAAATGGTGTTAAATGCTCAATAACAGCGGTTAGAGGAACCTAAATTTCCATTCGCTACTTTGGTGGTGGCTTCTGTCACACTTGTTACGGAGTAAAGCAACTGTGATAAGTGTCGGTGGCCGAGTTCTCTACTCTGCAATTGTATACGTATTATTTAGCAAATTTGTTTCTGAAGAGTTCTAAGTAACACTTTTTCCAACATGCCTGGCAGCCTGTCTCTGTATGTTCAGACTGATGACAAAAATGATTTTTAGCTTCTCCCTCGGATGTTTCCAATAGCAGATAAAGTAAAGATGAGATGAATCATCCACTATACAGTATACAATATGCTGACTTGTAAATATTTATATATATATATATATATATATATATATATATATATATGCATTTATATAAAAAAAGAGTGTTTAATGCAAAATAGAGGAATCCTAACCTATAGATGTAGACTCCAGCATGAGTGATTCAGACAAGTATATGAGAGGCGAGGCATACTGTCCACTGTACACAGTACTGTATACTTTGTCACTCAGTATACAGAAACAGGACATTTGTCATTTAACTCGATATTCTCTTTGTTTTAAACTACACCATCAGCGTAGTACAGGCCAAGACTGGCAGCAGAGATAGTTAGGCTTGGGTGAACAGCATAGGCTCACAGTAAATAGTGTGGGACACACACAGCAAATACATATAGTACAGAAGCTCAAGCAGGGACATAGTAAGGATATATAAACAGGAAACAGGAAACGGAACATATAGTGTAAAGACCCTATTACATGGGGTGTTTAGTGTGAGCAAGCGGACGCCGACCTGTCAGGTCAGCACTCGCTTGCTCCTCGTTTCTAACGCTATTACACACACCAACAGAGAGCAGGTAAGTGTGGGGGAGGGTGGCAGTCGTGGGTAGCTGCAGGAGGGGCTCCCTGGAAGATATTTTGACCCACTGGGGATCCCATAGGAGATAGTGGCGGTCTGCTGCTGCCATTCTTGTTACACAGAACAACGGATGCAGACCGACTATCCTAGTTGTTTATCTTTCAGCATGTTGAAAGATGTTGAAAGACAATGCAAGATGTCGGCTGATCGTTGCCTTTTATTACAAGAAGCGATTATCGTCTGTAATAGGCGATAATCGGCCAAATATGGCCGATAATCACTTCGTGTAATAGGGCCTTAATAAATACCCATGTTGAGGTACATCTTTACTGTAACAGTGTGGAACCTTCGCTCAAGTAATGTGGAGTGGCTGTGACTGCTTTATATAGGGCATGTTTGGCCTTTATAAATCAGTAAGGTAACATGCATGCACTCTATAGGAAGAGCCAGGAGTGGCAGTGACAGGAGAAGATATGTGTGTGGTGTCCCAACACGGGTGTTGCGATTAGTTACACCCTTCGTTAAAGCCTGTACTTTTTGGATGTAAGTAGTGATGTAGTAGTGTTAAAGTTTTGCCACAAGATGTCGCTATTATAAGTATGTGTAAACCGTATTGCACAGCTGTAGTATTGAAAGGGTTATTGTTTGTTTATATGTCACATGGATCTGTAGACCAATGAGAGTACTTTCTTCTTCTACTTTCTACTTCTCGCATATGCACTCTTTACCCATTAACAGCACATCTTACAGAAGCTGTAGCTAGAAAGTCACATGGGTAGAGGAAGTGTAAGGTCTTTTGTCGCTAGACTCCGCAGACAACATGCAACCTACAGATTCTTCTCAAGCCACTCCACTCAAGCCCTTCACTAGAGAGGACAAGTTAGAGATAATCTCAACCCATGCTGTGGACAAGGAGAGACACAGTGCAGGACAGTATCCATAGAGAAAGTAAAGGAACTGATCTGAATAGAGCGAAGTTGCTAGAAGCCTATGAACTCTATCTCGCAGCGCGGGTGTGGACAGGGAACCCTTAGCATTCTGCTCATCCAAGGTCTAGGGGCTTGTGTCACCCACTAGGATGGGTCCGCGAACACTATTAGAGCAATAGGTGGTGAAAAGACCTAAGAGTCAAAACACGGGCACAAGTATTCTATCTCTTCTCAAGTATTCTTCTATTTCTACCTCCGACATCCCATCAGAGCACAGTACTATTTAGGTTGGGACACTCACGGCATCCTCCTCTCTACTCTTCTGATTCTTCTCTATACTCTCACTGCAGATCTGGATCCTACACTGAAAAGTGTCTTATCAAGTAAAACGTGTTATATCAAGGCAAAGCTGTATGATCTGCTGCATACAAGTATCTTCAGAGTGGGAGACTGGGAAATGAGGAAGAGGAGGAGCTAGGAAGAGCTCGCTCGCTCGCTCTCTCTCCCATTGAGCACGCTGAGACTATGCCGGGAGTGGATCCGTAAATGTGGCCTTGACTGAGAATACTGGCCCCATATATTAAGGGGGGAACCTGGAGACGTGGAGACGCGGTGTAGGGTTGCAGCGGGACAGCGGAGCTGTGGAACGAGGCAGCGTTACCAGACCCCGGTAATCCAGCATCAGCCGAGACCCGGAAGTGAAAGGAAGACGGCTCCGGGGTAGAGGAGGAACTGTAACGGGTCCAGCGGGCTCGTGAGAGGAGTACCGCTGGTGACGGGCTCGAAAAAACAGCGGGCAGACGCAGCAAAGAGCACCGCAAGTGACGGGGCTGAGCGTGGAGTGGCAACACGCTACCGGAGGTCGGTGGTAGTCCCCCTGGAAGAGAGGGTGGATTCCCGACTGAAGACCGGAGAAGACGGCAGCATGGCAGAGCGTCAGGGGTGAGATAAATCCATGTGGCTGTGTACTAGATGACTGTCAGCTTTTCTAACTACACCCCACTAACATAGGTGGAAAAAGTGGAACTAATGTATTAATACCTATAACTAACATTGTGAGAGTGACCAGTGGTAGAGCACTAACTGTTGGAGCCACAATACGGGTATACTATTAATAAGTGCTTGCTCTAGGTCGAATCCTCTATCTGGTTTGCCTGCTGACGGACTAGTACTTATTAAAACCCAAAGCTACCGCTGGTAATATTCAGCTGCTGTATACCGCCTCCAAGCATCTGATATATTGTGAATGTGTTCCCCTCTAATGGAAGAGAGACATTGATTTAAAGTCTATTTACAAAAATAAGATAGTGACCGTGCCCCCCCCCCCCCCTTCACCCCTTGGATAAAAATGGCTCCAAAAAAGGTACCAGTTAGCCCCCCAAAGGAGGGTAGGGAGGGGAAGAATATAAACAAAATGGAAAGATTCCTGTCTCCCTCGCAAGGACTGGGGAAAGGCAAAATGTTAAATGCTAAAACAGCAAATGAATCCATAATAGAGGAGGAAAGTGGTCATCAGAGTCATGCAGGGGGGGCGGCACCGGCATTAGAGAAAATATTAGAGGCGGTAAATAAATGTAACACATCGCTGGAAACCCTTACTGGTCAAGTTGGGAGCATCCAAGTGGAAATCTCTCTGATAAGAGAAGATATGAGCAAAATCAAGGAAAGATGCAATGAAGCTGAGAATCGAATTAGCTTGGTAGAGGATGAGGTTCATAAAATGAAGAAAGTAATGGCAGAGCTAGAAGGGAGTAATAAGTATATGAGAGAAAAGGTAACGGACTTGGAAAACAGGTCAAGGAGGAAAAACTTAAAAATTATAGGTATTCCAGAAAAGGAGGAGAAAGGAGATCCAACAAGGTTTGTTCAGGATTGGCTGGTTGAACAGTTTCGGGAAAGCCTCCCCCAGTCATTCACAGTTGAACGAGCCCATAGGATTCCAAGTAAACCACCGGTAACAGGAGATGCTCCTAGACCGCTAATTGCTAGAATTTTGTCAGCTAAAGATCGGGACACCATTCTCAGGAAAGGTCGAAGTGAAGGGGACCGTTTGTATAATAATTGTAAGGTGGCAATTTTCCCCGATTTTGCTGTGGAAACTAATAGGGCACGAATGAACTTCCTGGGAGTGAAAAAACGGCTGAGAACATTGGGAATAAAGTACTCTATGTTATATCCAGCAAAATTGAGGGTGGTGATGGAGGGCAAAGTGTGGTTTTTTGTTTCAGCAGAAGAAGCGGGGAAGTGGATTGATACTCTTGGGAATAAGTAATTTTAGGGATGTAATATGAGTATGAAGTGCTCGGTGGGGGGGGGGGGGGGAGATTCCTTGAGTAAAGAAATCTGTGGCCCTATGAGGGAGCACGGATTATGGGGGGAGGGGGGGAGGAGAGGGGGGGGTAGGGAGGGTAGGGAGGGTTTTTCAGGCAGGGGGGGGAGTTTTATACAAGAAATGTCTATGTCTGCTTTTGTGCTCAAGGATTATAATAAAGGATTGTTATAGGATAAGAGGATGACTACTAAAGTGATGGTGTGGAATATTAGAGGAATGGGGGATAGAATAAAACGGCACGTAATTTTAGGGATAATCAGGAAATATGTTCCAGGCATTATTTGCTTGGTTGAAACTCATCTCACAAAATCCACCACTTATTATTTTTCAAAAAAATTATGGCATTATCAGTATCACTCAGTTTATTCAGTATATTCACGGGGGGTAACGATTTTGGTACACCGAGGAGTTAACTGGGAATTATACGAGGAAAGAAATGATATAGAAGGGAAATTTATGATGTTACACTGTAAAATTGGTTTTCTAAAATTTATATTGGTAGCAATATATATTCCACCCCCGTATTCATCCTCTGTCCTACGGAAAGTCTTTGAGTTTATGTGTGAAAAGGAACAATGCCCGGTGTTAGTATTGGGGGATATGAATTGTGTTATGTGTGAAAATAGGGATAGAGTAAGGGTTAAAAAGGTTAAACATCTGCCCAAGATAACTCCATTGGCAAAAATATGTGAGGAGATGGGTTTAAGGGACATCTGGAGGGAAAAAAACCCAGAGGCGAATATATACTCCTGTTACAACAAGACATGCCAAACAAGATCCAGAATAGATATTGCATTAGTTAATGATTCAATGGTGAAATACGTTAAAGAAATTAAGTATAGTGCTAGAGCAGTATCAGATCATGCCCCACTCACAGTCGAATTGATAACTGGAGAGAAAGGGAACAAACAAAAGTGGAGGATAAACCCACACTGGTTCAAATTATTGGGAAATCTGGAAGACATAATGGTGGAGCTGGGAGAAATGATACAGGTGAATTGGGGAACGGCTTCTGATAACGCGGTTTGGGATACTATCAAGGCCTATTTAAGAGGGATATTGAATAAAAACATAATGAAGAAGAGGGGGGAGTTCAGAATTGAAGAAAAAACGGCAAGAGATAGGGTACTGAAATTAGAGGCAGAATATACGAGGGACCCAAATGAGGAGAACAAAAATGAGTGGCAGCAGGCGGAGGAGATATATAATAAAGTCCTTGAAGAGAAAGCCAGAAACAGGGTATTTTTCATAGGGAAAGAAAGGTACCTGGGAAGTGGTAAACCAAATAAACAAACAATGGCAATAGTACAAAACCAGGGGGTAAGGAAAGCTATATCGGTAGTGAGAAATGAGAGAGGTAAATTGGTACACTCGCAAAGGGAAATATTGGAGGTGTTTAAGGGGTATTATCATAGAATATATCAGGCCGAAACGAGCTATTCCCTGGATGCTATAGAACAGTTTTTGAGAAGAATAGATCTCCCCCAGATCCCCGAGGAACAGAAGGAAATGTTGGGAGCCCCAATATTAATCGGTGAATTAGAAGATACATTGAAGGGGATTCAAGGGAATACAGCCCCGGGGGAGGATGGTTTACCATTCGAAGTGTATAGGGTGTTTAAAAAGCATCTTCTGCCAGCATTATGTAAAGTATTAAATGGGGCTCTAGAACAGGGTGAACTGCCCGATTCAATGAAGGAGGCAGGAATAACACTAATTTATAAGGAAGGGAAAGATGCCAAGGAACCAGAGGCATATAGACCAATATCCCTATTGGATACGGATATAAAGCTGTTCGCCAAGTTACTTGCCAATAGACTGAAAAAATGTATTCCTGATATGATCCATGAGGACCAGTGTGGGTTTGTCCCCAAAAGAAATATAAGACAGAATATAAATAGAGTCTTTAATAATATCCAGGTGGGCACGGTTGCAGGCTCCCACTCCATCCTGTCACTGGATGCTGAAAAAGCGTTCGACAGGGTGGAGTGGGAGTTTCTGTGGCGGGTATTGGAGGGATATGGCCTCGGAGAAAAATTTATAAAAATGGTAAAATTACTGTATAGGGGAGCCAGAGCAAATGTGTATATAAATGGAGAGAGATCGGAATCCTTTAGTCTGGGGAGAGGGACACGTCAAGGATGTCCCCTATCACCATTGCTGTTCATATTGGCCTTGGAGCCATTGGCAATGGCGATAAGGCAAGATGAACAAATAAAAGGCTTTGGAGCAAGGGGTATCCAAGACAAGTTAAGTTTATTTGCAGACGATATGTTGATGTTTCTAGAGGAGCCGGAGAGGTCACTAGATCATGTAATATCGGTAATAGAAGACTATGGTGCCCTATCAGGATTAAAAATAAATTGGGCAAAATCGGTCCTACTTCCATTATCAGGACAATTAGTTGATAACCCGGAACTAGTAAAGGGGAAAATAAAAGTTAGGCGGAGGGGTGAAACATTTAAATACTTAGGGATCGAGATTTCAGCTAGTCCGTATGAATTTCACAAACATAATACAATCCCCGTAATAAAAAAGATAAATAGGAAAATCGAAGTATGGATGGATATGTTTATCACAAAAGCAGATAGAATTATGTTGGCAAAATCAGTAATACTCCCAAAACTGTTGTATATCTTTAATGCTACACCCCTATGGATAGACAATAAGACTTTTAAAAAGATCGAGGGTATAATGAACAAATTAATATGGGGGAGGAAAAGAGTTCGTATTCGACAACAATTTTTTTGCCTTCCCCGTAGAAAGGGGGGGTTCGCATTCCCAGACCTAAAAACATATTTTGTAGCTTCGCAGTTGTATTTATTATATAATAGAGGTAGTGTAGATCTATATGTGTACATATTGAATGAGGTTGGGAAACAATATATAGATCTATTCGAAGTATTGGAGTCGGGTATACTATTAGAGGATAGGTGGCAGTCACTTACAACAGTGGTGATGCTGGTTAAAATTTGGAATATAGTCAAAAGTAAATTAGGTATAAAAACATCATTGGAAATAACACCGCTATGGAATAACAACAGAATAGTAGAAGTAAATAGAATTATTTCACCGGGGAGATTAAGAGGAGCCGGTATCACCACAGTGAGAGATGCCTTTCACGAGGGAGTATTAAAATCTTGGCCTAGTCTAAAGAGCGAATTCCACTTAATAGGATGTGAATGGTATGAATATGTACAATTGCAGAGTGCATTTATTAGGTCAGAGGATAGGGAGATATTTAAAGTTGCCCAGACTCCGGAAATAATAAGATTAATAATCCAAGGTCCTAAGATTCAAAGGTGTCTTTCAGTTTTGTATAAAAGATTGATGGAATTAGAACAGAGGGATATTACAAGTAGGAGCCGAATTAAATGGGAGGAGGACTTCGGGGCGATAAAGGACACCCAATGGGAGAGAATCCTGAAAAATGTGAGAATAGTCTCATTAAATCAAAATCATCAGCTAGTGCAGTTTAATATCCTACATAGATTGTACTATACACCCTACTTCCTTAAGAAAATAAAAAAAAGGAATTCAGCTAAATGCTCCAGGTGTGATCAAGAGGAGGCAAATTGGGCTCACATACTATGGGAATGCCCTAAAATATTTCCTTATTGGGAAGGGGTAATTACAAAAATAAATACAGAGTTACAGATGGAAATTCCGATGAACCCATGGTTGATGATTATGGGAGAAGATACGCAAGTGGAGGATATACATAGAAGGAAAAGAGTATGCTTACATAGAAGACTATTTGTGGCTAGATTATTCATAGTCAAAAAATGGATGGCTGATACAGCACCTGAGGTTAAAGCTTGGGAGGAGGCGGTAAGGGTATACAATAAGTATGAAAATTAATATAGATTTTTGAGATATTCCTGCCTGGAAAGGGATGGGGGGGGGGGTGGGGGGAGGGGATTAGGGGGGTAAAAAATGTATGGAAGATTATATGTGCGGTTTTCTTTGTTTTTCCTGTATATCCTTTGGAAACAAATAAAAATTTATAAAAAAAAAAAAAAAAAAAAAAAACAAGTATCTTCAGAGTAAACCATTATTTATTTATGAGGAAAAAAGAAAAAAGAGATACAGCTCACCAGTCCTTCAGGGATAGCAGCAACAGGATGAGTGCAAAGGCGGGTGCTCGAACTTCAGGGCGTTGGCCAGACGCCGTAAGCTAGACTTCAGCAAGAGGAGAAGGGGGATTGGGAAATCGGCACTCCGGGACATAGTGGATAAAATATAACTTTTATTCGTGCATTAAAATCCCATGGTGGGCAAACAAGGACCTACGCGTTTCACGCTTCTGCGCTTAATCATGGTCGCGTAGGTCCTTGTTTGCCCACCATGGGATTTTAATGCACGGATAAAAGTTATATTTTATCCACTACGTCCCGGAGTGCCGACTTCCCGATCCCCATTATTTATTTATGATAAAGAGACTCTGTGATTCCTTATCAAGCACCAACACAGTACACACACATTCCTTGGGTTATCTCCCCTTTCTGTGGGTGGCAGTGCCAATAGTCCAGGTGGGTCACTATTCCACTTTGGACCACCATGACAACAGTCCAAGAGACCCCGCAACAACCCGGCAGGTCACTGTTCACAGGGGAACAAGGTATAACCATCCCGTTAAAATAAAAGCAGGTGTGCCACCATACCTGTGTGCCCAACTCGCACTGGTGTCACGACATAACATCACTGGGCATGGCTATATCTCAGCCAACCACCATAGAACTGGCGTCACACTTCACCTCCTAGCAAGTGACCGGCCGTCACCTCCCACACCGGGGGTGCACCACATGTGTTATTACAGAGGAGCACAGACAAGGTGGCATAAATTAGGGTAGTCCAGTAGCTGTGAGCAGTAACACTCTGGCAGCAACAGATCACTAGCAGGAGCTCCGTTATTGTAGGTATACAAACCTAATGTTATTATGGGTTGGATTCATACAAACTGTGGCCCTGAGCAGAACTGAAAGTAGGCTGTCAAATACTGGAATATTGTACCAACAACTTTTTTGCATACAGTTAGTTCAGTAGGCAGTGTCTAAAGAGCTGCAACACTAATCTGCAACACTTCTAGAGGCATTACTAGAGTCTTAAAAGTTGAGGAGCAGAGGCCCATGGCATGCGCCCCACTGCTGCTGTAATCCCCCCATCATGGCTAGAAGAGTTCTTCATGAGAGAGCTGCCCAAACATCTTTGACTCCTCACTTTTATAGCACCTAACATTAGCACCTAATATAACACCTAACTTTTTACTTACCTTATACCAATTTGCAAATTTACTGTCCCTCTGATATAACCAATTTTGTGCCAGTTAATGCACCATTTCCCTTTACTATATTTGCCCCATTACTATACCTGCTATGTGGCACAGTGCAACTAAATACTGTACATAACATACTGTACAGTGTTACTATTAACATTAGTTGTTCCCCAGTCAATAATAGTGCACCAGACAGTAATATTCATTCTTACAATTAATGGCAATCTAGCAGGAGGTTAGATGGATCCACACATACATAGAAGAAATAGGAGGAACGTGTCACGCACCACTCTGCTTTAATCTTCTTTTACAGGTGCAGGTGAGGGGGGTCAGCTGACATGCAGTGTGCACCTCTCCTCCCTCCTCCCACTCCTGCAGAGTGGTGAGTGCCATGTTCCTCCTATTTTTTTCCATGCATATTTTCATGCAGTGGAACTTGATTTTTATTGATTGCAGACCACCACCCAGCTTAACCCCTTAGTGACCGCCGATACGGCTTTTTACGGCGGTCACTAAGGGTCCTTATTCTGCTGCCATCAGCTTTTCACGGCGATGGCAGAAAATAAGATAGCGGGGCCGGGACGGCCCCCCACCCCATCCCCCCCAGCTACCGGAGGTTGGGGCATGGTGTGGGGTCTCTGTCACTGAACTATGATTACTGTGATAGAAAATATCACAGTAATCATAGTAATACAGTGAAAATGAATGTGTAAAGTACAAAAAGTGACAAACATACAAAAAAATAAAACA
This sequence comes from Dendropsophus ebraccatus, assembly GCF_027789765.1. Taxonomy (NCBI): domain Eukaryota; kingdom Metazoa; phylum Chordata; class Amphibia; order Anura; family Hylidae; genus Dendropsophus; species Dendropsophus ebraccatus. Next base: position 117,544,317 of record NC_091458.1, on the reverse strand, counting down.
CACACTTTTTATTATAGTAATAATTGCAGTTTACTCCCAAATTACGCCTAACTCCACCCCCAGATTACCCGTAACCACCGCACGTTGCCCGTAACCACCGCACGTTGCCTGTAACCGTTGCACGTTGGCCGTAACCACCGCACGTTGCCCGTAACCACCGCACGTTGCCCATAACCACCGCACGTTGCCCGTAACCACCGCACATTGCCAGTGACCACCTCCAGATTGCCCGTAACCACCCCAAATTACATGTACCAACCCCAGATTGCCTATAAGCACTTCAGTTTATTAGTAACAATCCCAGATTGTCTGTAACCCTTCCAGGTTGCACATAACCCCCCCAGGTTCCCCGTAATCACGCCAGATTACATGTAACCCCCCCAGATTGCACGTAACCACCGCACGTTGCCTCTGACCACGCCACGATGCCTCTGACCACTGCACGTTGGCTCTGACCACCACACGTCGCCTCTGACCAAGCCACGTCGCCTCTGACCACCACATGTCGCCTCTGACCACCACACGTCGCCTCTGACCACCCCAAATTGCCAATGATCCCCTCCAGATTGCGGTGTCCATGCCAGATTACAGGTACCCACCCCAGATTGCCTATAAGAACTTCAGTTTATCCGTAACCACCCCACGTTGCCCGTAACCACCTCAGATTGTCTGTAAGCACTGCAGGTTGCCCGTAACCACCCCACGTTGCCCGTATCCACCCCAGATTGTCTGTAAGCACTGCAGGTTGCCCGTAACCCCCCCACGTTGCCCGTAACCACCCCAGATTGTCTGTAAGCACTGCAGGTTGCCTGTAACCACCCCACGTTGCCCGTATCCACCCCATATTGTCTGTAAGCACTGCTGGTTGCCCGTAACCACCCCACGTTGCCCGTAACCACCCCAGATTGTCTGTAAGCACAGCAGGTTGCCCGTAACCAGCCCACGTTGCCCGTAACCACCCCACGTTGCCTGTAACCACCCCACGTTGCCTGTAACCACCCCACGTTGCCGTAACTACAGCAGGTTGCCCGTGACCACAGCAGATTGCCCGTGACCACAGCAGGTTGCCCGTGACCACCGCACGTTGCCCGTAACCACCACACGTTGCCCGTAACCACCCAATGTTGCCTGTAACCACCCCACGTTGCCTGTAACCACCCCACATTGCCGTAACCACAGCAGGTTGCCCGTGACCACAGCAGATTGCCCGTGACCACAGCAGGTTGCCCGTGACCACCCCATGTTGTTCGTAACCACCCCAGATTACCTGTAACTACCTCAGGTTGCCTGTACCCACCCCAGAATATCCGTAACAAGCCCACATTACCTGTAATCTCATTTTTTTTTATTTTATTTTAGTAACTGCGCTACTCTAATAACCATTACTAGCTGCGGTTTTGCTCCAGTAAATTGGCGCTCCTTCCCTTCTGAGCCCTGCTGTGTGCCCATACAGTGGTTTATGCCCACATATGAGGTACCCTTTTACTCAGAAGAACCTGCGTTACAGATTTTTGGGTACATTTTCTCTCCTGTTCCTCGTCAAATTGAGAAATTTCAAACTAAACCAACATATTATTGGAAAAATTCAAGTTTTTCATTTTTACTGGCCAATTTTGAATACTTTCCTCTAATACCTGTGGGGTAAAAATGGTCACCACACCCCAAGATGAATTCTTTGAGGGGTGCACTTTCCAAAATGGTGTGACTTTTGGGGGGAATCTATTCTGCTGACACTACAGGGGCTCTGCAAACGCACCTGGCGCTCAGAAACTTCTTCAGAAAAATCTGCACTGAAAATGCTAATTGGCGCTCCTTCCCTTCTGAGCCCGGCTGTGTGCCCATGCAGTGGTTTATGCCCACATAAGGGGTACCGTTCTACTCAGGAGAACCTGCTTTACATATATTGGGGTGACATTTCTCTCCTGTTCCTCGTGAAATTGAGAAATTTCAAACTAAAGGAACATATTATTGGAAAAATTCGAGTTTTTCATTTTTACTGTCTACTTTTGAATACTTTCCTCTAATACCTGTGGGGTCAAAATGCTCACCACACCCCAAAATGAATTCTTTGAGGGGTGCACTTTCCAAAATGGAGTGACTTATTGGGAGATTTTACTTTGCGGACACTACAGGGGCACTGCAAACGCACCTGGCGCTCGGAAACTTCTTCAGCAAAATCTGCATTGAAAAAGCTAATTGGCACTCCTTTCCTTCTGAGCCCCCCTGTGTGCCCATGCAGTGGTTTATGCCCACATATGAGGTACCTTTTCACTCAGGAGAACCTGCGTTACAAATTTTGTGGTACCTTTTTTCTCTTGCTCCTCATAAAATTGAGAAATTTCAAACTAAAAGAACATAATATTGGAAAAATTTGAGTTTTTCATTTTTGCTGTCTAATTTTTAATACTTTCCTCTAATAACTGTGGGGTCAAAATGCTCACCACACGCCAAAATGAATTCATTGAGGGGTGCACTTTCCAAAATGGGGTGACTTATGGCGAGATTTTACTCTGATGGCACTAGAGAAGCACTGCAAACACACCTGGCGCTCGGAAACTTCTGCAACAAAATCTGCATTGAAAAAGCTAATTGGCGCTCCATCCCTTCTGAGCCCTCCTGTGTGCCTATACAGTGGTTTACGCCCACATATGGGGTACCATTGTACTCAGGAGAACCTGCGTTACAAATTTTGGGGTACTTAGCGCTTCTTGTTCCTCGTGAAATTGAGAAATTTTAAACTAAACGAACATATTATTGGAAGAATTTGAGTTTTTTATTTTTACTGTCTTCTTTTGAATACTTTCCTGTAATACCTGTGGGGTCAAAATGGTCACCACACACCAAGATGAATTCTTTGAGGGGTGCACTTTCCAAAATGGGGTGACTTATGGGGGTTTTCTCTCTGCTGACACTACAGGGGCACTGCAAACGCACCTGGCGCTCAGAAACTTCTTCAGCAAAATTTGCATTGGAAAAGCTAATTGGCGCTCCTTCCCTTCTGAGCCCTCCTGTGTGCCCATACAGTGGTTTACGCCCACATATGGGGTACTTTTGTACTCATGAGAACCTGCGTTACAAATTTTGGGGTGCTTTTTCTCTCATGTTCCTCATGAAAATGAGAAACTTTAATCTAAACGTATATATTATTGGAAAATTTTAATTTTCCATTTTTTTACTGCCTGATTGTGAATACTTTCCTTCAGCCCCTGTAGGGTTAAAATTCTCATTATACCCGTAGATTAATTCTTTAAGGTGTGTAGTTTCCAAAATGGGGTCACTTATGGGGGTTTTCAGGATACCAGACTTCTAAATCCATTTAAAAAAAGAACTGGTCCCTAAAAAAATCAGTTTTGGAAACTTTCACAAAAATGTGATAATTTGCTGATAAATTTCTAAGCCCCATAACACCCTGAAAAAGTAAAATATGTTTACCAAATTATTCCAGAATAAAGAATACATATTGGTAATGTGACTTAGTAACTAATTTATGTGCTACGACGTTCTTTTTTTAGAAGCAGAGAATTTCAAAGTTCATAAAATGCTAATTTTTTAAATTTTTCATGATATTTTGATGTTTTTCACAAAAAACACACAAAGTAGTAACCAAATTTTGCCACTAACATAAAGTGCCATATGTGACATAAAAACAATCTCAGAATCGCTAGCATACGTTAACCCCTTAAGGTCAAAGCCTATTTTCGTTTTTGCGCTTTTGCTTATTCCATTTTAATTTTAAAAGTCCATAGCGCTTGCATTTTTTCACCTAGAGACGTACATGAGCGCTTATTTTTTGCGAAACCAATTGTATAGCGCTTTTATCCTTTGGTCTTTGGGGCTGTGTGAGGTGTCAGTTTTTGCACCATGACATGTACTTTCTATCGGTACCTTGATTGCGCATATACGACTTTTTGATCGTTTTTTATTAAATTTTTTCTGGATTTGATGCGACCAAAAATGCGCAATTTTGCACTTTGGAATTTTTTTGCGCTGACGTCGTTTACCGTGCGAGATCAGGAATGTGATTAATTAATAGTTCGAGCGATTACGCGCCTGGCGATACTAAATATGTTTATTTATTTATTTATTAATTTATATTTATAAAATGGGAAAAGGGGGGTGATTTGGACTTTTATTAGGGGAGGGGATTTTTTATTAATAAAAACACTTTTTTACATTTTTTTTTACTGTAACTAGAAGCCCCCCTGGGAAACTTGTATATAGACAGCACTGATCTCTCATAGAGATCAATGCTGTGTATATACACAGCAAAGATAGATTAGATCGGTCATAGATTACTATGGCCTGCTGCAGGCCATAGCAATCTATTGCCGAGCCGGGATCAGCGTCATTCCGACGCTGAGGCCCGGCACGGGCAGAAGAACGGATCTCCCCCCCGCGATCGCATTGCGGGGGGGAGAGCCGTCCCACTAGACACCAGGGACGTGCAGCGCAGTGCCTCTAAATGCAGCTGTCAGGTTTGACAGCTGCACTTAGAGGCTTAATTAGCCGGCGCGGCAACGGGACCCGCGCTGGCTAACAGAGGCACTGCCCGGCTGCACGTGTCGGCTGGGATCAGCGCCGTTCAGAGCGGGGTCCCGCCGGGACCCCGCTCTGAACACCCCGAGCGGCACCATGATGTATCAGATACGTCATGGGTCGCTAAGGGGTTAAAGCATCACTGAGCTATGAGAGCATAAAGTGAGACAGGTCAGATTTTGAAAAATGAGCCTGGTCATTAAGGCCCAAACTAGCTGCAGCACGAAGGGGTTAAAGGGACAGGTAACCCTCTGATCATAGGCACATAACAGTTACTGTCTGTAAAGTTGTATAGAGTGGTGCCGAGTGACTGTTACTTTTGTGCATTATACATTGAAGGGTTAGATGGATCTACTGATAGAATCTTATAGTGCAGGAAACGTGGAGTGTGACCATACCTTTATTTAGAAGGCCAGCTGCCCTATTAATGATACTTTTTCTTTATATTTAAATAAGACTGTTCCCCACACTGGGGTAGGCCTTGTAGCCTTCAAAGCACAAATCCACCTTCCTCCTGCAGCATACCTTCTTATGATTATTCATAACGGCCCTTTGCAGTAAGCAGTGGTAGAGTGCCAGCACTGCAGAGGGTGGTTATGTTTAAATATAATGAGGTGTGCCCCAGGAGCCAGTGGTGTACTGAAGACTACAGGACCACCACATATTAATAAAATCGACATTTATCATTAAATGAGAACTCCAGCCAAATCTAAAAATATGGTGTGGGCAGGGGTGGGAGAAACATAATAATCTATACTTACCTGTCCCCTTGCCCCCACAGCACAGCATCACCAGCTCACTCACAGCCACCGGTCTCCTATTTCTCCTGGCTTTCTACATCATTACCTCCTGGTGGAAGTACCTGCTCAGCCAGTATGTGACTGCAGTGGTGTCATGTCCTTTAATGGCATAGCCGACCATCTAAATAAAGGTATGGTTGCCCTCCCGACTCCCTACTCTATTTGAATCTGAAACAGCAGGTTATATCCATCTAACCTGCTCCAAGATTTCTTTAATGCTATATAGACTGCTCTAATACCCCTTTCTGACCTCAATTACTCCCCTAGCTGTTGCCTTTCTCTGTTATAGATTGCTCCCAATGCCCCCTCTCTTATCCAGACAGCTCCCCAAATTTTTTTATCAGTTATACAGATGGCACCCCATGCCACATACTGCTACTGTCCCCTCTCTAAGGCTGTGTCCCATGTTATCTAGACCCCTCCCTTTAAATAGAGACCGCTTCCTATTCTACCCTCTGTCACAATGATTGTTTCTATGCTTCCCTCTTTGTCAAACAGGTTGATTCCCATGCCTCTTTTGTTACAGTTTTTTTACATACCCACCTTCCACACAGACTAATCTCCATAGATTCTCTTCTCTCACAAGCTGCTTCGCCATGGTTTTCCCTTTTCTCCATATAGTCAACTTCCCAAACTAACCCTTACTCCCTCCCACAGACTGCTACCTGCTATGGTTCAGTTTCTTGTTTTCTTGCTGTACTGATCACAGAGGTGAATGCCTGAAGATAATAGAGAATGCTGTACAATTGCAAAGTACAGAGCATTAAAGGAGAAGTCCGGCCGCAGGACGTTTTTTCCCAAATGCAGGGGCAGTGGGGAAAATAAACAACGGACCACCGCCGGGCTTCGGGATATCCACCTGAGCCAATGTCACAACCCAGTTGATGGACAGCCCGCTCAGCCTGTCAGTGACTGATTGGCAATCAGCCGGGACAGGCATTTTCCCCTGAGCTGTGATGACAAGGAAAATGCTTTCCGGCAGCCAATCCTGTGGTGCAACGCGGCCATGGGGAGAGGTATGTAAGCGCTACTTGTTATCTTCTCCCCTGCCGTCTCTGGAATCCTTCATATGGCTTGATTTCTCCTTTATGGTGCGTTCACACCTACAGGATCTGCAGCTTATTTTCTGCAGCAGATTTCATTTAAATAACTGAACACAGCATCATATCTGCTGCAGATCCTGTAGGTGTGAACACACCCTCAAGGAGGACATTTTAATGTATTAAAATGTATTAACTGTATTTCCATATTAGTGTATTTAAAAAAAAAAAACTAAAGCAAAAACATTTTGGCATGTCATAGAGCTTTGGTCAGACAGGGTGCTGAGAAACATGTCAAACACTATAAGTCATGCAATTGTGGTGGTGATAGACTTCAAGGTAATATTGTTAGTGAGGCCCCTTTGGGTATAGGAGCCCTGGATAATAACCCTGTTTGTTCCCCTGCAACAACTCTTTTCATACTGACACTACAGTGCATGTTCTGATGTAGACATATGGCTTTCAGTCTTTATTTTTCTCATTGATCTTAATGAGAAAAGGCTATACAAACGCCACATCTATGCCACGCATTGGTTAACAAAAAAAACAGCGTATTCTCAGACAGGGTTCACACTTGGATGTCTTTGCAGTATGTTGTTTTGCTCTGAGACTGATCTAAACTGATTGAATATGTGATGAGAAACTGACATCAGTTTACCTCAGTTTGCATCAGCTTTTCAATCCATCACCCACAGATCCTGTAGAAAAAAAATGATAATGATGGAATTGATGAACGGTGATGCAGATGTGCATTTTGGCTTTTGAGTTTGTCTCATATAAATAAATAAGCTCCACATCTTGATAATTTTGTGATAAATTTGTCTTGTCGAAAATAGTGTTTTTTCTGTGGGCATGTAATACAGCAGGAGCTGGGCATAATGATGTATAGTTTTGTGGAAATAGATTTAAAGGGGTACTCCGGCCTGGGGGTATTTTTCAGTTATGGCCGGGGATGGGGTGGTTATGGACGGTGAAGATCACTTACCTATCCCGTTCCAGCGCCGGGTTCTGGATCGCGCCGCCTGATACACCCGTCCCAGCTGCCTCCTGGTGTGAGCTGCGGCATGAGACGTGACGTCTCAAGGCAGCTCAGCTATTCTGCAGCCGTAGCAAAGTCCCGCCTCGGATGCTGAATGGCTGAGCTGCCTTGAGACGTCGCGTCTCATGTCGGAGCTCACACCAGGAAGTGGCCGCGGGACGGGTGTACCGGGTGGCGTGATCCGGGACCCGGCGCTGGAACGGGGTAGGTAAGGGACCTCTGTAGTCTATAACCACCCCATCCCCAGCCATAACTGAAAAATACCCCCGGGCCGGAGTATCCCTTTAAAGGACGGGGGTGGGGGAACTGAAAAAAGAAACTATATTCATCTTTCCTGGTGCCTGCGCAAAACCATGTCCTGCTCCTGGACCCTTGCGGCTGTCTTCTTAGTTACCTGCTGGTAATGTCACAACCTAGTAGACAGATAACCTGATCAGCCAGTAACTGGGGCAGGACACTGCTACAGTCACTGATTGGCTGAGTGGGCTAAATCCCACCTATCTGTGTCGTTGAACCCTGGTTGTGACGTACCCAGAACCCAGGAGAAGATGACAGCCGGTGGGGTCCGGTAGCTTTGTGATGCAGTGCAGCATCGGCTTTTTGACCTGGGCCAGACTTCTCCTTTAAGATAGCTTGATTCAATCTAGGCCTATGAGTACAGTGGGCAGTATCACTCAGCGATGTCAGTCATTAAATGACAACACCTACTAAACCAGAACAGGGCTTCAAATCAATAAATTTCTGTCTATATTCCTGCCAAAAATCTGATGATAATGAGTTGATCGACTGATTTTGTAATATGTTGCTCCAAAAGGAAATGCTGGCCATCCAAAGAAACAGCCGAAAAAAGTGGATGTGTGGCCGTGGCCAAGCAATGTAGGTGTGTATCAGCTTAGACACCATGCACATGAGAAAACTCCTGCGTGTATGCAACCGAAGATGTTAATTATTGGGAGAAAATTATAGGCAGTAAATGTCTCTTTAATTTATATCTGTGTTTTCTTATCTGTGAGAAGGCTGGAGCAGCTACATTATATCACCGAGAGGGCATGCATTTTATCTCGGCTATCTATAGTATTTACAACATTTACAAAAATGTATCCTGTTTAGATTGATTTATATGTGTTCCTGCCAAAGGTTTGTATTGAAAGCAGGTCGCTGGAAACCCAAGCATTTTAACAATATCAATTACATAAAATGTCACAGGGAAGAAGACAATAATAAAATATAATAATAAGGCTATATATATTCTGGCATTACATAGTGGAAAGAAGTGCCACTAGGTCCTTAATTCTCTGCATGAATTGTTGCAATCCAGGACAAAATGTTGTTTGTTTTAAAGAAGGCATCCCACAGATTCCAGATCTATATTGGGGAGCTTATGGTCCACAGAGCTAGCTCCCAACTAATAACAGGCCTATAACATGGGGCAATTATCAGCCCAATCAGGCAGAATCAGGTAGATATCCCCCTCCCCTGTGTAATAAAGACAGCGATCAGCCGAGGAGCCGATCATTGGTCAATCACTGTCTTTCATCAAGTTTAAAAATCATCGTCCGTCAACCATGCATTTTCTCTTACACCAAGCGATGCGCGTATAATGGCTAATGATTTAAGTGTAGAGAAAATAATAAACACTATACTTACCTCTCCATGCTCCCAAGTGTCCTTCTGGCTTTTCCCCTCTCACCACAGCCACTGCTGGCAAGTCTGAAGCTGTCTGTGCACAGTTCCTTGGCAGCCAGTGATTGGATGGGCTGCCTGGCACGTCAGAGATGGCTTCAGACATGCCATTGGCAGCTGCGGGGAGCAGAGAGCAGACTGAAGAAGTAAGTAAAACTTTATTACTTTCTATATATAGTAAGGGCTGCATGGACATCGCTGATGATGTCTGTGCAGGCCTTGCTGCATGATCATTGAGCTGTGTAATAGGCTTGGTAAACAAGTGCCAATCTAGCAGATTGGTGCTTACTTACATAATAAAATCAGTCTTTATAATACAGCCCTAAGTAAATTTTAGGTGTTCTTTGGACAGATATGTAAATGATATGGTAGCAGCAATAGCTGGAACCTGGACCGGACAACTCCAAAGACATGAACTGGTTCAGTAATAAAAAGTAAAGCTGAAGATATTTTTTTCTCTGTATCACTGGCTTTTCTATGTAAGAGGGCAGAAAAACTAACAACAGAAAAATCTCCCTACATGGTGGTCTTCCTGTAATGTACAGTGGAGGTACTTCCCCTTCATGTTTCCATGGCACAGCAATTCAACAATACTTCTTCAGCTATTGTTTGCTCTTTAAAAGCTTGTCACATTTTAACAACCCTTTTTATTTTTTATTTTTACTTAGAATGGACTCATTGTACTGCTGTTCATTATGGGTTCAACTTAATTGGCCACAACTATAGGAAACTTTGTATTATATGACTCATCAGGCTCCTTTCCTTAAAGCGACTCTGTACCCACAATCTGACCTTCCAAACCACTTGTACCTTCGGATAGCTGCTTTTAATCCAAGATCTGTCCTGTGGTCCGTTCGGCAGGTGATGCAGTTATTGTGCTAAAAAACAGCTTTTAAACTGGCAGCTCGGTGCCCTACGGGAGTATCTTTGCCCTAACTTTGCACCACCCCTCCGTCCCTCCTCCCCACCCTCCTCATCATTAGGAATGCCACTGAAACATTTTCTCTGTGCTAAACACTGCACAGGTGTCTTAACGATCCAGCCCATGTGCTGGGCAGCCACAGCTGACGAATAGGAGGCAATCTGCCTAGAACATTCCTAATGATGAGGAGGGCAGGGAGGAGGGACAGAGAGGTTGTGCCAGCCTAATGCATAAACAATCTAAGCCACTCCCGTAGGGCACAGGGCTGCCAGTTTAAAAGTAGTTTTTTTATGACAATAACTGCATCACCTGCCGAACAGACCCCAGGACAGATCTTGGATTAAAAGCAGCTATCCAAAGGTACAAGTGGTTTGGGGGGGGGGGGGGGGGGTCAGATTGTGGGTACAGAGTCACTTTAAAGTCCCTATTACATGAAACAATTATCAGTTGTATTCGGCTGTTATGGACGATAATCACTTCATGTAGTAGAAGACAACAATTAGCCAACATGTACGATGTCGGCTGAAACACAAACGATCAGCCTGACAATGATCTGCAGCCGCAGGAGCAGATCTTCTATGGGCTGCCTGGACGATTTAACGATTGCCTGGGCAGCCCTTTTGCAGCTCCCCACGGCCCCCCTGATCTTACCTGATTACTGTCTGCGAGTGTGTAATAGTCCTGGCAGCGAGCAGGGAATGAGGAGCAAGCAAGCGCTTGCTCCTCTGAATCGCCACTGTGTAATAGGGGCTTAGCTCATCATTCACTGAAAAGAACATTCTCAAAACTGAGTAGCTATCTGAGATCAAGTTACAGCTGACCACAGAAGCCTTTCAAGAGGGGGGGGGGATATGGTGAGCCGAATAGAAACACAGAGATTGCAGGAACTTGTGCTGAGTATTATATTTTACAGTGCTTGTTTTACAACATACACTGCTCAGTACTGCTCTATAATGTCTTGCATGTTGTTGCCTCTTAGGGTGTTCTATAAAACAACAAGTATGCTTAAAAAAACATATTGTATTACCTGGTTATACATATCCCATACAGCAGCAGTAGGAGGGGAAATGCAGTACATGCCGACAATTTAAGTGAAAGGTAGACTATGTACTACACAGATGTACCAAGGCTCACCAGAACAAAAGCTGCTCTTTCGTAGTTACCCTATAAGGTCTATTTACCCTAATAGGTCATAAGGAAAAAAGGGATATTGAGTTGCACTTAGAGCAACCCCATTTCTTCAGACTGTGAGCTGAATGGAGGGATCCTGCTGATGGTGTATATGATGCTGCTTTGTTATGTAAATGAGTGTGCTTAGGCCTCGCAAGTGTTGGGATCCTGTTGTGGCTGCAATTTCTACCATCCTTTTGACTGAATGGATATTTTCACTTGCTCCGTTCATTTCTGACATAGTTACATCACATAATAGATGTAACTAGGTCTGCCAGTCAAATTATGCTAACAGTAAACTTATATAAAATGCAATATTCACTGCTTGCTGGTACTTAAATTGTGCCATTTCATTATGTATGTCCTTGCTTTTTTAAAAGAAAATGAAGCATTTGGTATGTGTAGAATTGCTGGAAATTGCTGCCTCTAGTGCGCAATAATAAAGCAACAGATTTGCAGTTAATTATAATAGTATAAGTATCATATACATACTATTACACCACACCATTAAAGCAGTATGAGGCCGAAATGGGTGAATGCTTCAGAACCATATTCGCCTGTAATTTTATTTATTTTAAAAAAAATCTTTTCAACATGTGCTTTTTTTGCAGTTTATTTATGGGTAAATATCCTTCTAAATACATTCATGTACAATGTGAAGGTTGGCATTTAGTCATTAATCTTCTTCTTAATTCACAACCCCCTTTCCTGAAGTGCGGTGCATGTATAAATTATTTTCCATGAATTGAAGGTCTCCATCTTTTTTAATTTCATTTCTCGGAGCTTTATTACAGAGTAGAAACCTCTTTTGACAAAATCAACATGATCTGGTACAAAATGAATTCTTAGAAAAGAACAGTGATTGTGTCAGCTGCCTTCATGTGGCAGTGAAATTATCAGCTTGTACTCACATCCCAGAGCATTTAGATTTCTAATTCAGTATTTTTTTCATTTATTATTTACACGTGCGGGGGTCCCAATTCTTTTCCCTGACTGCCGGGGGTCTTTTACTTACCTCCGTGACTAATTATTCAATATGTATTTATTTCTATAAGTACTGCATTTTCAGCGAATAAGATGACCCTTAACTTTTCCAGTTATAATATAGAGTTTGGTATATACATACTGTATAAGACTATCCCTCTTCCAATGCACACCAGATAAAAATGGATAAAAAAACATCAGACAGCAGCGAGATCTGAGAGGCAAGGAAGAAGGTACAGTAATACCGGTAGCCAGACAGGTGAAAGAGGTGTGTTTTTCTGGGCACAGCGCCACTCTACTGTATCTTTTTTTTCCATACCCTGGACACCTGAAGCTTGCTCTGCCCTTCACGCAGTCGCCACATACATGGGAGATGCAGACATTTTTTAGCTCCCCCCACTATATGCAGCGACCACAGATTCTCCAGTCTGGTTCCAAAGTTTTTCAGCCCCTGCCCTATAAGACGACCTCTGACTTTTGAGAAAAAATTTCTGGGTTAAAAAGCAGTCTCATACACAGGAAAATACAGAAATATTCCTAAAGCTTGGTCCCGTTAATAGGGCCAATTTCTTACTAGCAGTATACAGATGCACATATGAGTCAATAGTATGGCTGCAAGTCCTGTCATTTCAGGGCACCAGACCAGTGTTGTGGATTAAAGGGAACATGTGACCATGAAAATACTATTTACTTTATCAGCATCATGATATTGAACAGAGCGGAGCACATTGATATATATATTTGTGCGTGAAAAGATTTGGTATACCTTGTCACTTATTGCCCAGATCTCTATTTTTCCCATGGTTATGGAGTCAGGGAAATAGTGCCACTGAATGATAGGATCACTCACTGGACTCCTAACCATGGAAAGATCAGACATTCGTATTCAATACATTACAAGTTATTCTGAATATTTTCCAGCAAAGATATACATCAATCTGCTCAGCTTCTCCTGCTCTATGACACGCTGGCGATAGATTAGATAGCCTTTTTATGGTGACAGTTTACCTTTAAATAAAAGTTTTGTATTAAGAATAAAAACAGGGAAAATTGCTTCATGCGCAGGATTTGTTAGCAAATGTGTATATAAAGCATGTATCTTTGTTTAAACCTATCTATCTAAGACGTCAAATTTGTATTCTTTTTTTTCATCATCTTTTATTTAAATTAAAAAGAAAACAGTGTCTTAAGTCAAGAGGCTGCATTCACATTAAGCCCTATGAGTCTAGTCAGATGATCCGTGCCGTGAAAGAACAGGACATGTCATTTCTTAGGGTGGAATTGCGACACAAATACCCCACCAGAACTCTATGGGATCTGTGTTTTTCACTGATTCCACAGATGCAGCATCCATGGAATCCATTATAAAAAGGGATCCTAGCGCATCCCCACAGCTAGATCGCCCCCTCCTTTGGGGTCACAGAATCTTTCCCACATCCCAAAAGCTGAATGTGCCAGTACAAAGGCCACCCCCTCACACTGCTGACAGCGCATTCCCGACCCACAACCGCCCGGTTTGTCACTAAACCTTCTCCCCCCGCACAGCTGAATGTGCCAGTACAGAACAAAACCAACCCCTCTTCCCTGAACCGCTAACAGAATATCACCAAACCAAACACAACCACTCTAGAGCCGGCATGCCCATAGTCACCCAAACCAGCTAGGTCCCCCGTTGCTTGCTGCTTCCTTCTTCCGTCTCATAGGTGACATCACTTGTGAGTCGGGAGAAGCAAGCAACAGGTGACTATGGGCATGCTGGCTGTGGAGTGGTTGTGTTTGGTTTGGTGATATTCTGTCAGAAGTTCAGGGAAGAGCATACAGCATGCCAGCACAAACAGCTTTTCCGGGGGGGGGGGGGGAGAAGGTTCAATGACACACCGGGCGGGTGGTTGTGCTGGGATGTGCTGTCAATGGTTGGGGGGTAGGGGGGGTGGCTTCTTTATCAGCACATTCAGCTTTCTGGGAGGGAGATGGGATTCAGTGACACACCAGGCAGGTGGTTGTGGCCGGGGATGGCTGGGGGTTCCAGCGCTCTGGTGGGGGTGCTGTCCGAGGGGGATTACTATGTGACACATTCAGCTCTACCACATCTGTGTGTGTGTGTGTGTGTGGGGGGGGGGGATTAGCGGTGATAAATCCAGCTCTGCTACATCTGGGTGTGTGTGTGTGTGGGGGGGATTAGCGGTGATAAATCCAGCTCTGCTACATCTAACATTAGGCTCTGCTATGCCTGAACGTGAAACACATGGGGTGATGTGCCGTACAGTACATCAGTGTAAAAGCAAATACGGATGTGAAAATGGACGCAATCACAGATTGTTTTTCACGGATCACAGATTTAGCTAGCAGACTAAAATCACAGTCCTTAAACGACATTGAACCTGTGAATGCAGCCTTATATCTAAAGGTTGACAAGGCCATATCTTCATATACCCATGCAAATGCTATTATAAACATTTAGCGTTTTCCCCATATGATTTTCATTATGATTGTATTACCTATGGAAAAGTGTCCCCAGTGTTACTGATATTTTCTTGCAGTGACTGCCTGTCACCTGCTTTAATATTTTCCTATGTGGTTCAAAGGAAAATAGACTTTGCAGATAGTGATCTTTCAGTATCCTCTCAACATGTCCAATCTAATCCTATTGATTCAATGGTTATCAATTCATTTTGGGGACAGATTTACTAATCCATAGCATTGTGGTACAGAAGATTGCCTTTGATGAATTTCAATGTCACCCGAACTTTATTTTTTTCCTGTTTAATCAAGTATATACAGTTTAGAAAAATTGTATATGTTTCTATATATTCAATATTTTTGCTGATATCATCAGCTTCATCATGACCCATTTCACTGAATTTTCTCTGGATTTTTTTTTTTTTTCATTTTCAAATTATAGTAACTTGATATAAAGTTTAAAAAAGGGCAGAAGATTCCCCCATGCATCAATTTGGTGATATAGTGGAACTGTTCCTTGCTGCTGCTCCATGATAAGCTGCCTAATTCTATTAGGTAGCAATGGAAATAATCAAAGGTTGAGTCCAATTTCACTCCAACCTTCTGCCAACTTTGTGGTTCGTTTTTTCTATATATAAGGCTATATTCTCACAGTACCTCTTCATACCTAAGGTTTTGTACTATTCTTAGTAGCATTTCAATTATGGATACCATTCGGTATATCGCTTTTACTAAAGATATATTGCTATGCATCTCTTTTCTCCTATGTGATTTACTTCACCTAATGAATCTGTTCTGTTAACTCTTGTTCACGTGTGACTGCATTTGTTCAATCAAACCCATACGGTAATGGATTAATGGTAATGGTTTTCCCATTCCTTGTAATGGTTTTCCTATTTCTATTCTTTTTATTGGCTATCATAGTATTAACCTGACTTGTGATAAAGTGGAAGGAAACATTAACTGTACAAGATGCTACCGTGATACATTCATTACTGTAACAATATATACTAGAGAACAATAGAGCATCGGCGTGGACAGAAATAAGAATTTCTCAAACTCATAACTTATCACAAAGTGGAATGAACACACAGGCAGAAAGATAAAAATCATTAATATAATTTACTGCGCGCTGGCATTTCACCGCAGACTGACAGTCTCATCGAAATTGATGCAGCGTTTGCTCTGAAATCTGGAAATGACAGAACACAATGTATTTTCTGGGTGAGATTAGAGCCAGTGATCTAGTTCAACTCCCACTTCATAACATCATCAAACTGTGTGCGCCAGTCAGTGGGGAAGAATCACAGCTGAACATAAATCAATAGGTAAAAAGCAGACAGGCAGCTAGCCAGATGCATCGCAGTAGGGGGAGATGAGGGACCTCAATAATACAAAGGGCTAAATGCCCACAGACCATGCGTTATAAATTCACATAAAGGGCATTGTTACATATACATAGCCCATCAGACTTTTCACTGATATTATTCCTGTAATGTATACAGCTATGGAGTGATAGTTGATATGAAAGCATTTCATACTGTTTAGCTATGTCTCACTCTATTACTTCATATCAGCCCAGGAGCTTACCCCATGTTGTTCCTTCATCTCAGATGTATGAAGGTAATACAGAATACAGCTACCATGAAGTAATAATAAAAAGACCAGAATGGACCTTTCTGTATTCTGTTTGTGAGATTACTGACAGAGGTCCATTATAATAATACACAGAGTGTGTAATCTAGAAAATTAACAGGGACTGTAAAGTACTTACAGCAAGAATGACTTATAGAAGTAGCGGCAATATTTCTTTCTTTTTTTGGGGGGGGGGGGGGTGTCTGATTGTCAGCCTCGCTGTTCACTATGTGTAAAATGAGCGCACCTTCAATGTTTTAATGTGCTGTTAAGCTGTGTCACCTCAGAATTGTTATAAAGGACTGATCTGTATAACTCATACAAACCACACAAGTAGCAAAACTGCATTGGTGATTTCTTTTTCATGCAACAGGAAACATTTTGATTAGTGTCTAAACTCTAACAGCGCTCACACATAGGATATACTAGAAAATGTACTCGGCGCTGCCTGGGTATAAAGTTTCAGTGTGTTAGATTTATTCTAAGGTGCCCAGAAGGCCAAACTATGTCCTTGTTTTTTTTGTTTAAGGGGAAATCGCCAGTAGCCCTATATGCCCCTATATACCCGACAATTCTGCACTGTTTATGTAAATTGTATGCGCATTAGAAATAAACTAAAAACTTCAAACATCCATCCTGTATACCTGTAGTGTATAGTTGGGGGTGGGGGGTGTGGGGGCTGTATATCTGTAGTGTATAGTTGAGGGGGTCCTGTATACCTGTAGTGTGTAATTGGGGGGGGGGGTTGTATACCTGTAGTGTATAGTTGAGGGAGGTCCTGTCTAACAGTAGTGTGTAATTGGGGGGGGCTGTGTACCTGTACTGTATAGTAGTTTATAGTTTGAGGGTCCTGGATACCTGTAGTGTATAGTTGGTGGAGGTCTTGTATACCCGTAGTATATAGTTCGGGGGTCCTGTATACCTGTAGTGTATAGTTTGGGGGTCCTGTGTACCTGTAGTTTATGGTTGGTAGAGGTCCTGTATACCTGTAGTGTATAGTTTGGGATCCTTTAAACCTGTAGTATAGAGTTGGTGGGGGTCCTGTATACCTGTAGTATAGAGTTGGTGGAGGTGCTGTATACCTGTAGTATAGAGTTGGTGGAGATCTTATATACATGAAGTATATAGTTCGGGGGTCCTGTATACCTGTTGTGTATAGTTTGAGGGTCCTGTATACCTGTAGTATATAGTTGGTGGAGATCTTGTATACCTTTAGTGTATAGTTTTGGGGTCCTGTATACCTGTAGTGTATAGTTTGGGTTCCTGTATACCTGTAGTATATAGTTGATGGAGGTCCTGTATACCTGTAATGTATACTTTTGGGGTCCTGTATACCCGTAGTGTATAGTTGGTAGAGGTCCTGTATACCTGTAGTGTATAGTTTTGGGGTCCTGTATACCTGTAGTATAGAGTTGGTGGAGGTGCTGTATACCTGTAGTGTATAGTTTGGGGTAGTGTATACCTGTCGTATATAGTTGGTGAATTTCCTGTATACCTGTAGTGTATAGTTTAGGGTCCTGTATACCTGTAGTATAGAGTTGGTGAGGGTGCTGTATACCTGTAGTGTAAGGTTTGGGGGTCCTGTATACCTGTAGTGTATAGTTTTGGGGTCCTGTATACCTGTAGTATATAGTTTGGGATCCTTTAAACCTGTAGTATAGAGTTAGTGGGGGTCCTGTATACCTGTAGTATAGAGTTGGTGGAGGTGCTGTATACCTGTAGTTTAGAGTTGGTGGAGATCTTATATACCTGAAGTATATAGTTCAGGGGTCCTATATACCTGTTGTGTATAGTTTGAGGGTCCTGTATACCTATAGTATATAGTTGGTGGAGTTCCTGTATACCTGTAATGTATAGTTTTGGGGTCCTCTATACCTGTAGTGTTCTGTAGTATATAGTTTGGGGGTCCTGTATACCTGTACTGTATAGTTTAAGGGTCCTGTATACCTGTAGTATAGAGTTGGTGGAGGTGCTGTATACCTGTAGTGTATAGTTTGGGGTCCTGTATACCTGTCGTATATAGAGTGGTGAAGTTCCTGTACACCTGTAGTGTATAGTTTGGGGTCCTGTATACCTGTCGTATATGGTTGGTGAAGGTCCTGTGCACCTGTAGTGTATAGTTTTGGGGTCCTGTATACCTGTAGTGTCCTGTATACCTGCAGGGTCGTATTTACAATTAGGCACTTGTGATCTGCCTAGGGCAGCACCTTGCATGGGCGCAGCACCAGGGAGCAGGGGGAAGGAAACAACTTTAATTTTTTTTTATTTTTCTAGTCTTCCACCTTCTGTTCAGACTTGCCAGAAAATCTAGTCTTTTCGAAGGGGAGTATGGTAGTATTGGTCAGGTCTGGTGTGGCAGTGTTATCCAGTCACAGTATGGTGGTATTGGTCAGGTGTGGTATGGCGGTGTTATCCAGTCAAAGTGTGGTGGTATTGGTCATGTCTGGTATGGCAGTATTATCGTGTCACAGTATGGCGGTATTGGTCAGGTCTGGTATGGCAGTGTTATCCAGTCACAGTATGGTGGTATTGGTCAGGTCTGGTATGGCAGTGTTACCCAGTCACAGTGTGGCGGTATTGGTCAGGTCTGGTATGGCCGTATTGTCAGGTCTGATATGGTGGTGTTAAATGTGACCTTTGGAGCTATTATCTGCCAATCTATCATGATGCTAATTGGTGAGTGAGGATGGGGCATCCTCAGGTTTAGTGCTTAGGGCAGCAGCAGCTGGTAATACGGCCCTGTATACATGTACTGTATAGATGGAGTAGGGGGCCTTGTATACATGTGCTGTATAGATGGAGCAGCGGGCCCTGTATACATGTACTGTATAGATGGAGTAGGGGGTCCTGTATACATGTACTGTATAGATGGAGTAGGGGGTCTGCCAATTATTTCTGTGGATGTTGTGAGGCAGCTGCCCTAGCAACCATTGCTCCCTGTGAATATGAAAGTAGTAATCCTATTGGTTGCTAAGGCTCCCAACTGCCGTTTCTCCTGGGCAGAGCTGCAGCTAATTATGTCACCTGTGTGTGCAGTGTGGAGATTTTCCCATTCATCTCTATGGGGAGCTCTTCTGCATCCTCCTCCTCTCCTGTACATTTGGCAAGGACAGGACCTTCGCTATAACCTTCCCGGGTACCCAATGTATCTACCTGCCGAATTTGGGGTCAAACGGTTCAGGCGTTTGGAAGTCTATACGGGACAGACAGACGGACTTTGATTTTTATTATATAGATACAGCAAGCACACCACTCACTTACTGAAGACATGATACACATGCTACTCAAACATTGGGCATGTGGCAGAACACATGGCCATTTATAAGATGGACACATACTAAACACTTGGGGGGGTGGATTTATGAAGACTGGTGTACAAGTATGCCGGTCTTATATTAAGCCCACACCCCTTTTTTCTTGGCAGGATTCACTAAGAGGCGTATGCTTCCAGCAGGTGTAGACTTGTATCATGATTTGCGCCTGCGAGCAGGCGTAAATCATGATAAATGAGGCACGGGAGGAGGCCACGCCTCCTCCCCGCCTCATCACGCTCCTGCAAGCTCCGCCAGAGAGCGGGGCGCACGGGAGGCATACGCCAGGGAGAAGGGGCGAATCTGCACCTTCTCCCTGGCGTACGCCTCTGGCGGAAGTTTCAAAAATCCCTTCCATGGTGCATATACCACTCAACATGGGACATGCAGAACACACAACACCCACATATAAGACCCATGTAGCAAGTTGCAAAATTGCTCCAGGGCCCACACAGGCAGGGGGCCTCCAACCGGTGTCTGCACCTGGTGGTAATGTGGGCAGCCTGAGTAGAAAAGTGTGTCATAACCAGGGCTAGCCTTAGGGTGGAAGACGCCCTGTTTGAAATTTTTTTTTTTTTTTGGTGCCCAACCCCTCCAACCCTTTCCCCCAGAACTCTGCTAAGGGGATTTGAAACTGCAATCATCTGTTCGCTGTTATTCTACACTGCAGAAGTGCCATACTGTAAAGAAATAGCCACGTGGCTGTTTCATTACAGTTCCACAAACATTTAAACCCTCTCCCCGCATCATATTGATCCATCAAGCTGGCCAGGGATAAAGCCCACAACAGGGCTTACCTTTCCGTAGGTTTTGTGTTTTACGAAACGTGGATATAGGCCCATAGACTGTGAGATCCTGCCTGTGGCTGTACATATGCAAAAAAGGGCCCGACTTGGCGACCGTAATGTGGGGTTGTCAATGGGCTACAAGGGGACCCCCTTCCCCTTGTAAACCCTGTAAGAGCCTCTACTGACCATGACATCTACATGGCTGAACTGCCAAGTCCTTTGCCAGCACCAGTCTCTGCAGTTGCAGTGGGAGCACTGCTGTTTTTGACAGCCATCTCGCACTGCTGATCAGGTGGGCTCTGTATCTGAGCCTACTTCATCACCAGGACATACCAGTAGATCCTAGAGGATTAATTACATTGTTGTAATAATGTACTGATACACCTTGTGTTCTTATGTAGGCCAGTGTCAGCTTGTACCCCTCAGACCCCAGGTTCACCTGTAACACCTGCATCTACCTATAATTTCAACCTTGTTCTTGATCTGAAATTTTGACACAGCAAAGTTTGTTTCAGAAGTGTCTTAAACAAATTGTTCAATTCTTGACACATATTAATATTTGATTTGACCTTGGTAATAGTCATTTAAAGTCATTTTGATAGTTTAATAAGGTACTGTACAGAATTGTTCTGAAGCACCTCTGTTGCAGAGTATTCCAATGGAGATTAATATGTGCTAGCCAGCTGAGGTCATTACAGGGAGGATTAATGACTATAGTTTCAAATTAATTAGATTACACAAGTCTTTGGCCAACTTTGTCATATCACAGCATAAACCTGTAGGTTCATTTCCAGTACTGCAGCTGTGAGCTTCATGGGCATCTCATAATGCGTGCTTATATGTGCCGCTGCAGAACAAATTCACTAATTGATCTATTTTTATACTTCATTAATTGTAGGTTAAGCTCTTATCCTGAAAAACACGACAGTACTTATCTCCCTGTGGAGCAAATGCACATTTTCTTCCACTACACCAGAATCAGAGTTGACCTCCTCAATCAAGTGATGAAGAACCTGTTATGGAGGTTACAGCTGTTCAGCCTGACTACAGTCAGGGTCAACACACACAAAGATAAGGAGATTGGAAGGTCGAGGAACTATTCTTTATATTATCTAAGTGACCAGGAGGTATTTACAAAAAAAAAAAAGGCTTTTTTCCCCATTTTTGCTATACCTGCTTTCTGAGGGCCATTTGTGTATAGTTTTTGTTGATTTTTTTTGTTTGGGGGCTTGTTTTTTGTGAGATAGAGAAAAAATAGAAGTAATGCTATTATAGTGTTTGAGGCTTTTTTTTTTTTTACATACACAGGACATTTTATTCTGTATGTCAGTATGATTACAGTAATACCAGGTTTTTCTGTCAGCATAGTCATATGAAGGCAATATAAGGACTTGATTGAAGGACAAGTTGCAGTTTTTTGTTGTTTTTTATTATTTATCCTAATTTTTTTTCCTATGCCTAATCCAGCCATATGTTTGTAAATGCAAAAAGAAAAGGGCAGTTTTACATATAATAAGTTTTCTTTCCCCTAGATATTTTTATGTGATCAGACCCTTCTTGTCCAGCCCCCCCACCCCCCTCTAAATATTTCCAAATGTCTATTCTCTGACATATGGTCTTGATGATTTAATGCAGGCTCTGAGTATAATCAGTTTTGCTAGTTTTATCAGTCCTAAGGTAGGTTTCCAGAATACTAGATGCTACATTATAAAGTATTTCGCTGGCAATATTTCTTTCTATTACTTCATTCACCCCCGCTACAAGTTTTTCATGTGGGAATATTCCCATGATAGAATTATAGTATTTTTGTGAGAGAGGTCACATTTTGGGCAGTTCGAGTGGTCCTTAAGGCCAATCTTTTCAAGAATTTATATAGAGTAATAAAGTCTGTAATCTATCTTAAATTGAGCTAAACAATGATTTTTTATGTATAGAAGACACTTTATTATTGTGCATAATACTATCCCACGTTGCCTCTGGTATTGAATCAATTTCCTCTTCACATTTTATATATGTGTGAGTTCTTATTATCTCACATAGTTTACCTAGTCTCCTGTTTTCTTTCCCATCATCTCCCACAAATTTGATATAGTAAATGATCTCATATCTGAAACATGTTTCTTTCTCCTTTGCTTCTCACCGTATAAAATATCTGCCTATAGTATAGAAAGTGACAGCCCCTAAGACCATAATTGTCTTTCGAACATTTAAAATTGACAAATACGAGAGTCCAGGTTTATTTCTTATCACCCTTAGGCAGTTTTCCTGCAACATCAAAACCTGTCTGAAATACTTGCAAGCACAGGGCCACTTTTAGCATAATAACATACATTGGGCCACATACTGTATACAGCAACCCTCCCTTTCCCCCCAAACCGTTGGGACTGTCTGTTTAATGATGGTAAGTTCCCGGTTGTGTCTTTTAAAATGCACCTGGTGCGTTGGAATTATCTCTTAGGCTGCAGCAGCCAAGTCAATGAGGCATTGCCGGCCTAGGGCACAGAACGGAACGGGGGGCGCAGACTCTGGGTCCGATGAATTTAAGATTTTGCACACGGAAAAATGATAAGGACACTTATGCCAGCTGAGGATTTATGTAGAGGCAGTGCACCTCTACATAAATCTGCGTACTGTTGGTGCTGTGGGAACATTTTTAAGCCCTGTGCAAAAAACGCCGGACTTAATAAATGTCCCCCTATGTGTAAGTGATGGTAAATACATTTGTATCTAAAATGACAAAGTATTTTAAGTGTGATACCTTTATTGGCTAGCTAGAAGAAAATCATAATGTTCATTATTAAGGTCAACAACAAAAATAAAATAAGTACATTAGGAATTGAGCAGCGGGTGCATTGTCCATATCCATATAGGCTTTACCTGATCTGGGGTGGACTGGCATTCCACAATTATCTGGGGGATTTTTTACACAATGCCATACAATATTGGATTTGATGAACGTGTTGCCATATCCAAAGACCTGTAACTTTTTTATTTAATTTATTTTTGCATTTGCATTTTTGTTCGAATGACCTGTGGTTTTTGTTCTGGAGTACTTATGACTTTTTGATCACTATTTATTCAGTTTCAGGAGTTTGGATGAGTAAAAACAGCAAAGCTGGCATTGCATTAATATGTTATGGCATAGTAATACGATATATCATTTTTAGTAGTGGTCATTCCGGATGTAGTGTTATTAATTTTGTAGTAATTTTCTATAATTGGCCGTGCTATCTCTTGATCATAGTGCAGTGTATTATACCTACCTGTCAGTATTCTTCTGACAGCCCGTATCTAAGATCCTGCCTCTGGCAAGACCTAATAGAATTCCGTACTTGGCAGACCTGAGGGCAGTTGTTAGGCCTCTGGCACCGACACCCTGCAATCATGTTGGCCTACATCGAGGCTAACTTCTATCTTAGCTGTTGCAGCAGATTGTCCAGGCAGCTGGCTCTGGTTCTCCTCCCAAGCATCCATGTACATCTTGTTGCATTAACAATCTTTCATCAAACAGGTTTATGCTCTGGAATAATCAGAAGAAGATCAGAAATAATATACTAGAACTATCGTCTTCTTCAGGAAGCCAATATGCTCCCACAAGACCCCCACCCAAAACAAGCAAAAGACAGTTGCTATATTCACCTAACAATTCATATATTATATGATACATTGTTACTATTAGAAAATATTAGTGCATTTTGAAAGCAATTGTTTCTGCTGTAGCAACCCCTTTAACAGAATGATTCAAAGATAACTGAATGTAGAACACTTATGTAGAATGTATTCCAAAGATTGAGACTTTTCACTATATTAGCCTTTAATTAGAGATGAGCGAACCGGGTCCGGGTTCGAGTCGATCCGAACCCGAATGTTCGGTATTTGATTAGCTGGGGCTGCTGAACTTGGATAAAGTTCAGCAGCCACCGCTAATCAAATGTCGAAAGTTCGGGTTCGGATCGACTCGAGCATGCTCAAGGTTCGCTCATCTCTATGTTATGCTTCGACTATATGTTATCACAGCAATTAGTAAAACAGCACATTTTGTTATTTATTGGGTAAAAAAGTACTGCCATCAAAGAGTTAATTTCTCTTACAAACATTATATCAACTAGGAACAATAAGTAAAAAAAAAAAATGGTCAAAAATACACTCAAGTACGAATCAAATCAAGACAGGAAAATTCTAACAAATCAGTTAACTGACAATAAATGGCGTTATGGAAGGGCACCTGGTGTGGACAGGCCGTCTACTATCACCCAGAGCATGATGGGTAAAGGGATATATCTCATTGCCCAGGGCATTAGACAGATCAATCTGCACATTAAGCAAGTATGCACACAGCTGTAGTGTTTGAATGTCTACATATAGCTGCTAACTTGAGTGGTTTTATGCACAAATATAAAAGAGCGAGGCAGCGCTCCAATTCAATGACCTGTGCTTATTCTCCCTTTGCACAGCTTCAGCTCCATGTGATGCCTTTCGCTGCAATGGGTCAATAAACAAAGATCACTGAAGTGCTGCCTCTTTACTTTGTCTTCTTTACTACATTAAAGGCTATTGAATGGAGGCTTTTGCAGCTTTGCATTGTGTGCTGTGTTTCAGATTAAACAAGCACTGCTATATCTTCCTCCAGCACCGATAGCCTTTGGTGACACTGCAACTAGAAACCTACATGTGTGGTCAGATGCACATTCATCTTCTTCAAATTAGAATTGTCACTCACAATAGTTCCTATTGAGAAGCCCTCGGATTTCTGTGGCTTTCTTCATTCATGGTAGCTAAAGTAAATGAAAACATGGAGTAGATGTAATGCACTGGATGGTTCCGTATATCCAGTAAGACATTTATTTTATCCATTTCTAATGCAACGTCAAAAAGCAAAGACGTTTGCAAAAATATATATATTTTTTGAACCCTACAAATTTGTTGTTTGAAATGAATAATAAAAGTTTTGACTGGTGAATATAGTCAGAGAAGCGATTTCTCTAAGCTTTCATACACAGAAATATACTCCAAGCTGTATAATTGTCTGTGGGCATGAGTACAAAGTATTTCAGTGGTAAGTAGAATGATGATTGTCCATTGATCCATGTGATCAATGTGAAGCTGGTATTTTGGGACTTTTGTTAGAAAATGTGATATGTACAGTTGTAGCCAGCCCCATCTTGTCCCCTGGCATGTTAAAATAATGTACCATACTCCTGAAGCTGAGATGAGTTATCCTGAAGCATAACACAAACATAAGTGTAGCATTAAAGGGGTACTGGAGCGAAAATCTTTTTCTTTCAGATCAACCGGGTTCAGGAAGTTATATAGATTTGTAATTTACTTCTATTTAAAAATCTTCTCATACTACAGATACTGTATGTCCTGCAGGAAGTGGTGTATTCTTTCCAGTCTGACACAGTGCTCTCTGCTGCCACCTCTGTCTGAGACAGGAACTGTCCAGAGTAGTAGCAAATCCCATAGAAAACCTCACCTGCTCTGGACATTTCCTGTCTTGGCCAGAGGTGGCAGCAGAGAGCACTGTGTCAGAATGGAAAGAAAACACCACTTCCTGAAGGACATACATCAGATAATAAGTATGGGGGAACTTAGGATTTTTAAATAGAAGTAAATTTAAAATCTATAGGACTTTCTGAAACCAGTTGATTTAAAAGAAAAAGATTTTCGCCAGAGTACCCCTGGTCCCCATACACCAACAATAACTGACGGCCAAATGATTGTTTGGCTTTCAGTTACCTTTTCCGTCCAGCCCCCATACTGCCCATACACAGGAACGTTCAGCACGGACGAGAGATCCTGTGTTCTCTATGGGGATTGGAGCGTTAAGCCGCAGCCAGAGACCTCTAGCTGTGACTTATCTCTCCCAGAACAAAGGGGTTGGGAGGTGACTTTCCATCATGTCTGACCCCTTTCTCCACTAACATCATTTGTCAGTGGACGACTGGGTGAGCCCCATACACCTTATAACCTGCTGTGAGCGGTGGGTATGGTTGTCTAAAGTATAAGGTCACCTTTACACCTCAAATACTGGCCTTATCTTTATTCATGGTGCATTAGGATATCCCAACACAACATGCACGTACATCTATTTGTCAAACTGGGAAAGGCACTGCACCTATATTCTTTCACACTATGTGCTCTTTAAATGAGCATAGTGTAGGTAATTACTGTAGGTTATTTTACAGTACAGCATATTCTCCAGGCACCAACTTTCATGAGTATTTTCCAAAAGGTGTTTACAAGAACAATGACTATTTAGCAAGCCTATGCTTAACTGTCACCGTATCCCTGCAAAACCTGAGAACACTGCCACTGTGCTGGAACTTAGAGCAAAGGAGTCTCAGTTCAGCAATGCTGCTGATGGAATGAAAGGTAATAACGTTTTATACCTTCATGCACAGCACCTACCCGGGGGAGCCAGAGTTCTTCTACTTTCCTGAACCCAGGTGAAAAGTGGCAAAAATTTAGATTGCCAAGCAGTCAGTTCTAATCTCATGTTACTTAGACTGTGCAGTATGTCTAACGCACCGAAGTGGAAAACTGTAAATGTTACAGCAAGCTATTAACCTTACTAGTCAACCACAACCTTTAGTTTCCTACGCTGCTCTGCTTTTTCTTTCTTTAAAATGGTCTGCACCAATATTCTTCCCCTTGGAGCAATTTTAGAGGAACAGAAGAGCACTACAGATCTTAAGTGTTTGCTAAAAAGCTGAAGTCATCCCTCTGTATTTCCGGAGACTTGAGTTCTGAGAATGCTGTAAACATATTTGCATGCAATAATTACTAGAGGAACTTGGCTGGGATATTTGAACTTTAAGTACTTTGGTGGATCAATTAAAAAACTTGCAATGGAAGCTGGTGATGTTCTCAAATGAATTCTTGTCAGATGTACTGTATTTCAAAGTATTATTCAAAAACATAATGAGGTGTACAGAATATAAACCAACTACAATCAAAGCCATTCTAGGAAATACATGTAATATAACAAAAGATTCCAGACGCAGCTGAACAAAGCAATGACGCACCATGTACTCACTAGGCTTGAATCTAGTTATACAGGATATCTTTGTTCTCTTTTATTACAAGTATCACAGTTTTAGGCTCTGTTCAGACACTGTCTTTTTTGGCCATTTGACATCTGCCTTTTAGCAGCCGCTATTTGTACTCAAAATGGGAACATTAGCAATGATAGAAAGTACTTACAGTTTGAGGCTAAGTTAGATGTGATGGTCTCTTATTATATATAGCTTTAAAAGTTTTTTAAAGTTTTAAGGCCATTTTTTGTTATTTTGGCTATTATTTCCCACTAGCAGCCTCAAATGATGACCAAGCTCATCATTTCAAAGTCTGTTCGAATTATGGACATTTTTTGAACAAAGGGGGAGATTTATCAAACATGGTGTAAAGTGAGACTGGCTCAGTTGCCCCTAGCAACCAATCAGATTCCACCTTTCATTTTCCAAACTGTCTGTGAGCAATGAAAGGTGGAATCTGATTGGTTGCTGATTGGGGCAACTGAGCCAGTTTCACTTTACACCATTTTTGATAAATTTCCCCCATATGTGTACTGATGAACACTATAATATAAAGGGGTTTTCCCAATGCCAAGATATGATCTACCCACACGATAGGGGATAACAATATAATTGGGGGGGGGGAGGTCTGAACACCAATGATCTTAAGAATGAGGATTCAAGTCTCCCCTTAGAACAAAGTGGCAGGTTCTGCATGCAAGCCACTACACCGTTCATTCTCTGTGGAGGCCATGGAGACAGTCAAACACTGTCCTTGCCTGCGTCGAGTGCCAATAGTTGTGCATTGGTAGCATTAGTTGCTAAGCAGAGGAAAGTCGATTGAGGAGAAGCTATCAAAGTGTCTGTTCCAGTGACCATCTGCATACAGTTAACACGTTTCAGGTTGGCTAAATCTAGCAGCTCCCATATAGAATAAAAGAAGCAGCAGCACCCTTTTAAGTGGATATTCAGGTCCCTGTTTTTGAGATTATGGGGGTCCCAGTGGTTTAACCCTCTGGGATTAGAGTTAGGTCATCATCAGTGCATTTGGAAAAATGGTAAACAACTTTGTACTGATTTCCTTCTATGGCTATGTTCACACTACGTTGAACAGCATTCGTTGCATAGCAACGGATGCTGTTAACCCTTTCCCTCCCGGGCCAATTTTCATTTTTGCATTTTAGTTTTTTCCTACTCGTGTTGAAAAGGCCTCAGCACCTGCATTTTTTAACCTACAGACCCAAATGAGCCCTTTTTTTGCCCCACTAATTGTACAGTACTTTGCAATGGCAGACAATTTTTGTATAAAATATGCTGCAAAACCAGAAAAAATTTATATGTGCGGTGAAATTGAAAATACAACGCAATACTTCCTATTTTGGGGGGGGGGGGGGGTTGTATTTATGCCATGTACCCTATGGTAAATTCCTCAAGTCGATACGATTGCAACGATATGCAACTTGCTGACTTTTATTTTATTTGACAGCTTTTAAAATATTAAAACCTTTCAAAGATACTAAATGTTCCTTAAAATTGCTCTATTCCCTTATCCTTTGGTCTGTGGGGTTAAGTGAGGTATAATTTGATATGTACTTTCTATCGGTATCTTACTTGCTTATATGTGACTTTTTGATTACTTTTTAACACAATTTTTCTGGATTTGATGCGACCAAAAATGTGGAATTTTGCACTTTGGAATTTTTTTATGCTTCTGCCGTTTATTTATTTATTTTTATTTATAAAATGGGAAAAGGAGGGTGATTTAAACTTTTATTAAGGGAGGGGGTTTTATATTATTACAAACAATATTTTTTTTTTTTTTTTTTTTACCAACAGTAATTAGAAGCCCCCTGGGGGACTATATACACAGCACTAATCTCAGGATCTGATGGATCGGTGCTCTATTATAATGGTCAGCTGCAGACCATATCTATGGAATGCTGAGCCGGGATCAGCGTCATTCCGATGCTGAGCCCCGGCCGGCTCAGTAAACCGGATTACCCCCCGCAATCAGCCCCAGGGAAGGGGCTGAAAAGCACAGTTAGATGCAGCAGTCATGTTTGACAGATGAATCTTACTGTCCTAATTAGCAGGCTCAGCCAATGAGCGGCACCCTCGGCCCCTCTTTGAACCTCCCCACCCCCCGCAGGACGTGCCGATACGTCCTGCGGAGGGAAGGGGTTAAACTGTCGGCTGCTGGGCTGCATTCAGCAGGTTCCTGCAGCTGATACAAAGGTGTCTGCTGCAGGAACATTCTTTTTTTTACAATTGACTTGAATTTACCATTCACTTCAATGTAAAGCAGCCACGGCCGTATTTTACATTGTGTGAACAGCAATTATTTCCGGACGCTGTTCAGTGGACTGAAATATAACGTTGTGTGAACATAGCCTATCATGGCTATCACCATCTTTCATTTTACTTGTAAAAGTTGATATTATATAAAGCTTCGCACTAGAAGTTATCTGACACTTTCAATATGACACTAATATGCATATAGCTGTTCTTTTTCCAGCTGACATCCTCCTTATAGGTATTGGGCCTGAGGTTATGGAGACATAGTTGTTATGGGTCTTCTAGAAAAGTTAGCTAAGTTTATAGAAAGAACACATTTTGTATAACTTCAAATGCCATGGGCTGATGGGTGATACACATTTTAGAAGTCTTGTGTTTAACAAACATGATGGGGAAGGTTAAAAAAGGTGCCAGACAACTGCAAGCGAATGTGAAGTGTTAGCAATATTTATTTTACAGAGAAGACATTTAAATATTATAGTATTATCAAGCTGCTAAACGACCAAAACACATAACAATGTAATATAAAAAGTATATATTATTACACTGGCTACAATTATCAAATCCCTATATATTTAGTAATGTATTCTTTACATGTTAAAAAGAAAAACTGCCAACAAGTAAAGCAATTGGTCAACTAGGGCAGAAAGCAACATCTTGAAAGAAGGCAGGGAGATGTCTATTCATTGCCTTAACAAGAACTGATGGACGACATTTAGGAGCTTGAAGTCCTCTTTGGCAGGCTGGCTATGTGGCTTCTGGCAATTGTCAAGCCCTAGCTGTTACGGTCACAAATAAATAGTTTACATAGTTAATATTCCCAGGTCTATCACCTAATCCTATCTTTGGAGACACTATGACTGTCATGAACAGTCGGAGCCAGGGAAGGTAGCTTCTTGTGTTTATGGCCAGCTATGAAACTTGGCACTCTTGGTACAATGAGTTGTTTACCAGTTGCATTATCGGGGGTCTTAGTTGCTATATTCAATGGTGAAAGGTAGTTTTCCTGACTGGTATCCCTTATCCACAGTATATTGCACAGCTCTGTAACCTCAGTCCATTATCAATAAGTGGAATGTCCGCTGTAAGAGGCAGGTGATATTTATTCTTTGGGCTTTAAATATAAGCTCTATATAAAAGTAAACTTAAAAGACTGTGGTGGCCATGATAACAGGAAACAGTTTTTCCATTTTTCTATGTGCACTGATTTCACTACTAGAATGGTTTAGCATGGACAATTTACTAGAGATGAGCGAAACGCTCATCTAAACGAAGAGAATCACTTTGATCTGTGTTCCGCTCATCAAGCTGCCGGTATTTTAGCACTGCTCCAAGTTTTCCAGGATTGGATCCAGCTTTTCCCCGGCACCCGGGATGGAGCAGCAGGGAGCAGAGCAGTGCTGAAGAGCCCCCGGCTTGATGAGCGGAGCGCAGAACAAATGAAGTGATTTAACCAAACCTGATTTATGTTAGTTTTAAAAGAATATGTTCGGTTCTGGACATTGTTGCACATTGTATATAGGTTTAAAGAGGTTAATCTTTTTCTTTCAAATCAACTGGTTTCAGAACTATAGATTTTTAATTTAGTTCTATTTAAAACTTGTCCTGCAGGAAATGTTGTTTTCTTTTCAGTCTGACACAGTGCTCTCTGCTGCCACCTCTGTCTAAATCAGGAACTGTCCAGAGCAGTATAGGTTTTCTATGGAAATTTGCTGCTGCTCTGGACAGTTCCTGTCTCGGACAGAGGTGGCAGCAGAGAGCTATATAACTTTATGAAACTACTTGATTTTTGCTGGATAATCCCTTTAATCTTTGTGTTATTAACCCTTGTCCCACATGTACAATTCCTGTCCATGTGCTTTATGGACATCACAGAGGGGGTTCCCCACCTGGTATTTTGCGTTGTGTGAGTAAAAGGCTCCTAACATGACACAGCCCTACTTATGGTGGACTCAGCACTCCTGGCTCTTTGAGATGAAAGCTGGTATAACACTTATCCTGAGTTGCTATTTTTATAATAGTAATACTTAGATTCTCGTTTCTGCTAAATGTCATTGGGAACAGTAGACAGGCATGTTATTAAACACATTCCTAATAGCTTCGCTGTACTCCTATAATGTGATGGGACCATTTTTTTTTTTTTTTACTTCAAACTACTATACAGTTCCTGGAGAACAGACTAAACCTGCCAGTGATACATATTACTCCGCATATGTGAAGGTACAGTAAAAGAGTCAGTAAAGAGAAATATCACATATAAACTGCAGCAGTGTTATGTAAAACTGGACTGTAATTTAGACTCAGAATTACAAGACCATGAATCATACTATGTATTTTCAACACTACTCAACTGTATGAAGAAACATTCTAGTTTTAGACTGTAAATTTGAATCTACCTCTAAAATGCTTAAGTGTCTTCTAAGAATAGAGCTACACCAGCGACTGCCATAATTCCTGCTTCTATTAGCTAATGTTAAAGGAAAGTGTATGCAGCCAAGTTCAGATATGGTATTTCAAGCAATATATCATTTATTTGTGTCTGCCAAAGCTGAAGCTACCTGTTGCACTAGGTAATCTACTTTATGACATTAAAGGGGTACTCCAGCATAAAAAAATATCTCTCTTTCAAATCAATTGGTTTTAGAAAGTTATACAGATTTGTAAATTATTTAAAAATTTCCAGTCTTCTGTTATTTATCAGCTGCTGTGTGTCCTGCAGGAAGTGGTGGATTCATTTCAGTGTGACACGGTGCTCTCTGCTGCCACCCCTGTCCGAGACAGGAACTGTCCAGAGCAGGAGCAAATCCCCATAGAAAAACTCTCCAGCTCAGGACAGTTCCTGTGTCGGACAGAGATGTCTGTGGAGAGCACTGTGTCAGGAAAGAGTACACTACTTCTGCGGGACATACAGCAGCTTGAAAACTTGAAGTAAATTAAAAATCTATATAACTTTCTGAA
This sequence comes from Dendropsophus ebraccatus, assembly GCF_027789765.1. Classification (NCBI taxonomy): domain Eukaryota; kingdom Metazoa; phylum Chordata; class Amphibia; order Anura; family Hylidae; genus Dendropsophus; species Dendropsophus ebraccatus. Next base: position 117,511,680 of record NC_091458.1, on the reverse strand, counting down.
ACAAGTTGATTTAAAAGAAAAAGATTTTCACTGGAGTAGTGAATAACAGCAATGTTGCCTAGCCTTAGAAGGGCACACGGGACTCTACTATTTCTAATCATCATGGTGGATACACTAAATACATTCAGCCACTAATCTGAAGTTGAGATATGCAAATAGTTTTAGAGTGTGAGTACACATATTTTTACCCACAGGAATCCAATGATCTCATAGCAGCATATATGTCCTCCCCTGCCCTTATTACTGCGTTTCAGTTTAGTGGTATTTGGGCCCTATTCCACTGGACGATTATCGTTCACATAATCGTCAACGATTAACGATCTCAAACGACCTCTATTGCGAAAGACCTGAAAACGTTCACTCATTTCCATGGAACGATAATCGTTACTTATGATCGTAATTGCGATAGTTTTTTTCTTCGCTATTTATTCGCTATTGCATTCGTATCTATTGCGAACGACCGAACAACATCTTATTCAATGCGAACGATTTGCGAACGAGCAACAATAAAAATAGGTCCAGGTCTTATAAAGCGATCAACGATTTCTCGTTCGGTCGTTAACTGTTAACTGCATTTCAACCTCACGATTATCGTTTAGATTCGAACGATTTAACGATAATCTGAATGATAATCGTCCGGTGGAATAGGGACCTTTATTATGGTGCCGCCACATGCAACAGTGGGCTGAATGCAGGTAAAAACCACGCTTACATGTTTTTTTTTAAATGGTAATGGCACTATTTTACAAGTAAACGGCCATTTTGCTAGTAGGATTATCAAAATTATGAAACAATTTATTTAAAAAAAATTTGTCTCATTACTATTTGTGTCCTTCCCTTAATGCCTTTTACTCTGTTTCCTCTTTGGTATCCTCTTAAATCCTATCTGAGATCACAATCCCTCAATAATGTCTTAGTGGTTCACTAAGCCTTTTATGAAACAAGTCATGATTTATATCCGATGAAAAGCACTGTAATTAAGCCAAGTCCTGACATTACAAAAGTCAGAGTGTTATTCACTTATGCTGCATATTGCTGTTAATAAATATTTCTGGTGCATACAGCTGGGAACAAAGGTCAATGGAATAAGTAATAATTGTACTCATATGTAAAATAGGAAAACATAACATTATGACTTAGCATAAAAAATATATAGAAGAAAATAACATTATCACTTAGCATAAAAATAAAATAAAACTTTGCACTTGACAGTTATTTTAAATTTGTTTTAAAAAGGGGAAACTTTGTAAATAAGCTATCAAGTCTCTTTATGACTATTTAAAATATCAGGTTAGAACATATGTATACTATGTGTATTGTAGTCATATACATAGGATAAAAGTTGGTTTAAAGGGGATATCAGGTTAGGTAAAATATAAGATGAATCAAACCCTCCCCTTGAGACTAATAATTATTCCATAAATGTTATTACCTTATCTGTCTCCTTCCCTCAGTTCAGAGCAATGCTGCTTTGTGCTAAAGACATAAAAAATTGTATGTGAGCTGTTCAGTCCTTCGCTGCTCTCAACCCCCCTTCCTTTTAAGACAGGTCATGTAAACATAGCTGTTTATACACTCACTGTATGAAGCCGGGAGGGTAATTAACACTACCGGCCTCAGAGAGAGCAGAAACAGTGCAAAAACAGCAGGCCAGGGATGTAGTTTACATGAGCCGTCTTTGAAGGGAGGAGGGGGTTGTGAGCAGAGAGTGAACAGCTCAGATACAGTTTTCTATGTCTACAGCACATAGCAGCAGGCTCAAAACATGACGTGTATGAAATGAATTGTTAGTCCTGAGGAGAGGGGATGATTTAACATGTGTTTTACCTAACCAGATAACCCATTTAATGGTTAAACAATGGATCGTCTGATGAATGATCCTTTCACAGATGAAGCTATACACATATTATTCCATATTGCCGTATTTGTTGTTAACTTATTCAAACTGGTCATACATGATCAATGTAACCAAGGGAAAAACGAACAATCTTTTTAGGAATGTAGTGAGAATATTCTCTTCTTAAAGATTTTAAGCTCTTTTTTTAAGTAATGATCTTTTGTCTGACAAAGTTTCATTTGCTTCAAAATTTCAGCACATATACATGTACAGTTCCATATCAAGAAATAAACACATCTCCCTGTGTACTGCTAGTAGCACTTAAGCCACTATTACACGGAGCGACCATAAGGAGAAAACAATCTCTGTCAGCGTTTGCTGTTTGCTCCTTGTTCCCCGCTTGCTGCCGCTATTACGCGCAGCAGAGGCGAGAGGGTGAGAGCCGGGGAGGCCATGGGGTGGTGCGGGGGGCTGCCCAGGTGATCACTTGATCGTCCGGGCAGCCCATAGGGGATATCGGCAGTCTGCATCATTCACATTGGCTGATTGTTGCCTTCTATTACACAAAATGATTATCGCCCTTTAGTCTCTCAATGTTTATTTTTTGAAAAGGAACTGTACATGTATATTTGCTGAAATTTTAAAACAAATGAAACTTTCAACATATAAAAGATAACAATTTGTACTGAGCATTTCTTCAAGTAAATATTGATTCTTTTTAAACAATAACAGCCTGTCGTTGGTTGGCTAAAATGATTGTTTGTTGTTAAATATGACCTAATAGTAGTTCAGGTTTGGATTTTGATGGATCCGCTTAAAGCAACTATGTACCCACAATTGCCCCATCCCCCCCCCCAAACCGCTTGACACAGGGCTTCAGTTTAAAAGTTGTTTTTAAAGGACAATAACTGCATCACCCGCAGAACGGACCCCAGGACAGATCTTGAATTAAAAGCAGGTATTCGATGGTACAAGCGGTTTGGGGGGGGGGGGGGGGGGGCAGATTGTGGGTACAGAGTCACTTTAACACTATTCATGAGTCCTTAGGTCTAAAATCTAATGTTTACAGTGAATCCCAAATTTCCCCATGAAGAAAACTTGTAGGGCAAGCGCTACGGGTTTAACAATGTTAGTTGAGATGGGAAATCTTCTTCAAGTACTAATTGATCTGATTGACCCTGACTTGATCCAATAATGAGATCAATTGACTCATGAAAAAGGTCAATTTAGTTCCAGGAAATCTAGAAAAGTATATTTACATTAATAGTCCGTGTGTTCAGGATTTATAGTGAAATAATGTACAGGAGATTGGGGCAACACAACTTCCTGACACAAGATTTACATTAATGGCTGTTTCAGGTACATCTGTAAAGAATAAACTTTTATTTCCCTCTGGCTACATGTTGGTCTGACTTTACTTAGTTCTATAAATACTAGAGCCAGAATTAAACATAGAGCCTTAGAGGTAATAGCTCATTATATAATATACAGTAGTGTGTTTAATGGAAAAGTTTACAGTAGGTTTATATTAATGTGTTATTATGGCCCAGAGACATTTAGAAGAAGCAGTCATCTCAAATTTCCATTCCACTCAAAGATGAAGTGATCTGTATTTCTTAACTGTAATATGTCATTTACGCTATTAACGTGAGGTAGATTTGGTTAGATAGGAACATTTCACAAGACTAGAGCATATAAAAAGAAATCATGTGGTATAAGAAAATGTGCGCTCATAACAAGTACTACAGACCATACCAATAACTATAGTATGCATAAAAACAGACATTTTAGAACAGTTCAAAAGCAACAAATGCTGCATGCTAACACAGGGCTATGGAATGGGCTTCTGGGGTCCTGTCCTCAACCCCTTATACACTTTGAATGATGACATCTTATTCAGATTCAATCTTTTATTTGCATCTGTGCCCCTGATGTAATTTTTGTTAGGTGCACATTTATGTTAGTTTGGTGAATTCTTTGTATCTTTTTCACATTTTACTTTACAAGTTCATGAAATTTTGTACTATTCACCATTTTAAGTGTGTCATGGCTGTACTTCTAAATAATATCAAGGTGGAACTTCTGGAAGCCTTGTTAAAAAAAATAAAAAAAAATAAATAAAAACATATATATATATATATATATATATTAAAACAGTGCTAGGTTCTTACCCATGTTCCCCTCTGACACTTTTCATGTGGTCATGCAGTAGTCCCGCTGCTCGGATGCTGTTTTCTGCCTGCTACGTCTTTTTTTGCTGTGCCTCTTTCTTGCATTGCTATGAGACTACAACTCCCAGTAGTCTTTGCAGTGCACGATCAGAACATTCCATTTCTCCCACTAATAATGCCCCACCCATTTCCACTCATCCCCCTACCCCTTCCACCCCCCCCCCTCTGCATCCTTAGTCTGTGCTAAGCAAATAAGCCTAATGTGTGATGGAGGTCACATGATCTTTGTCTCCTGAGGGAGGAGGCAGCAGAGAGAGCAAGAGACAGAGTGTATTGCAGAGAGGTCAGTTTTCTTCACTTCCTGGATGTCAATCAACTACCATTTTGGCAGAACTTGGCAGACTTGGTAAAACATTATATAGAGACATCGATATAACTTTCAATGTACTTTTTTTTTTATAGAAAGTGAGTTTCTCTATCTGGAATTCCCCTTTAAAGGTTACGTCTCATTTAAAAAAAAGTCACATGGCTCCAAGCACACATTTTGAATTGCAAGTCTTTGGAAGCTCCGGCATTTCCACTTTAGCTTGAGTGACTTTTCGAAATGAGAGGTACCCTTTAAACAGCTGTGGTGCCCTTTTTTAGAGGCTTTTATCTGTACTTTTTCTGACTAGAAAAAAAAATGGTCATAGTTAGAGATGAGCGAACCGGTTCGCCCACTATGGGATCCGGTTTGGATTTTCCCAAAAATCCGAGTCCGATCGGATTCGGATTTTTGGAAATCCACTCCGATTTTTTTTTTCTTGCTTTCTAAAATGGCAGCCGCCATTCTAGAAAGCAGGAAGTGTTCCGGGCGGGAAAAGCGCTTTCCCATGATGCCCGGATCACATCCAATCAGCAGGGATCTTGAACTAGCCCACCCCCTGTGTGACGTTGGTATTTCTTTAAAAGCGGTCACATGACCGCACCATGCACTGTATATAGAGGGGGAGAGAGAGAGGGAGGAAGCAAGCAAGCTGCTGTTGTGTACTACAGACTACTGAGAAGATATTGTGGGAAAGGAAAGCAGAGAGGAAAAACATCTAGTGATTGAGAGAGAAATATACAGAGGGCGAAAGATCGATAGATTAGGCATTGGACGGAAAAGGGTGCACAGAACCAAAACGTGCAGTACTGATATACAAGTCCTATACTTCTGATAGTGTGTATATAACATCTGTCTTATCCTGAGAGACAAAAATACCTGTTTCAGGTGTATAGTAGAGATGAGCGAACCGAGTTCGGGTGTATAGCAAAAAAAAAGTGCTATATATATATATATACATACACCCAATTTCCACACTTGGACCCTTTTGATTGAAAGTGTGTATATCACATCCGTCTTATCCTGAGAGACTAAAATACCTGGTTCAGGTGTATAGCATTATATCTTAAAAAAGTGCTATATCTATATAGAGAATTTCTATAGTTGTCCTATATATTACAAGTCCTATATATGTATAAAAATAGAAAATCACTGTGGCACTCTGAATGAAGTGAAAAAAATCTGTGGTTTATTTGCCCACAACCATGGATTTTTTTTTCACTTTCACAGTGCCACAGTGATTTTCTAATTTTGTATATTTGTTGGCACCAAAAACATTTTGGATAAAGGAGTGCTGCACTACAAATGACTTTACATATACATATATATTGGCTACTGCTGATCCTGCCTGCCCTCCATGTTGACTACTGCTGCTTCTGTACTGGCCTCAAATGACTATTGCTGGACCTCCACTGGCCTCCAATGACTACTGCTGCTCCTTCACTGCATTTGTGACCTTTTTCCTGCATAGACCCTGTAATGGTGAATTTCCTGCATAGACCCTGTAATGGTGAGTTTCCTGCATAGACCCAGTAATGGTGAAAATTGAATTCTAAAAGAAAAAAAAAAATTGACTTTGAGATATCGAAAAGATAATGATGTTACTGACATATAGAGCCCTAAATTCAACCAAATACACTACCATACTATCATATAGATGCTTTAAACTATGAAATCCGAAATTTGGTCAGACCGAACTTTTCGAAAAAATCCGAAAGTCCGTTCGGACCGAACTTTTGAAAAGTTCGCTCATCTCTAGTCATAGTATGTATATTTTATGCATTTTCATACCACCTTGTTTCTTTTGCACAAGTCTTTTTTTGAGGCTTAGCGAAGGGGACATGGCACAGATGCAGAAAATTAATAAGAGGTGGAAGAGGATTTATTTTTAGACTAAAGTCCTGAGATTGCATATTCCGTTTCCCTGATTGTACTACTCATGAAATTGCAGACCATTTGATATTCTAATGTTTGTGTAGTTGTAATTCATTTTAAGCCCAATAGAGTGCTTCCCAAATACAGAACACACAGGAAATTCAAATGTCCTTACTGTTGCACTGGGCATTTAATCAGAAAAATACAGACTCCTAGTTACAGCAGCCTATATTTTTTTTCGGATTTTGGATCTCAGCTGCTTATAGCCTCTGCCCATGTAGGAACGTGTACCTTCAGTCACATATAGCTTTAATTTTTTTTCTAAATAGAACATTGTGATGTGCTTCATATTGTACCTTCTGCAGCCTCCGCCTTGTCTTCTCATGATGACTTCACATATTTACATATACCTACACAATGTTCACTGTTTTAGTATGTACATTTTCCCTATGGCAGGCAGCCTTCTACTAGGTCAGTAGACATGGGCCTTCTGTGTCTGTAGGCAAAATTAGATCAAGGTTTACCCAGAGTATCAGACACAGATGCACTGAAGGACTAGCAGGGAAGCTGTAAAGAAATTTTGATTACAATGTGGCTGCCTCGCTTTATCATGGGCTGTGTCCACTTAAGGATATTGTGACAATAGGGCATGCAGTTCCTAAATAAACTAAATATTCTAAAGAGAGCCATCTTTATCTGATTGTAGTTTTTTTTTTTTTAATATAAAAGTATCATCTCGCAAACAAAAACACTTTTACATATTTGTTTCACTTGGGCAATAAATGATTGTTTCTAGGACCATTTTGTCCACTGTAGTAGTCAAAAAGTATGCATAGTTATACTTAATCTTACACACTCAGGCTTACACTTGTACATGTATTGCAATGGAGCATATACATTAAAACAATAATTTAAGTTTATACTGAATGCCATATATTTTCCACTTTAGCCCAGAAACCTGCTTCTGTGAAGAATCCACACAAAGATATCAGTATCACTGTTTTTCTTTTCTTTTGCTCATTTAAAAACACAAAAAAGTCAACTATAAAAAGAAAAGCTAAATGTTGAAATAAAAACACAAATTACAAAAGAAATAAACTCATTTAAAAAAAAAAAAAATCCAAGTAATCTGTGACAATCAACCAACTCTGACCCTTGCACACATGAGCTTGTAGTAAATACACTTTATATGTACAGTCTCTGAAAACATATTTCTGGTTTACAGAGGATCAAATACATCTCGCGATATTCAATGCATTCATTGCTGTCCATTTACAATACCAAGTTTGTACGCATTGAAGAGTCCACATTTTTTTTTTTATAAAGTTACAAATTTAAAATTTAACAAAAAAATACTCAGACGTTTTATTGTTTTGTATACTGGATGATAAATTATGTACCGGTTAACACAAAACTGCGTGTATGTGCGTTCATAACTTTTAGTGTTAGATAATAGAACAAAACAATAAAGCAAATTAAACCATTCACTCCTGCAACGCACCGCGAAGCAGGCTGCTCAAGAATTACAGTGGCTAAAAAGAGGAGCATTAAAAAGCTGCAAGGAGACTGTTGTAGTCATTTATGCTCACCATACAGATGAAGCATGCTAATTTGAAATAAGATGTTTCTCTCGTGTAGAGAAAATCCCAAACTCTCAATAGACGTAGAGCACTGGAGTGGGATTGCAGTGCCATGAGACAAGCACCAAAGACCTATAACAAACATGCTCTACTCAATAAACAGTCACAAGCTTGCGAGCTGCTCAATGCTTCCGTCTTCACAGCGGCAATTCTAATTTGATAACACACAGGAAACCGAGATTAACGTAGAAGTGTAATATTTGCTACCTCTGCAGTATTTGTTTCATCAGTCTGAATATGGCTAGTAACAATTTTAACCGAACCTCCGTCACTACAGACCAAAATGTTCAAACAACAAACAATAATTATGAGGAATGTGCAAAAAAGCAGCACTGCTGGAGATGTACAGACCACGTGATACGGAAATTAAGAGTGGAGTTTAAAGCTTAAGCCAGGCTACAAGACAATGGCAATCACTTAATTTACCCTGGAAATATTACAGCTTTTGGGCATGGAGTAAGAATGCAATTAAAATTGTAATTATTATGACAAAAAAAGCGTGAAAGAAAGCATTAATTATAAGTTAGGTAGGTCCTTCAATAATTAGTCTTCTTCAATCAAGTGAATAAAATGCAGTTTTTTCAATGCACGGCTGTGGCGGTACATGTTTTTACAATCAGGTTTCCTTTCTTGAAAAATGCTGTTGATAAGGCAGTGGACAACCAAAAGTCAAGATTCCAGTCTTTTTTTTTTAAATTAAGAAATGAAAAATAGTCTGTAATGCTATCGGTAAAACATGCTGTGTGTGGTGCCAACTGCTTTGTGTGTCCTTATGGGCTGTACAGAAGAAGTTATCTGGATTAATTAGGTTCTACCATTCTGATTATTCAGTAACTGCTCAACCAGGTAAGGCTGGGATAAAAATACAACTTCACAGGGTGTCTTTTTAAATGTGACTTTTTACCGATGGCATCCAGAATTAAAAATGTACCTGCGCGTCAGTGTCATAAAAAATAATAACATTACACTATACATCTGATTGACAGCAACTCTCAGAACAAAGCCTTACAGTGTATAAAAATAGCTACGTAAAAAAATTTACATAAAAGGCAAACAAAACAAATTTTCAGTGCAGACATTTACATAAAAAAATAACAGAACACAACATGGTAAGCTATCATCATGGCTGTTAGAACAGTTTTTCTTGATCCTTTTCAGAAACAAATTTCCTCATAATCCTGGGACAACTTGGTACAAATGTTTAATACTTTGACCATGAACATTTGCAGTTCCATTGTATATATTCCATTAAGTACAATCCACATTCATGCTTCAAACTGCTCATCATGGTTTCCCTATTAAATAAAAAAAAAAAGTACATTGTTAGACAGAAATCTAAAAAACACACTTCTGAGTCAATGACCAGTCTCCTTGTACATCAGTATACAGATAAAAAGAAGCAATCTGACTTTATTCTACTACTGCATGTATTTAAGTAAAAATGAATACCATTAAAAACTAAAAAAAGATAGACAACTTCTATTTTTGAAAAAACAAATAGGTCTCCGTTGCATCTGTGTGATGAACAGAATTTTAACAGTTCAGCCTCTGCTGCCAAATGGCTGTGCGGGTCTGCCAACATCATGTCTCAAGTTCCCTCTGAGACTTGAGCGGCCGGAAAGGTAAGTGAACATCACAGTCTTGATCCAACCACCTCCAACCCAAACTACCCCTTTAAGGGTGTCAGTGGCAGAAGCATGGGCTGTCACTGACTGACTGGAACCCCCGCTGTGTGACTGCGGGAGTCCCGATCAGTTTCCCTAACAGACAGGGGTATCTGTCTGTTATCAGCGATTCTCTTTATATTGTCTTCCTCAGGCAGACTCTATGAGAAGAGTGCCAATAAAACCGATCATTGCTATGTAATGGCATAGCATTCACAGTATAACCAATCTAATGATGGTTTTTAATAACAATAACAAAAAAAACATATTTGGTATTTGAGCATGCAAAATAGTTCATTAAATTAAAACATAACAGTAGTGGTCCCGCACGGTGAACAGCATAAAAAAAGGCAGGAAAAACCCCACCAGGATTGCTGATTAATAAAATTTCCACTAAACCTCTATGGTAGCAATAAAAACTATAGCTCACAGCGCAAAAATGAGCCCCCAAACAGCCCTGTAGGTATAAAAATAAAAGAGTCATGCCTCTTAGAAGGTGAGAAGGAACACTGTGTCAGTGACCTGGACATCCGCGCATCAATGACCTTTAGTCATTAAGGGGTTAAAAACCATAACTCAATTCTGCAAATGTATTAACTCTTTCATGACAGCAGTACTTTAGGCTTTAAAGTAGAATATCCATCTCATTAACAGGGGTCAGATGCCACCTCTAGCCTGCTTGGGGCTACCAGACACGGTCAGGAAGTTGAAGACACTAGTATGCTATGCTGTTTAGTCAATGTCTGTATGCTCCCAATCCTCCTCTGCAAAGAAAATCCTTAAGTCATAAATGATGCCAAGGGTTCCCTGGCAGCTGCACAAATGCAAATGCAGTGCTTCTGCCTCTGTGAACACAGCATTAGATATAGGAAATTTGTGCAGAAAAGTTCAGTGCCAAACACAGCACTGCCATTAGTCTGCTAATTTACTTTATGTGGGCATGAGTGGGTTAATATACCTGTAAAATTTACTTTTATTGTAACATAGTTATCATTTATGACTAGTTTGGAAAACAGTCTGTACAAACAAACTTTAAAATACAATCTAATATTGTTGCTTTGGTTGGCATTTTTTCAGTAGTGCCAGTAGAGCATAATGCCAGTGACTGTACTATAAATCAGTGACATCACAGACATTTCATGTCAAATATTCATGAGGCACCGGCTGCTGATAAATTGATTGTCAGACTCATGAATTCTTCACTGTGGGTATGGAACAGGTGCAATTTAAAGAGAATTTGCAAATCATACAGTGACTATTCTCCTATGCAAATTTTAAGCTGCGCTATGGAAGAAAAAAAAAAAAAAAAGGAATTGTAATTATGAGAGTACTGGATTCCAGACATCTAAGTTAGGCTGTGTTCACACAACGATCTTTAAAGTGATACTGTCACCCACCTTACTCTAAGTGTGGTTCTCTGCACTATCCCCAAGCTAAGCTGCACAATTGGTATAGAGCTGTATAAAACTTCTCTGTGCCTTCTTTTTGTTTTACATCGGTGGACAGTGTCCACTAGGCAGGCTTCATGACAGTCTGGAGATGAGGCCCAACTGCAGTAAAGTCCCGCCCAGTTGACACAACTGATAAAATTAAGCAAGAGCAAAGGGGGTAACAGTATCACTTTTACGGCTCTTATTTAAAGAGCCGTACTTAAATTATTTAAAAACTGCCATTATTTTGATTATCAGATAACGGCTGTTATTGAATATACCTTGATGGCCGTCATTGCAATGATGGCCGTTGGTACATTATTTACGTTTGGGTTGAATCATGGCCACTTTAACGCCCTTTTGGGAGTGTATTTTTAAAGCTCCACTGAATTTTGTTGAAAAGACAGCAAAAGGATAGCCAAAAAAAGGTCTGGTTGTGAACAACTTAAAATAACACTTTTAGTTTGCTAAATAACAGCCGCCAGTAGATGTCCTAAACATTAATTTGATAGCCCCTGCGAAGAATGGCCATTATTCTATACATTGTGTAAACTAACGGCCATTGTTTCCATAGAATTCAATGAAAATAATTGAAGACTGAAAATGATGGACGTTATTTTGAGTACCGAATAATATTAATTATAATATTTGACTAAAAAAATACTTTGTGAACATAGCCTAACACTGCTTTGTGGAACATGTCATTTTAAACTGTGAAAGGAACCGCCATTGGTTTACTGGTGCAACCTACCTTGAGTATTGTGTTATTTATAGATTTCTTATGCTTCTGATTTATGATTATTTTCTTCTAGCTTCTTGTTTTCTTCTGTGTTACCAAGTTCTTTTCCTACATGTTTCGATGATGGGCTAAATAATATAACAAAAGGAGAATCATTAGACTGAGAACCAATTACAAAATTAAAAGAAAAATGCCACTTTAAATTGCAAAATGAATAGTTTATATTTTATATTTTAAGTGTTCTGGGTACAATCACACTATATAGCTTTGAAATTAGACATAAAAAGAAGTTACATATTAGAAATTAAAACATTAAATAGAACTTAACCTGACAGTGTAGGCTTATTTCCAAAGGGCCTATATACCCTACTGTCCCTCTGCAATGCATTAGGAATACAGCCAAGATATTCTTGGCTGTGTGAGGACAAAGGATTTATGATTCTCCAATCCTCAGAGAGATTTAATGCAGAGTGAAAGAACACCCCACACCCCCAATGGTTTAATAAGCAAACTGCAATGATGAACAATTTAAAAAAAAATGTGATTTTACAAAATGAAAAATTTTGTGAAAACATATATATTATTTTTTAACAATAATAGTACAAAGGGTAGTGGATGTAAATACATGTATGAATATCTCAGTGTTTCTCTATTTGCTTTGGCATCACTCAGCAGTTGTCCCCTCCTATATACACAGCTATGGGCAGCATGAAACTTAACCCTTCAGTAAACTGATCTGTCTCAAGATGACTTTTTTTTTTGTAGAAATAATAACCTTCAAAGGGAGAAAAGTAGCGAGGTAAATTGAGAAGAATTTTTCTCTAATAATATATAATTACTTTTAATATAATATTTTCTTTCATTATTGTTTTTTTTTTAGGTCTTCCGTTTTTGAGAGTTTACTTTTTCACATAAAGATTTTTATTGAAATGTAAACACACATGTTAATGCACTCTCAGTGTACTGCAATGTACAGGAACTAACCAAAGGAATAAGATTACAGCAGTTTGTCTATACACAGCGGAAGAATCAAATGAATCAAAAATGTCAATAGAAAACCTTCACAAATAAGTATATTCCCTAAGGTTAATTTGTTTGCTAGGCAGCAACAACATGTCTGCTGTAAAGGATCTGTTATGTTATCACTTAAGGCTAAGAGAAGACACTTGTTCCTCAAAAGAAACACCTGAAACACGCTGTAATAATCAGGCATGCGCCGTTTAACACGCTGCAATAATCAGGCATGCGCCGTTTATCTTGCCTAATCCTTCTTTGCCCAAATCTGAAAAAAGAATGTTGACCAAACACCTTTTTCCCCCCTAAATCACTGCTGATACCTTACTATTTTTTTTTACTTAATAATTGTGGTCAACTCTACAATAGTGTCACTCTACAAAAGTGTCACAGTCTTTTTTTTACAGGCGATTTTAAGAATCTTTGGAATTGGGTTTATTAGGCAAATATGCCATTATCTGCATTCAAAAAGACTTTTCCCAGCCCCCCCCCCTTCTCTCAATCATTTCTCATTATCCGGAAATCTTGACTCTTTTACATCAGTCGAGCCCTGTGTAATCTATGGAGAGGGGAGGGGGGAGGAGGGAGATCAGTCGCGAGTAGAGAACAAAGGATTACACAGTGAGAGCTGTGTGAAAGCCGGTATTCAGAGGTCAAAGAGGTCAGTGCTGACTTCAGAGGAGATAGCCCAGTGATGAAGCTGTAAATCCACTCTTTGTTGTCCTATTTTGGTGCATCATCTCCCTTTACCCCTCCCCTCTCCATAGAAAATCATAAAGCCAGTGGGGAGAGCTTCAAACTGCTTTTTCATGATAAAAATGCATTTTTTGGCTAATAAACCCAACTACAAAGTTTCTTAAAATCGCCTGTACTATTGATTTCTGCAAAAAAAAATTTTAAACAACAGTGATACTTTAACACTGAATATTCAATAAGTTATCCACCGGAAAACAGATACATGCATTATTTACAGGGTATTGTAGTATCCTTTATTCCAACTCTTCTTTGTACTGAGTGCTGCTGTTTTGAATACATTGACACTGGACAGGATCTGCAGAAGCAGCATTTGGTCTACCAAACCTCTGTTTTGCATTTTCACACACCACAGACCGAAAAGATAAAGCAAGACAGGCTTAATGCTGTTACTTGTTGAATGGTCACGGAGACTAGACATGACGATATCACACTTTTCTAAGCAAATATAAACAAAGGTCCACAAAGTTAAAAAAAAAAAAAAAAAAAAAAAAAAAAGAAAAAAGTTATTTTTAAGGCTTTGTTCACATGCTGTAATACAACAGCCGTTGTATTACAGCGCAGGGACTGGGCAGCATGTAGCATCTTCTTATGGCCGATACTGCAGTATCAGCAGTAGGAACATTATCTTTATACTATTTAGATTGCGGGCACCTTTGAGTGTGCTCATAATACAATTACCCATTGACCACAATGTAAAGTATGGCCGGGAGCCATACCTGTGTGCATGAACTATTTTCTACAGATGCTGTTCACCGAACTGGTGACTTAGAAAATAGTCCAGTCTATTTTTGTCTGCGTCCACAGTGAAAAATGGCGTTGTGTATACAGTGTGTATATACACTATGGCAGTGGTCCCATTGAAATCAATGGGATTGTAATAATCTCATTAACAACCGTCGTTCAAAGAACGGGCGTTGTTAATATAATTAATACAATATGTGAACGTAGCCTTAAGGAGTACTCCAATCATTAAAATTATTTTATACATTGTTGCCCTTACATAGAACATAATGAAGATCCTATTCTTACCTAACCCTGGAGTTCTCCAGCAGAACCTTCAGATCCTCTGCTGTACGATCCCACCACCACTACCAAGTGGGGACTGCCTCTGCAGCGACTGCCAACTGTGCCAATCATTGACTGAAGAGGGACAGCAACGTGGCCAGTGATTGGTTGAGCGTGACGGCGACGGAAGCGTTCAGCGGGGGGACCCAAAAACACTGCTGGAGGATCCCAGGGGGGGGGCGTGGTGAAGTAAATATTGGATTTTTTTTTATATTTTTTGCAAAGGTAGCTATATATCAATTTTTTTTTCAAATAAAGGGCAGCTGGATCATTGTATAAAATAAGCACTTTTTGCCTTTTATTTCAATCCTATTTCTCATTGATTGTAAGCTCTTGCGAGCAGGGCCTATATAAAATATCTGCTTTAGCCTGTGTATGTACATTGTGTATTAAAAGTGCTTTGGAATATGTCACCGCTATAGTCAGAGGTCAGAATCTCTCTGCTTCGGTACAAACTTTGCAGCTAAAACTTAATATAACACATGCCTAAGAAAGACAATATGAAAAAAAAATAATTATATGGGCTGGAACAAGTAAATGAATAAAAAGGTTCTTCATCAGGGAATGCACAGTATATAAGTTTATATTTGTTCTGTTCTACTTTTCATATTTTCTGTATCTTAAGCAATTCTTTCCAATCAGTTTCTGAGCGGTGTATGATGCCAGTATGGGGCATTTGCATTTATACAGCAGATTATGTTGCATAAAATAGGAGAGATGTAGTAAAATGCTTACCCACAATACAGCCAGCTTTAAAATTTGCTATGGCTAGGGAAAGTGCACAGGCATCAAATTGTGCAGTTACAGATGTTTGTTCATCCCAGAGATGTTTGTTTGGATCTTTTAAAACTGTAGAGTAGGTAGTAATTTGTATAAAAACTCTCACTAAGCTGATCCTTAGAGACTGATACACTAAAAATAAAGCTGTAACATGGAAGTAGAAAGCACTTTCCTCTACCAGACAGACAGGAATGCTCTATTCTGAATAGTGAACCAGAGGAGACGTCCAGCAGAAGTTTATGGACGATATATCCCCTTGTATAGATTGACCTAGATCTCTAGAAAATATATTGGTCAAATATGTATTGCTTCAGCTCCTTGGTTAGGAAATATACAAAAAAATCTATTTTTCCCAAAGCAAAACACATCTTACATTTTTTTGTACAGTAATTAATCTAGATAGATATATAATAATAATTATTATTATTGTTATTATTATTTGTATAGCGCCAACAGATTCCGCATATATATTTTATTTTAATAATTTTATAATTTATATAATTTTCTGACATTCCAAAAGGCTAGAATGAGCTTTACTTTCTAATCTTTATCATAAAAAGATTTTCCCAGATTAAGAGATCTATGGATTTAAAACAAACTTTCCAAAAATTACCTAAAGGATTCCAGACCCCAATGTACCAGTTGTCCGTGTTTGTTGACAAGTAAATGGATACATCAGGCGACCACTACAACTGCAGACAGAATATCAACAACTGTCCTACATGATCACCTAACAGATCCATAACATGGATGCCTCAGATTTACAAAAGAAAATATGAGATAAAATATCATGAAACTGAACCTCTGTCTGTAAGGTAAGTATTGCAAAGTATATTCCTTTGCAATTTTGAGCCTAAATGCATAATTTTAAAATCCTACAAAATCCCTTTAATTATAGATGACTTATGACTAGGCTATATCTCCTATTCACTACAATGGAGAATGAACATGCTTTCGCCATCCTCTCTGCCAGAATTTGGATGACTAGCCAAAACAATCCAGTGAAAAAGCCCCGTTAGGGTATATGCACATGGAGTAACTCTTGCTGAAAACCCCATGTGGAATCCACTGCTCCTCCCCGTGCACTTCCGCTTCCCCCTCTGCCGGCTCCATAGATTCCATTCTATAGTTGGGCGGATTGTGCTGTCCGCCCTAAGAAGTAATTTCTTTGGGCAGATAATGGAATCTGTCAACCATGTAATGGAGCCTATGTGACATGGCGGACCTTCAAGTGGGAGCAAGCGGTGGATTCCGCAGAGTTTTCTGCCAGAGTTAGACTGTGTGCATATACCCATATGGCAAAAAATACAGCACATAATCCTAATAAATATTGGAAATGGTGGGTGGTTACTCAAAAGCAGACTTCTATATCATGAACACCAGGAGGTTAGGAAAGCTAATGTATATGTTTGTATCTATAATGTGCTACATTTGTTCATCCCCCATGGCACACAGTGGTAAAGGGAGGGCTTTCATGCCCAATTGTTTAACAAAAACTAGGTTCCCTACAGACACCAATCGAAACACACGTGTCAAAGTCGGAGCAGGAGTGTAATTCTTCCATTAGTCTATATTCTCTCTTTAACTATCTCAGCTTGTATTATTCTAAGTTTAGGTTTTCGAGGAAGCAAGGAATAAAAGAATATTGTGATGTAAAAATTATATAGAAAATGTTGTTTTATTACAGCGATGAATCCATTCTTACTCTAAGCTCCACAATAAAAACACACATTTGAAGTATGCCTGCTGACACAAGAGGAGTTCTAGTAGAGGTGTTATTAAAAGTCAAGAAGGTAATTGCTTCGAATCTATGTAGGCTGCTGGCTTTGGCAAGATGCAGTGCTGTTCTTAGGATGCTTGCCTGCTGCTATGTGATTCTTTTCATAGGCTACCATCCATAGAGCTAAGAAGGATTTGAGCTTCAGCAGCCAATGCAGCAGGTGGCCTCTGAAAAATGATGCTGTGTTATCAATAGGATTCCAGGCCCATTGAAATGTTAACACCTTCTTCAACATAAAAAGATTCACTGCATGACTTGAAGCACAACGCTGCATTCATTTAGCCTATAATTAGAAATCTGACATAATTATGGTAAAGATGCTGTATGATAAAGGTTCTGAAATCAGAATAATTACATTCTCACTCCTTTTGCTGCTAGAGGAAACTTTTCTGTTTTTGTTTTTGTATATTATATTTTAATGGACATGGACATGACAAAAATGTGGTAAGCATTGGTCTTGTTAGCTGAAACTTAGAGGGTAAAGCTGGGTTTTGACATAACTAATCTACTAATTTATCAAGGGTGTATGGAAGGGAGTGCTACTGTATACTTTTCAGGACGTAGAAGGAAGACTGGATACATCAGGGCTTCTCAAATTTATACCTGCACCTCACCAGGCAATCCATGTCAATGCTGGGGCCTCACCAACAAACACAAACTAAACCACAGCACCAAATACTGCCTCATAGTGCACATAATATCCTCTAGCAATGCCTAACCAGCACCACAGTGGGACAATAAATGCTTCTCAACCAGCAATAAACCAGAAGCACAGCACAGAAATAAATACTGCTCCACTAAACACTGCAGTGCAGCATTAAAAACTGCCCCATCTGCGATAAACTACTACTGCAGTGCTAAAATATATACTGTTCCACCAGAAGTAAACCAACACCACAACGCAGAAATACATACTGCTCCAGCTGTAGTAAATCGACACAACACAGAAATACATACTGCTCCATCTGACGTAAACCAACACCACAATGCAGAAATACATATTGCTCCATCTGTAGTAAACAAACAGTACAGTTCAAAAATACATACTGTTCCACCCTCAGTAAGCTAACACCACTGTACAGCCGTCCTGACTGCTTAGCCCAGAACAAACAGAGGTTTACATGAATGGCAAGTTACCTTTTTATCTACTCCGTATCCCCTGCTCTATAACAGGTTTAAGCTGGGTTCACACTATGTATATTTGAGGCTGTATTTGGTCCTCATGTCAGGTCCTCATAGCAACCAAAACCAGGAGTGGATTGAAAACACAGAAAGGATCTGTTCACACAATGTTGAAATTGAGTGGATGGCCGCCATATAACAGTAAATAACGGCCATTATTTCAATACCACAGCCGTTGTTTTAAAATAACAGCAAATATTTGCCATTAAATGATGGCCATCCACTCAATTACAACATTATGTGAACAGAGCCTTTCTGTGTTTTCAATCCACTCCTGGTTTTGGTTGCTATACAGCCTCACAAATACAGCCTCAAATATACATAGTGTGAACCCAGCCTTAGGGTGCAAACACACACAGCAGATACGCAGCAGATTTGATGCTGTGTTCAGTTATTTAGACCTAATCTGCTGCGCATCGCAGCAGTAAATACGCAGCGTATATGCCGTGTGTGTTTGTACCCTTAATGCTGATTCAATTGCATTTTCAATTTAACAGGTCCCTTTAACTGGCTTTTAAATAATAATACTAGTTTCTGGGTTCCTCTAGTTGGCTTCTAATGTTTGCAGTCAATTGCCTACTCATAGAAAACAATGGCATACGGCCAATGATTTTAGCAACCTCCACATACATTAATTTTGCAATGTGCTTTAAGCATAGCATCTGAACAAAACATCATGTTGAACTTTCTTTCCAGCTGATGAATTTTCATTCATTTCATCAAACAGTGGCAGTAATGGATGAGAAGTAAATTCTTTGCAGTACATATACAGATGACCATACCAAGCTCTGTTGTTTACTTCATACACACAAATTAGAAATCATGTCTTCACTCTGGCTGCCTTGTACATTATGTATGGAAAGAATACTGTATATGGCAGAGATGTACAGTATATTCCACATTTAGCAGAGTGAACATTTATTGTAAGCAAACCATATAAACTTGGCTATGACAGTATTGCCAAGCTTTAGTTGAGAGCATGATTATTCAGACGGTAAAAATTGTATCTGCTACAGATGTGTAAAGTAATCAAACGACTTTAATAAAGAAATCAAACTAAATAAAAATCTAGACTTTATTCCAAAGTAAAAAAAAACACAAGTCAATATTTTTTATTCGTACTAAATTGGCACCGCAGTTTTCTACTACCTCTCTTCTAAATATACAGAAAGGAACATTTCTTTATAACTCACACAAGATTAGTGACATGTGCACGCCTATATTTCATGTTTATGACCTGTATAAGAATCTGAAGGAGAGTGACAGAAAGTTAAGTGTGCTCTTGTTGTCCTTTCCCTCACTCCTATGCATTCCTGTGAGGACTGTATATACAAGCCAATCTTGGAGCTTAGCACTGTCCTTGTACTTGGCCTTGTTTTGGCATTGGTAAGAGGCCCGGTAGACCTCCATTGACAGGTCATAAAAGTGAAATATGTTTAGTCCCTGGTCAAAGCACTGAATTCAAAGGCAAATAACACATAATACTCAAAAAAACATGAGTAAACTAATTTTTAATAACCCTATTACAACCAACTCAATTTTCACAAAAAGGATCAAGGGATTTTTGTTTCCTTGACCTCTAGCCACATACATAATTGTTTTTTTTTTCTAATAACGTGAAGCCTTATTTTTCTGTGAGATAACATAAATACGCTCATGCCACATTTTTTTTTTTTGCCTCTTTGGAAAAGCAGATGAATTTTTCACTCACTCCTCCCCAAATAAGCAACTGATGAGCTCATCTATTATGTATCTCTGACACGTAAGAAGTTTGCTTTGACTGAGCTTCCCCTTTAAAAGGGCCTACATCTAGATGTAGTACCTTAACAGAGTGGTAAAGATTCCATTGGATAAAGATTCAGGTAAAACAGGGGGCAATGTCAATCGTATTATTTCTTACTCATTCTTCCCACTACTCCGTAGCAATGCAGCCAATTTCCTTCTAGCCGTTACAAGACTGACAGGGCCACGTCAAAACTGACAGCAGGGTATAATGCTTGTATAAAATATAATTAAAGGACATATCTTTTAGGCATGCTGATTGACAGCGCCGCGGCTATTAACACTTCAAAAGCGTGCATTCCTGATTTTCCTTGGTAGAGAAAACTGCCCCAAAACTCTACATTTCCTGCTGTGTTTTACCTAAATTAACTAAAACAGTACAGAGGGAAAACATTTAAAAATCTATTAAAATATGTAAATATTTATTGCAATATTTGCATTTTGTAGTCAGGACCACACTTTTAGACTGCAGTATAAATACCTTTGAAGGTTTTTGCCGAGATCGATAATTTCCCTGGCTCTCCTAGTATAATTCTTGATCATTGTTTCATGAGGTCATCCCGGGAAACAATCCTCAAAACTTATAAGGCTAATGCAAACATAGCACAAATTAGACCTTTCCCAGATTATGATTTAGATATTGGAGGTGTGCTTCTAGCTGGTAAGTACAGATGTAGACTCGGGTTTTGTTTCCCAGCTTCTTCTAGTATGTAGGAGGAACTGAGAGGCAAGGCTGGGATTACCTCTTTTCACTACAGATCCTTGAAAGGGCTGCTCCTGTTTCTGTGTACTAAAAACTGCAGGAAGCCTCTACGCCCACTTCTGTGCAGTAGTAAGTTCTGTAACTACATACTTTAACGCTGTTTGCAGCTAAGGCTCCATACACACACAAAAAAAGTTAACTGAACCTTCAAATTGTGGCAGGTCTTATGTTAAAAGGGGCCTCACGTCTCTAGGTGATAGAAAAGAAGGGGAGCCATGCTTAATTTTAACACCTACTCTTTTTCCTCTCACTTTTTGAGATGTCTGGCTGTGACCTCCCCCACTGGAAACGCAAGCACACTTATGTAAGAGGATGAATATTCGCTTCACCAACAGCTACCAAAGGTAAATGGGCACCTTTCTACTTTGGTAGGCAACCATCTGTGAACTAAGCCCAGATGTTCGTCTTTTGTCCTTGCAGACAGAGCTCTTATCTAGACAGCCCTCCTTGTGCAGATATATTGTAAGAACCTCAGCAAGTGTATAAAATTGAAGTTTTAAAACCATAAGAAGACTTCAATAATCATTACAATTTACCAGTTGTTAAACCTTTAAATGCATTCATATCAGAAAATATAGCGACGCCCCCCCCCTAAAAAATTATATATATATATATATATATATATATATATATATATATATATATGTGTGTGTATATATGTGTGTGTATATATAGGCATAACATTTTTGCACAGAGTAGTTAGGTATGCTTAAAATAAAATAAAAATTAATGAAAAAAATTCAGCTACCTTGTTCTCTTTATGTATATCCAGTAGGCTAATCCAGCAACAAGTGCAGCCAGCAGAAGGCCAACAACAATTCCCACGATGAGTTTTGCATGATCATTGCTTTCACCTAAAAGTGATTATTGAAGTAAAAAGAATGGTAAAACTAAACCCAACCGCAGATATTTAGTAACGTGTGTTTAAAAGGAAGAGAACACAAACAAATGTGCCACGTAATACAAGTGAGCAAATGTCTGGGTAGCAATGTGAAATTATCTTTCCATTAAAAAAACATGAGATACAAGGATGACTTTGAGTTTGCTCTCGAGCTTCATGCCACTCTCTCAGCACAGACATACTAATTGTATTTCTTCCTGCTCATAGTCAAGTATTTAGTATGCAAAAGAATATACACAAGAGCTACAATCACCCCATCACATTACTTATTCTTCTCACCTTCCCAAACAGAAGATTGCTTACTTACAAAGACATCTTTCAGGACAGTTCTAAGAGTTAAAGTGCGGCAGAAAGAAAGATAGTGTCCTTAAATAATATTCAGCTGTGTACTAGATGGACTACAGAAAGGAAAGTGGAAAACCCAGGAAGAGGAGAAACACCTTACGCTACTTATTTACTTACCACTTCTATCATTAGGCTCTACTGGCTCTGGGATGCTGACTGAAATGAAAAATTGAGAAGTGAAATTAAAAAAGAAAAAAAATCTTCTGATGATGTCTAAAAGTCACCTTCACCACCATAATGTGTTCTAATCTGCAGCAGTAAAATTACTCTTCCCTTAGTGCAAGTAAAACTACGGAGAAGGTTTCACTTTTTCACCGACGTAATAGGGACCTGACTAACCAAATCTTCTTTCTAGAATCCTCTCCTCTACAGGATGACAAGGTTAATACAGATGAAGGGGAACTGCAAAGTGATAATTCCCAATTCACAGAGAAGACTGTAAATCAGGTCAATCAGGTTGCTGTTTTAACCTTTCCCTTCTAATTATGCTTTATAGAGGCCTCTTGGCTTCTTTCTGCAACAATTTAACTCTGATGTAATCTGCCATTTCCAACTTTGTTTTCTGCCCAATAAAAATAGTGCCATCCTTTCATCCATGCATTCGTTGTTACAGAAAATGCCAGACTATGGGTTGAATTAATGGGAAAAAAAAACTTGATTTATGTTGCGATGAATAAAGGTGTGATTTTACATGTTGACAAGAAAGGAGGAATGGCTAGTGCACGAGTTAGTCATGTGTACCTTGGCACCACACATAATAAGCGTAAAACAGAAGGACATCAGCAACAGTCAATGGACAAGGAACTTACTAGCAGAGATATTTAAGTAATTGGTTTCTTTTCCCAGTTTGTTTTCAGCGCTGCAGTTTATAGTGACATTTTCTTCTGGGGAAATAATAATTTTTGCAGTATATCTTCCATAACTTAACATTGTTTCTTCAGTCTGTAAAATATAAGAGATGGTAAGGTTAGATTCTAACACTATAAACTCAATTCAAAGTGATTTGTTAAGTTTAATTGTAAGCCAATGGTAGCGAGTGTTATTTACATGCATGCTCAGATACTATGCATCAAGTATCTTCATACACACAATGATAACAAAGACATATGTTAATATACTGTAGGATCAGCTATTGTGCAATATCCACTGTAAGTAAACAGTATTGAATACATTAAACCAGGAACATTGATTCACATCTATTAAGAATATAGGCATAAAAAACTCACCTTGTTTAAGTATACTCCATTCCCTAAACTGAAACACTGGACTTCAGGTTTTGGAAAGCCGTCTACTTCATAGAAAATGGTTTTTGACTTTCCATCAGCATTTGTTTTTTTAGATAGCTTGATCCGTGGCTTTCCTAGAGAGGAAAGTAAAGGTATATACAGTACAATGAAAAATTGGATTTCTATTCTTTTATCTACTTATAAAGATTCATAAAGATTAAATACTTAATAGGGCTTGCAAAACTCTGTTTTAAATAACTTATATCTCCATGAACAAAAAAAGTTAAATAAATAAATAAATCACAGCAACCAGAGGATGTTTTACTAAAGTTTTTAATTAAAGGGGTTATCCAGCACTACAAAAACATGGCCACTTCATTCCAGAGAAAGATCGACTCTCGTTCCCAGTTTGGTTGCAGGTTTTGTAACTCGGTTCCATTGAAGTGAATGGAGCTTAAAGGAGCTATCCAGCGCTACTAAAACATGACCACTTTCTTCCAGAGACAGTCCCACTGGATAACCCCTTTAATTGCAAACCCCACATGAACTGGAGACAAGAGTGATGCTGTCTCTGGAAGAAAGTGGCCATTTTTTTGTAGCGCTGGATAACCCATTTTAAGTTCCACATGTCAACTTCCTTTCTCAAACATAAAATGGTTGCAGTGGTTTTTCTTTTTTAATGTGGGTGAAAGACATTGTTCTATAAAACAAAAACATGAATAATAGGCAGGTTGTACCAACCTTCGACAGTAAGCTTTAGTGTTTTTTTCCTCCTTAGACCATCAACTTCTAGTAAGCTAGTCTCACACTCATAAACACCTGAATCTCGATATTGCAGGTTGGTAAAAGTTGGTTGTGTGAGAATTTTTTGGTTCTGGAAAAACAAACAATATATAGATATGTTATGGTAGCTTACAATGTACTTGTGATAATAAAAAGGCCAACAACAACACATCCAGAAAAAGACTAGACTTATTTATCCCTGGCAAAAGGAGAAGCAAGGGGAAATGTAATGTTTATTTATTTATTTTATTTATTTTATTTATTTATTTATTTATTTATTTTTTTGGGGGGGGGGGGGGTAATTATTAAATTTTATTTTATATAAATTTTTTGTAACTTTATAAAAGGGTGACTTTAACGATGATGATCATATCATTACTATAATACATTGCACCAGTCCTCTAGTGCAGTGTTGTGAGCCTGTCAGCCTACCATTGCCAAGTAACGTGCTGCAGACACGGCAGGGTACTGTGACATCCATAGCAGGCCTGGGGCCCTTCAGAAGGTTCCCCAGCTACCATGGAGACCTATTGGCACTGGAGAAGTACTGCACTGCACACTCTTTACATGTCGTGGTCACAATATGACAGCGGCATGTAAAGGCATCTACCAGAAATGGTGGTTTTCCCAATCCTGTCAGATAAAGCGGGGACCTGGCTGTCATACTTACAGGTACATTTCCGCACTCCCCGCATGAGAGACCTGCGGCACCTTATTCTAGGCCCGCTATGAAAAGGTAAGTGCTCCTAATGACCGCCGTAAAAGGCGTATCAGCAGTCATTAGGAAGTTAAAGTATTGACAAACAGATCAATTTGTTTTAAATCATTTTTAGTATCTTATTTTCTATGTTAATAATTTAACACCATTATATCATTTAAACACAGCCTGACACAGAGATATTAGATAGAGATGTATATTGGAAATATTAAAAACAAAACATTCGGTTAGTCGGTTGTTTCTGGGTAGCCAATGTATTATCTTAATGAGAACCATAAATAATGCGATACTGCACTCTAAAATACAAGTATTTGTATGTAGCCTTGTGTACATGCGTTCTTTTCTTATTTGAAGTTTTAGTAGTTTCTACTTTATATGCCTATTCAGGATAAATCCTTATGGGAAGTGCATTCATTTTTACCAGACTCCACTCACACAATTTAAGGCTTTTCTATTCTAGATCTGTTTGTATAACAGATGTTTGTAGAGGCCATAAAAGGGAATAAAACTTACTTTCATCCACGTAACTGAAACATTTTTACTGGCAGAAGGAATGCAAGATACCGAAAGACTGTCTCCAATCTGTTTGGTAATATCTCCACTAGGTGTCAAGGACAAGTCTAAGTCTAGAAGACAAGAAGATAATTATAGATGGCAAGGAAAACATACAGTGCTTTTCGAGTTTCAATGATTCTTTTTTTCTGTTTAGCAACATTTGTCTCAGAAGAATTAGAGGGCAAAATGAAAATGGAAATTTATAATCACAATGCAAGGAACATACAACTTGTGCTTAATAAATATTACTAACATCTTGGTTGTTGGATACTGGGTAACACAACTGCAGTATTGCTGCAGCATTTGTTTGGATTCTTTCTCTGGGTATCACTTAGAACCAAGAGCATTGCAAAAAGTTTGCAAATCAAAATCCCGTTAGAACCAATAACATATCTGTAATTGTTTCTATTGGGTCTCATAACTGGAAGTATATGCAATAAAGTGATACGTATGTGGTCAAGTCTAGTCAAACTGTAAAAACAAACAGCACAAGTAGCCTTACAGGGACTACCTGGCGTTAAGTTTATTCTACAGCTATAAATGTGGTAGGACTGGCAATACTACCATGTTGCCAGCATGTTACAGCTTGTCGCCTTCCTGAATATTTGGTTAAAATCACAAAACTTCAAAGGAAGGAAACATTAAATATATGTATTTTTGAAAATGTGTCTATTATTCACAGAATTCTAAAACTTAGATTCTGTAAAAAAAAAAAAAAAAGGAGGGGAACATAGGAAGTCTTCAGTCTAAATATAAGGGCTTCTATAAAAAAATAAAATAAAAAATTGAACAATCTTTTAAAAAACAGGACGAAAGTACCTACATGTTAAATTATTTTACGCTCTGGATGGAAGTCTATGTTATATCACCAAAAAAAAAAACAACAACAAATCTGCTTAGATATATTAGGATTTTATCATTTTAAGCAAGCATGGTTTGCATTGGAGGGAACTGCAAGTGCTGTTAAAAAACGATCACCTAATCGAGACCCAACTATTAGCAGAAGCTGATCTTGAGGATTGTATTGATATTTATATATCTATAGTCACTAGAGATAAGCAAACCTTGGGTTCAAAGGGCATTTGTTTACCGGTGGCTGAAGAAGTTGGATGCAGCCCTAGGGAGTGTTCATGTTTTCCAGGACTACTCCTAGGGCTGCAACCAACTTCTTCAGCCATCGGTAATCAAATGCTGAGAGTTTGAAACCAGAGTGTACTCAAGCTTCGCTCATCTCTAATCGTCACCTATACGTTTCATTGGTCACATTTTACATGACCCTTTTTATTGTAGCTCCTCCAGCAGGTAGTTAAGGGCACTCCTACGTCACCAGCTGTTCTCAAATGGTATGGTCAAAAATATTTTTGCTTGCAATAAGTTTTTTTTTTTACTTTAGTTTCCCCCCCCCCCCCAAAGATTAAAGCAAAGCTTAGTATTAGAGTTATGGGTTGAGAAATTTTGCTTTCTGTTTAAGAAAACCATTATATAATGGCATGAATTTATAAAAAGAAAACCACAATCTCTCAGAATTTTAGAAAACAAAAATAGCTTTGAATAAGAAGGTAATAAATATGTATGCATGGGAAGATATAGTCGATATAAATCTGCGCTTCATAAGCTATATTCTTCTGTAAACATATCAAAATTCATCCCATTTAAATGAAAATTCTTATTATCCTATGAAGGAAATTCCATGATGTTTGCTAATCTGCAATGACCTTAAATGACCCCAATTTCCAATATTATCAACATATTACAAACACAAGCACTTTTTACAGACATATCAGAAATTTACATTGTGAGATAGAATCTTGGGCTTTTTAGCAATTTTCAAAGCAGCTAGCTAGATGTTTACAGCACAGAACGGAATGACTTTTACTTACAATGCACGGTAACCATGGTTGAGGCAATCATAACTTTGTTTAACAATGAGCATTTGTAATCCCCTGTTGCATTTCGTTTTATGTCCGTTATAATGTAGGCACTTGAACTACGTATCCCTTCTTCTTGACCCTGTAAAGAAAACAGATGTGGCAGTTTGTAATGCAAAATCTAGGAAATGCAGAGAGTTACAAAAATGATATAATGTTTAACCTCTTAAGGACATAGGACGTACCGGTACGTCCTATGTCCTCACTTGCACTTCAAAGCGGGGCCGCGCGGCGGCCCCGCTTTGAAGTGCCGCGATCCCGGGTGCCGCGTGTAGCCCGGGACCGCCGCTATTAGCGGGCACGGTCTGATCGCCGTGCCCGCTAATTAGCTAATCGGAGGCAGCTGTCAAAGTTGACAGCTGCCTCCGATTACCGGAGGCAACGTTTCCCTGGTGTCTAGTGGGGGAGATCGCTCCTCCGGGACCTTGTCCCGGAGGAGCGATCTCCGTTACTGATGCCGGCCGGGGACGCGTCCAAGATGGCGCCGTCCTCGGCTCGGCACTCGTTTACTTCCGGCTGCAGCAGCCGAAAGCAAACGAGTGCCGATCTCATGGATCTCTGCAGCATATCTATGCTGCAGAGATCTCAATGAGAGATCACAGTGTATATACTAGAAGTCCCCCAGGGGGGCTTCTAGTATATGTGTAAAAAAAAAAAAAAAGTGTTGTTAATAGTAAAAAGCCCCCTCCCCTAATAAAAGTCTGAATCACCCCCCTTTTCCCAGGTTTTAAATAAAAGTAAACAAATAAATAAATAAATAAACATGTTTGCTATCGCCGCATGCGTAATCGCCCGAACTATTAATTAATCACATTCCTGATCTCGTACGGTAAACGGCGTCAGCGCAAAAAAATCCCAAAGTGCAAAATTGCGCATTTTTGGTCGCATCAAATCCAGAAAAAATGTAATAAAAAGCGATCAAAAAGACGTATATGGGCAATCAAGGTACCGATAGAAAGATCAAATCATGGCGCAAAAAATGACACCTCGCACAGCCCCATAGACCAAAGGATAAAAGCGCTATAAGCCTGGGAATGGAGCGATTTTAAGGAACGTATATTGGTTAACAACGGTTTGAATTTTTACAGGCCATCAGATACAATATAAGTTATACATGTTATATATCGTTTTAATCGTAACGACTTGAGGAACATGCATAACAAGTCAGTTTTACCCCAGGGTGAATGGCGTAAAAACACATTTCCCCCAAATAAAAGAAATGCGTTTTTTTTTTTTCAATTTCACCACACTTCGAATTTTTTTCTGGTTTCGCAGTGTACTTTATGCAAAAATTCAGCCTGTAATTGCAAAGTACAATTAGTGACGCAAAAAATAAGGGGTCATGTGGGTTTCTAGGTGGAAAAATGCAAGTGCTATGACCTTTTAAACACAAGGAGGAAAAACCGAAAACGTAAAAACGAAAATGGGCCATGTCCTTAAAGGGTTAAAAAAAAAAAAAAAAAAAACAACAACAATATAATGGCCATATTCCAACAAGTGTCTATTCATTTAAATATTTTAAATATTCATTAAATATAAAAAAAATCTTATTTAAACTTGATTAATATTATATTTCCTTATCATTAGCAATTAAAGATTCCAGTGTTCTCTATGGGAACCATAAACATGAAAACACAATGCTAACTAGCTATAGAAAGAGGGCTAGGTTTCTTTTGCTTTGGTCCCTTCTCCTCATTCCCAAAATGAGCCTAAAAAAATAGCAATTTAATGTAAAAAAACAAAACAAAAAAACCCAATATATGGCTAGTTTTACACTGCATTTTTGCAGTCTGTTTAACATATCCGTTTTTAAATGGTTGCTTTTAATGTACAGAAAAACATGGTCAACCAGGTTTTTGTGTACACTAAAAAATAAAAAATAAAATCCATTTGATCCTTTTCTTTTAGGGTGTGTTCACACGTACAGGATCTGCAGCAGATTTAATGGCCCAGATTTGATTTGCTTTGAATCTGCAACTTCAAATCTGCTGCAGATCCTGTACGTGTGAACGCACCCTTATAATAGAAGTGAACAGAAAAACGGATCTAATATGGATTGCTCACAATTGCATCTGTTTCTGCATCCTCTTTTTTTTCATTAAATGTATACGTTAAATGGCCTACAAAAACGCAGTGTGAACCCAGCCGTAGGCTAAGTTTACACAATGTTTTTCAACGGCTGTTATTTTGAGTATCAAATAACAGTTGTTGTTTAACATGCGGTACTTTGGCAGCCACCATTGCAATAATGTATATTTTTAAGTTTATGTTCGCCATATCTTTTAGGTGTGGCTATTTTAAAGTCCCATTCAATATAATGGAAAATTACGGTGAAAGGTTAAATAGAAAATAAAAAATTAATGACATTAACATTTATTTGATGGCTGCTGTTTGCACAGATTTCAATGGAAATCATTAAAGAATGAAAACGGCAGGTATTTTAGATAATAATGGTGGCTTTTTTTTTACAGTG
Source organism: Dendropsophus ebraccatus (assembly GCF_027789765.1). NCBI lineage: Eukaryota > Metazoa > Chordata > Amphibia > Anura > Hylidae > Dendropsophus > Dendropsophus ebraccatus. Next base: position 117,481,909 of record NC_091458.1, on the reverse strand, counting down.
TAAGAACACAACCTAAAAGAGAAACTGTCTTTGGTATCCACTACAAATTATAGTTATTTTTTAATTTTTTATTACGCTCTTGAAAAATGAAAGCTGTGATTGGTTGTCCATGTAAAACAAACACAGCTTCTGATTATCTTCCCAAGTCTGAATATTCAAGTTTTATATCTAGAACTTAATATATAAGTGCTCTATGATGTTAGCTAGTCTTATAAACAACTTATTACGGTAAAGGGACAGGAAGCAGGGGACTTATTTATTGTAGGCTTTTTCTTCCTCCCTGCTGAGGTCAACTCTGGGATGTCAGCAACAGTGAAACTTTGAGAAATAGATAGAGCTAAAATAACTTATATATCATACGTAGACAAGGAAATACAAGATGCATGCCTGTGGAGGGAATTTGCAAGCTAATAAAATCCTGTGATTACAGCAGCCACTGCACTGATTTAAGCAATGCGTACTAACTGGGGAGAGGCGTAATAGAGGTGGCAAACATAATGTGAGCTATTGGGACTGCAGAAGCAATGATTTCATCGTATCTGTACCATGGCAGACAATAATAACTTACTTTGATTAGACTAGGAGGGAATTTGCAAGCTAATAAAGTCCTGTGATTACAGCAGCCACTGTACTGATTTACGCAGTGCATAGTGATTGGGGAGGGGCTTAATAGAGGTAGAGTTATTGGGACTGCAGAAGCAATGACTTCATTGTATCTGTACCATGGTGGAAAATAATACCTTCCTTTGATTGCACTAGTAAGAAATAGAAGTGTGTGGTACAAATGACCAAGTTTTTAACAGACTGCACAAGAATACCTCACAAGACAGCACTGTATTTTTCAGTGAAGGTACACAAACATTTGTCAACAGAAAATACATCATCTTGAAAGGAACACTGGCTTTAAGGTATACATAATGATGTCAAGAAATAACATAGGTCAAGAAATCCAGACAACACTTACTGGAAGGTAAAACAAAAATTCTTGTGGGGGCGGATTGCCATTTCCGATACACTTCAATGTAATGTTATCTCCTTCTTTTATAGTTTTTTTGGGCGACTGTACATGAATTGTCACCTTCTCTGTAGGGTCTTAAAAAAAAGAATGAACAATTTTATCAAGTACACAATTATGTTGTACATAATATACAATTTAAATGGCTGAATTACACACCATTTTCACATTAAGCAGGGAAACGTAATTGCCTTAATGCATCTTTTATACAAGGATTGAAGTTAATGGGCACTTTCTAAACACAGAACCATTCCTAATTAAAGGGTAACATAAAGAAACCATGTAATACAAAAATATATATAACTCAAAACAACAGTCTTAAGCCATTACTATTTTTCAAGGCAAAGGACTGGTAGCAAGAATTTCACAGCAGGTAAAGAATTTTTACTGTTACTTTAATAGACTGAAAAAAAAATAAATAAAAAATAAAACCGCAGCAATACTTTACTAGACGTCTTAAACACTATCAAACCATTATAGAACAAAATCTTTTCAGACCCCAAATTAGACTAAAAGACATCCTCCATATACACACTGCTCCCTTGGCCCCCTTCTCTCCTTTGGTCCCATCACCTCTGACTGGCCACCCTGCCATCCCCATGACCCCAAATTGGTCACCTTAATTTTCTATAGTGCAATACAGACTCGAAAAGACCTGTGTCTAAGGTCTTAAAGAGTTTGCAGAAATAATGCTATATGCCCTCCTTGTCCTGTGTGCCTTGTTTTGTGTAAAATCGCGGTAATAACACAGTGGTTTTGCTGTTATTTTGATCAGAATTGCTAAAGGGAGGTCTTAGAGCACGGAAAGTATATGTCCATTTTGTACTGCAATGGGGCTCCTAGGAAGTTCAGGGTTTGGGGGGGCTGTCTGAAACAAATTTAAATTAGTCACTGCCCGCATGTACATGAATGTTCCATAATTCATTGTCTGTTGGAGGTGACAGACAGCTCAGATCCCCTGTTCTCTAAGGGTACTATTACACAGAACGATAATCGGCCCTATCCGGCCGATTATCATTCCGCGCGATAAAGACAACGTTCAGCCGATGATGTCATCGGGTGATCATTGATATAGGTTCTGACCTAAAATTGTTGGGCGCCAACCGCACAACGCTACGTGTAATAGCAGTGCGCTGCCGGCGCTGACGACTAGCAAAAAAGAATACATTACCTATCCCGGCTGCAGGGCTCCTCTTCCTCTGTGCTTCTCCCCGGGTCCCGCGCGCTTCACCTTCTGAGGGGCCTGTCTCAGCTGACATGCCGCTCAGCCAATCACTGGCCGGGACCGCAGTGGCCAGTGATTGGCTGAGCGGCCTGTCAGCTGACACAGGCCACTCTGAAGCTGCAGCGTGCGGACCTGGGAAGAAGCACAGAGCAAGAGGAGCCCTGCAGCCTGGACAGGTAATGTATAAAGTGTAAACAAGTGCTGCAAGGACAACGGTAATGATGTCCTTGCAGCCCTTGTTAAACGATTATCGGGCCTTATAATAGGGCCAGTAAACGAACGCCGATCTAGCAGAGTAATTGTACCCTAACACATGTCAATTCCTTGCACGGGGAGTGGCTGAAGCGGAGGCGAGGGAGCCTCTCATAGACAGGCTATGACGCTCTGCAGGCAAGGCAAGGAAAGAGTTCCACCACCGAATTCTGCCACATTATTCAGTGTGAACATACCCTTAGGCTGCGTTCACACGTCCTGCGCTCTGTACATGAAACACTGTCATTACAGTGCCTCAGCGAGTCAAAGAGTTTCCCCGCTGCAAGCATGATGTGGATACATCATGCCCTCTGGGGAAACAGACCAGGGTTTGCATTCAATGCCTGTGTCGTCCGTGTTTCAAGGCCAGAACACAGGACGTGTGAATGCAGCCTTTAGAGTGATATTAGACAAAGCAAATGTCTTGCTACCTGATCAACAATAAACTAATGCTGTAGGATTGCTTTTGAGAACTATCTGAAATCACTCACCACAGTATGTAAAACAATAATCTCTGTTAACAACTGTTATTGAGACAAGTTTTTAGGACTACCTACAAAGCAGATTCAGGCTGTGTTCACACTACGTATATTTCAGTCAGTATTGTGGTCCTCATATTGCAACCAAAACCAGGAGTGGATTAAAAACACAGAAAGGCTATGTTCACACAATGTTGAAATTTAGTGGATGGCCGCCATTTAATGGCAAATATTTGCTGTTATTTTAAAAGAACGGCTGTTGTATTGAAATAATGGCCGTTATTTACTGTTATATGGCGGCCATCCACTCAATTTCAACATTGTGTGAACAGAGCCTTTCTGTGTTTTTAATCCACTCCTGGTTTTGGTTGCAATATGAGGACCACAATACTGACTGAAATATACGTAGTGTGAACCCAGCCTTAATCTGCAAACGATGAACAGATATGAAAACAACAGGCGAACTATCAACAATGATTTTTTGACATGTTGAAAGACAATGATGTAGTGATCACTGGGTGTTATTACACAGGCAGATAATCACTCGTTGTTGGTTGTTATAGTGAGTTTTTAAACGATAACTACTAATAGGGCCCTTATTCTCTGTGGATAGGGGATAAGTGTTCCAACCTGGAATGCATTTTTAATACTTTTGAAAAGTACTAGCAAGGAAAACAAACAGCTAGATAACCAAGTTTGTGGTTCTACAGTAACCACATTTTTTGTCTGCATAGGATATTCCACACCTGCTATGTAGATTTATACTTTTAGCCTTTCTATTTTATGTGGAAACATGAATTCACATTGTATTATAACTGCAAGTGACCTTCGCCAGCACCTGCATTAATCAATACAATATCAATACTGTATGAATTATGGTTGACCTTTATTAAATTCATCTGAAAAGCTGTCTTCTGTCCACTGAAACGGATAATCTTAAAATGGGCACTACTTCTATGTTTGAAAGAAAATGGAAAAAAACTGTAATTTTTCAAAAATAAATGCTTCATTAACTTGATTGAATGTGTCCTCTAAGATCTAACCATACAATTTACATATATTATTGTTAGTTACGATACAGTAACTGGTAAACTGATAAAAGTAAAAGAAACAATCCCTTACATCTCTCATCCCTAACACACAACAGTGGTCTTAAATGTGACCTAGGAGAGGAAGGTAAACCACAAAGTAGCCCAACGTGGTGACTACTCTCAAAACAGTGTTGAGAGTCTTTTCTGAGCAAACAATTACTTATAAATTCAAGACAATATATGTTAAAGGGATCAGACACCTTTGTGTCTCCGCCTAGTTAGGTCTAGTAAAATAAACATCTCTTACCTGGTTATAGTCTAAACACCAAGATATATATACAAATAATAAGTAAACATCATATGTAAAATGTATGGATAACACTTACAATAGATGTCAAAGACAACAGGATCAGACTCCATCACTGCCACCCCATTTGGCATATTGTAAGTCACTGCACATGAAAACTGTGCATCAATGTCATTTTTGGTTGACATGTACTGCAGTGAAGAACGAATGTTAAGAAGGCCACTTGTCTCATTTCTCTCTTTTACCCATTCTATGGAAACACCTAAACATAAGATACATCATTAGTAACATTACCTCATACAACATATTCTGAATGTTCACTGTACAGTGCGCTTTGCCACAGACTGGCCCTTGTGTACTTCTCTGTCATACAAAAGGTGGCTAACAGGTATCTTAAGTGTGTAGCCAGCTTTAAGGCCTTAAGAGCGTATTAACTGTAAGTCATTTGAGTTAATCAAGATAGCAGAATGGAGATAAATCACTACCAGGCCAAACAGAACCCAGCAGAATGTTTGAAGTGTACTGAACGCAATATATGAATGGGGAGAACACAATGAAATAACTTAAAGAAGCATTCCAGATTTTTTTTTTTTTTTTTTTTTTTATTTCTGGCCTGCTGCAGTCTGGCACATATACTTACAATTGACTGCGGTGTGGCTTCATTCCGGTAGTACATCAACATTCAAATCCCACTGGCGCCCACGTGACCTCTTTGCCAGTTGGCCTGCAGCTAAGGAGGACAGAAGTCAGGGTCTCCAATGCCTCTCTATGAGAGTGCTCTCATAGAGACGCATTGAAGACCCTGCCTTTCGGCCTTCAATAGCCCTGTAGAAAGTAGCGGGTCAGAAGAAATGTGATGTCACTGCCAGTGAGATCCGATGGCGCAGTAGGACCAGAATTAAGCCACTCCGTAAGACACTGATCATCAATGGTTAAGTATTTGTGGCAGCCTACAGCGGGGTGAGAAATTAAAAAATAAAATATAAATTAAGAAAAAAAAAAAAAGTATTCTCTACAACTGTAAAATTCAGTTAAAACAAGGAATTTGACCAAAGAATCCAGATTGAATTCATGTATTGTATGTTCTTTCAGATATGGTATTCGGCAAACAAGAAGAATCTCATGCATTATTAAAAAGTAAAGTAAAAAAGCTTTGTTGCCAAAGTGATTATAAGTGTAGACATACAGTGTATATTTAGTTGTTTTACATGTCCTCGTTGAATATTTGATACAAACAGCATCCACTTATAAGAGAAGAACAACATAATTAAGCTTTGTCCTTCCAAGTATAATTACAGCATCACGCTGGATAACTGGATTTTAAGTGACTACTCCGGTATGACAGTGAACCGTGCTGCATCTGGGTGTAATTAAAAAGCAATATAGTGATACTTGCTATTTACTTTTATTAACTTACTACTGCAAAAGTGGAGGTAGTATGGCTGAAAACTTGCTACATTGGCCATTTTTAAAGTGAAACCGATAATAATCTCTCAATGGAATAATCAAGACAAACAAAGCTAATATAAATACAAAAAACTCAAAACTTGTTTGAGTCGGCAACTTTCTCTGAACCGGAGCACTCGGCATTTGACTCCCGACGGCTGGAGAAATTAGATGCCGCCCCAGAGCTGCCATGAAAACATGGATACAGCATGTTTTCCAGGCCTCACTAGGACGGCATAAAACTACTCCAGCTGCTGGGGGTCAAATGCAGAGTGCTCCGGTTTGGATAACGCTGCCGAATCAGAACAGTTCGGCAAGTCTAGACAGGCGGACAAAATTTCTATTACTTCTGCCTTACATTTAAATACAGTTTGTTAAATATGACATTATATGTGTAAGTTAAAAGACATACCTCCATCAAATGGTAAAAGGACTAGACTATTTCTATACCATGTAAGGTTGGCATCTGGGTAGCTGTCTTTGGCAACACAATCTCCAACCTGTACCAGTAACATAATTGATTAAAAGAAATCAAACAGGAAAGTTAAAATGCAAGATTACTTCAATTTATTGCGTATTCGTGCAACAATTTCTTTGTTATACTTACAATGTTTAGCTTCCCGGTTTCCATAAATGTTGGCTTGTTGATAATTTCCGGTTTGGAAGGTGGCTCTAAAATAGTAAGTGTGGAAAAGTACATTGTAACACAATGAATATGTGAAAACAATCAACAACAGAATTTCATTGTAACATACATGCTGTTAGCTATATCCCCATCACAACAGGACCACAGCATGGTGAACTGCGGAGGCATCATTTAACGTATGTGTTTTATATGATAAACAGAGCCCATAAATGTGATGAGAACAGAGCTTCTGCGCGCTTCCCATGATGTCTAAAGACATCAAACCAAATTGTAATAAATTATAAGGGGTCATTCAGACTTGTCAGATTTGTTATGGATCTGCAACAAAGCACAGGACAATGCATGCAAATGGGTTTTTCTCTGCATACCTATTATTATGCCTTTCATGCTATACAACAAGTGAAACCCATATCAAAATCCACATAATGTGATTCCTAATTGATAACCAAAGCCACATAATCTGATTCTAACCCAGGAACACTTTAACATGCCGGGCACAACAGTACTCCATGACAGTATCACTAGTATCTTCAACAGATACAGCAAATACATTATAACTACTGATGAATGAACTTGCAGAACGTTCAAGCTGGCTGAACCTAAATGTTTGTCATTTGACTCCCACTGCCTGGAGAAGCAAAATGCCGCCCTAGGGCTGCCAGGAAAACGTGGATACAACCTATGGCTATATCCATGTTTTCCACGACTCCCTAAGGCTGCATCCAACTTATCCAGCCAGTGGGAGTCATATGCTGAGCATATGGGTTTGGAGGAACCAAAATATTTAGAAAATTCGCCCATCCCTATTTATAACACCTTTACGCAAAACATTGTTCAAGAGAAGTTAACACGATCATGATTTAATAATTCCATAATTATTTCTAAAAGGACCTAAACCAAAATGACCTAATTTACAAAAAATTCAAGTGGCAGTTCACGGAAATTTTTTTTTTTGGGGGGGGGGGGGGGATATCAAATAAAATTTTTTGGTAAACTGCTTTAAATATACAGAAGGTGTGATAGTCCTTCCACACATTAACTACTGTTAATATCAAGGCACTCACATGAGATAAATCCAAGAACATAAAGGCATAAATCTGTTAAAAATGTCATTACAATCACATTCTGCAGCTTATGTTACTGTCGAAAGTAGAATGCTGCTCGAGTCGACAAGAACAGCAGCCTTTGTGCATGTGCCTTTTAATTTACTGTCAATTTTTCCCAAGTACAAATAGGTTTCTACACTGGTAAAAACTCCAACTGAGTGCAGTCAAGTCACAGGAGGTACTATCTATAATCACTGCTATATGCCCTATAATATCTTCTGCACATTGTAAGAAACCTCTAATATATCTAACAAATGCATGTGATGAAAAGTATAGCATGCTGAAGTATGCCCCACTCTGTGATGGAAAGAATGTTTTTTCTTTCATGGCGCACAATTTCTTTCAAACCTTTGGTTTTGGCTTCTTAAACAATGCCGCTCTAATCCAAGGTAAGAAGTCAAAATTGCAGCTAATGATGAGTATGATTCAGAATTTTCCTGTTGCTTGACAGCGAGTGATGATATAGAACACAATGTTCCCTTTTTTAATTAAGCTTTCTGGAAAATGTCCCCAGATAGAGGATCATAAATTTGGTGTAATGGTAGACTATACTTACTGAAAACTTTGACTAATGTCGTCTCTTCAAACACATTTTCTTCTGTTATGAGCATACACACAAATCTCTTTTCATCAGTGATCCTCGCATTCGAGATAGACAACGTGTAGTTCTCTGACAAATCCAAGCGCCCATTGTACTCCGAGACAGCATCAAAACTGGTCTTGTTTTTCACAGCCGATCGGGTAGCTACAAACACAGCATTTCCATCTGGCTGTTCCTAAGCCCAAACATATAATGTTAGCATGATATTCGTGTTCCAGAAACCATTACAAAAAGAAATTATGTTAAAAAGCAGTTTTCTTATTGTATTTAAATTAAGAAAAATTTTTTTTTCCCAATATGTAAACCCTGGATAGGTCGTTTCTGGTCTCCATTAAAAGGGACTCAGATATTAAAACTTGTTCTTTTATTCCAATTTGTTCCTATTTTCTGGCTGTAATTTTTAAATTTCACTATTTGTATACTGATATGGGGCTGCAATCTTGCCTGGGCGATTTTTAACAGCACTTAGTGATATGCTTTACAGCAAGACTCATGGACATAGACCACAATAGGTAGTCCGTCCCCTTATGATCAATGTGAAACATTACTCAGCATGCTCTGTGACTTGAAGAGGTCATTCCACAGGGGGCTGTCTACTCCTCTATCTACTGGTGTCACATTTCGCTGCAATGCTGTACAGATCACTTTATAGCAGCTTACTCTGATCTCTACAGACACAAAAGGAAGTCTCAGCTTAGTTTTAGCCCCAGCGGTGAGAAAGAAAACTGCAAGACATCACGATTATTTTATAATATAGAAAAAAAAAAGTTAAATAAATAAATTGCAAAATTCTTAAAAACTATGTTTAATGCAGAAGAAACTTGAATTTACTGCAGAAGATGACACAGGCATAGGAGCTACACCTGTGTAGCTGCAGCGTGTCAGTAACTCCATAAACGCCGCGATCGCGGAGCGGCCGCGGCGTTTAAGCGTAAGTGACAGGGGGAGTCCCCTATCACCTACCGATCGGGACCCCCGCAGTGTGACTGTGGGGGTCCCGATCGTTAAAATGGACCACCAGAGGTCTCTCACAGGTCTCGTACAGGCAGGCTCAATGAGCAGATCGCCTATCACACTGATCAATGCTATGCCTATGGCATAGCAATGATCAGTGTGTGTAATCACACAAGTGTATGTTAAAGTCCCCCAAAGGGACTTCAAATGTGTAAAAAAAAAAAAAAAAGTAAAAATCACTATTACACTACCCCAAAGCCCCTCCCCCAATAAGATAAAATCACCCCCCTTTCCCATTATATAAATAAAACATATAAAAATAAACACCATATACTGTAGCGTGCGTAATTGTCCGATCTATTAAAATGACACCCCATACAGCCCCGTAGGTGAAAAAATAAAACCATTATGAGCATCACAATAGGCCCATTTTATTAATAATTAATTGCCAAAAGAAAGGATTTCATAAAAAAATATATATATAACATTAGAGAATCTGTGTAACCTGCATATGGTTGTGTTCGGACTGACCTATAGAATAATGGTATCATGTCGCTTTTACCATATAGTGCATTACGTAGACACAGGAACCCCCCAAAAGTTACCATATTGCATTCTTTTTTTACGATTTCACCTATTTATATCTTCATAAATAATAATTTTAGAATTCCATCATAGATGTTATGGTAAAATGAAAGGCACCATTACACAGTACAATTCCTGTAAAAAACAAGCACTTACATGGGCCTGTAGATAGAAAACTAAAAGTGCTAGAGCTCTTAGAAGGGGAGGAGGGAAAACGAAAACACTAAGATCAAAACGTGCGCGGTCCACTAGGTCATTTTGGGCCTGGTCCTCAAAGGGTTAAACAATAAGTCATCTGATGACATGTTCCCTTTATGGCACTTCCCACCAGCCATTACTATGGCGCACAGAATCCTTGCAATAGCTAAATCCTGAGACCTTGGTGGAGCCTGTAAAGTATATTCAGCTGCAGCCATTTTATTCACTATATAGATAACATTTAGGACAGCTGCTGTACATTTGACAGGGTAAAAGTCACAGGAAAAAGGATTGTGGTGGCGGATTCTCTTCAAGACATATAAAGCTATAAGCCCAAGCAGTTTTAGCATCATTCTCAAAATTATTATACTTACATATTTCCATTTCCCAAACAGAAGACCAAGCTTTTCTGGACTACGACCACAAGGTATATCAATCGTTTCTCCATAAATTGCATTAACTGTATGTAAACCAAAACCTGCAAATAAAAAAGCAAATGTATTACATAACTCTGACAAACCAGTCTGATGTGAAAGTATCAGATGCCCTGCCCCCCTCTCCATTCTCCACAACAAAACATATAAACCTAAATTCAGATGAAGCCAAAAGTCCAGCTGTAACCACATCAGTGTTATTGCTATACGTGTATTACTACAGAACGTTATCCTAGTAGTACAGGCATATAATAGCTATCATCTTGTTTAATACATAATATTACTGTGATTGTATAAGTAAGCAGTGCAGCTTCTAAATTGGAATGGTTTCTGTGCAGGTTTTTTTGTAGGATTGATAACATTATGCTGTTTATATTTTATATAAATCTTTTGATATTGAAATTTACAGATTTGCAATACAGGAAAAATATGTGGAGCTGGGATATTCCCATTTCATCTTACATAGTTATACTTGTAGGGCTTGTCAAGTTTAAAGCAATTACAGTATACACAGAAAGAGTATACAATACAAATATACAGTATATATATATATATATATACACACACACACACACATATCTATATACACACACACAAACACACGCACCAGCAACAGCAATGCTTTTAGCGCCAGGCAGTGGGCCTGCCGTAAGACAGTCGGGGTGGCTAGGGTAGTGCCTGGGAGCTGAGATAAGGGAGTGCGTCTTACAGGTGGGACAGAGAAGAACCCCCCTGCAGGAATACCACTGACCAGTGACCAGAGCCTCCTCACAGGACTAGACTGGAGACTGACAAGTGAGACAATATGGAAAGGAACAATATTTGAGCTGATGCAGCATCATGTTGTTATTGCCACATCCTATACAACAGCTGCCAGCCCATTTAGTGAACTGTAAGAAATGAGCTTCATTAGGGAGAACAACCAAGCACTGTGATGTGTACATATTCATTAAGTAAAAGCTGCTTCCCGAGTGCCAAGGTTTGACTCCCTATCCCTCCTCATGTTACATGTTATACCCTTAGAACATGATTTGGTTACCTCAACCCTTCAGCGTGTGACTCCTTTAAAGTCCCCTCCATAGTGAACAGCTCTATATCAATCTCCACAGTTCTAGTAGTAAACCACAGACATAGGGGTTTCCTTTACCTTACTTGTCCTGTCAATCACAGCAGAGCACAGTACTAGTAAAAGTACAATGAACAAGCTGGCACTGTGCTATGTGGGCAGAATTGAAAGAAACAGCAACACACAGTAAGGAAATTGGTAACATAAGGCACTGAACTGCTGCTCTGACTCCTGCACATAGCAATACCTAAGCTCTACACCCCCCACCCTGACTTCCTGTGTTTTGTCTTGGCATCTCTGTTACAAGAGACAGACTAAGGTTAACAAGAGGCAATGGAAATAAGATTGTAATAATAAGGAATAAAACACCTAGGAGGACAGGACTGCATGGCTTTTTTTTATTTATTTATTACATGAAGCACTTTACTAATATCCTAGATATCATACATTATAGGTGGTTATAGAGAGGCTATGGAGAGGAACTGTTTGAGAGGACAGTGGTCATCTAAAGGGGTTATCTAGCACTACAAAAATATCGCCACTTTCCTCCAGAGACAGCACTACTCTCGTCTCCAGGTCAGGTGCAGTTTGGAATTAAGCTCTATTCCAATGGAACAGAGATTTACAAAACCCCACCCAAACTGGAGACAAGAGCGGTGCCGCCTCTGGGAGAAAGTGACCATGTTTTTGTAGCACTGTATAACCAACCCCTTTAATCTTTTTTTATAGTGGCCAGACTTACCCATATTTTCAATTGGGGTTAAAGAAGCACGCTATAAAACCCTTCTCTTCCTTCAATTAAAGGGGTAATCCAGAGCTACAAAAACATGTCCACTTTCTTCCAGAGACAGCACCACTCTTGTCTCCTGCTTGGGCAGGGTTTTGCTGCTTGGTTCCATTGAAATTAATGGAGCCTAATTGCAAATCACACCTGACCTGGAGACAAGAGTCGTGTTGTCTCTGAAAGAAAGTGGCCATGTTTTTGTAGCACTAGATAACCCCTTTAACACTATACACGTTACAAATGTTTAGCATGCAACAAGGAATTTGTTTCTCTTGTGTCCCCCTTGCTTATAACATTTGAAAGGTACAGCAAACAATGTGGCCATGTGCACAGAAGACTACTAAGCGAACTTGTCATGAACAATTCTTTTGCTGACACAGCCATACAGGTTTTAGTCCATACTGACCAAAAGGATGAATTCTATGAAAGTGCTAGGAACGTTAACTTCTCAAAAACTGTCCATGGACTAGCAAATAGTCCACAAGTATTTTGAATACAGCCGACGTCCGATAAAGACCTTCTGTTATCACTCGGCTACAATTATTGTTCATTGTCATATTGTTAAATCTCCCACAACTTTAACCCCTTCACATTCACAATACGTATATATGCTTAGTGAAGTAGGAATGTATATATACGTTCCTGAAGTAAAGGGGCTTTTAATGTGTGTGGGGTCGCTCCAATGCGAGTGGTCCCGCACACAGCAGAGTCACCACAGATAATGACAGGCAGCAGCAGTCACACGGATAAGCTCCTGTCACTGACTGATCGGGACCCCTGACAGACGGGGGTTAACCATTTACCTCCATTCTGTCAGATCGGCGATCTGTGGATAGTCTTTTCTCAGGCAGACTATGTACAGATCGCCAATAATACTGATCTATGCTATGCAATGGCATAGCATAGATCCGTTTATGCAATCTAATGATTGCATATTTAAATGTTTTTTTTTTACGCGTTAAAAAAATGTTAAAGCGTAAAAAAAAACTTTATAAGATAACCCCCAATTAAAGTTTATATTACCTTTCCCACTAGATAAATATGTTAAAAAAATTAAATAAACATTTTACATATCGTAGTGTGTGGCATTGTCTGATCTAATAAAATATGACAATATTTTTCCTGCATGGTGAATGGCGTAAATGAAAAGAGGGAAAAAACACCAGAATTGCTGATTTTTTTTATATATTATATCTGAAAAAAATTAGAAAAAGTGGTCAAAATTTTTCTTTTACACCAATATCATACCAATAAAAGCTAGATATCATGGCACAAAAAGTGACACCCCAACCAGTCCTGTAGGTGGAAAAGTAAAAGCGTTATGGCTCTTAGAAGTCAAGTACACGACACTGCTTCATTGTGACCTGGATATCTGTGCATCAGTGACCGTGGTCATTAAGGGGTTAAAGAGAGTTTTTACAAAATTACTTTGTAAATTTATTCCATTTATCGCAACTGGAAATTCTTCAATTGAACAGTCACAGGGATTTTTGCAATAAATGCTGCTGTGTATACATTCACTTTAAAAATCCACTATGGCAAGACAAGAAGCTGAAGGTTTCTGCAACCCCATTTCTCAGACTGTCTACCTACCTGTAGAGGATTCCTTTGTGATCATCATTAATGACTATAAGTGCATTTAGATAAAAGCAATGATCCTGCAGATGTGAAAGCTGTGATGTATAATGCAGAGATGAATGAAGAATTCACTAAAAACAGATAAAGCCAATATATATATATATATATATATATATATATATATATATATATATATATATGGCCCTAAATGCAAAATACTGTATACTGTTGAATACGTCAAAAATTTTGATTTGGGGTTTCACTGGTAAGACCCATACCGATCTGAGAAGGAGTGAGGAGACGTACAAGGTAGTGTACTTCACTTTCTCACTGTCCAGCAGCCCCACAGACTTATAATGGGGCCTCTGGAAAGAAATCGCTGTAAGCCTGGGAGTGAAATGCGCTAATGTGTGCTTCTCCCAGCTCATTCTCGTTCTCAGCTGTCAGACGCTAACTTCAAACTTTTGAATTTTTTTTTTTTTTTATGACAGTGTCCATTTAATTCTGAGACCTGGAAAACTATTCAACATCATAGATTTTTTTTATCGGATTCTTACTCTTGAAGAGAATTTGTGGCATGTGCCACTTTTTTCTTTTTTAATGATTAGCGTTAGATGCCGAAACATGTCCTTTTGTGATCTTTATTTTGCATGTTATCATGATGTCAGCAGCCATATTGCCTAAGTTTCTGCTCTGATAAAAGCATTCAGAGGGATGCCTTACAGCATGAGCAGCGGTCATTGTGCAGTAAGGGATTTTTTTCCCAGTTTAAAGTACAGCAGGAATACACCAACTGCTTTGTTTGCCTATGGATAGTTCTACAGTGCTGCATCTTAGTGTACTGTATTTTATATGAAATAAAAAAAATAATAATCTGTACAGTACATGGTGAAAGAATATACATGTTTTTCATCCTATCCCTGAAAAGGCATATCAAGTGGAAATCAAGTAAGCTCAGAATGAGGTGCCTGGGCCTTTTAGAGAATACTCCCAGCCTGGGAGGTGCCAGGCATGTCCAACCTTTGGGAGGCATGAGACAACCAAAAGAGTGGTATGACATAAAAAAAAATAAATGATCAACAATAAAGACCGACCACCTGGATGGAAAATAACTAAATTTAGCATAAAAGTTGGCAATTTTCTTTTTGTAACATGCTACCTCCACACAGGGGGTGGGGTATTTCCTGGCATAAAACAAAATAATGTGTGGTGAGTAATTTAGATACAGGCCAGCACTTTAAAAAAATATATATATATTTATGATTTCTGAAAGTTCACAATTTCTGAAAAATTTGCATTCCAGCTTCAAAACAGACTAGCTGTTCTCCTATGAATAAACTGCACTTTCAATAATCCAGTCTATTACTTCCTAATGATAAATTCCCAGAGCTGAAAGCTAGGAAAGATGTATGTCAGGACAGGACGACAGTATCCATTTTAAACTGTTGAGAGAATTGTGCACTGTTTTCCGTGGTTTTAAATGATAAAACTGGCCGTGGGTAGTTTGAAACTACAGTATATCCTAACATGTGGGAGAAAAATTCACTCAGGATGACTTCACACACAACGGATCTGCAGTGGATTTCATGCTGCGGATTCACAGCTAGATCCGCTGCAGATCCAGTGTCAGTGCATCCCCATGATAATACATACTTGACATCCCACTGCATGTATGTAAATTAACTCCCTGATGGCCGGAGCATACATCACCTCCTCCTCGCTCCGGCTAGATTTGGGGGTTCCCAGCGTCTGCTCGGCCCGCTTAGCCAATCAGTGCATTGCCCCGCCGCAGCCACGCATTGGCTGAGCGGGACGTCCTGCCGAGAACCCCCAGAGCAATCCAGAGCGAGGAGGAGGTGATGTATGCTCCGGCCGCCGGGGAGTTAATTTACATACACGCAGCAGGATGTCAATCCCGTTGCGAGTATGTATTATCATGGGGACACACTGAAACTGGATCCGCAGCGGATCTCAATGTGAATCTGCAGCGTGAAATCTGCTGCAGATCTGGTGTGTGTGAAGGTACCCTTAGGGTATAAACACACACACCGTATACACAGCGTATTTACTGCTGCGATACGCAGCAAATACACAATCAATACGCAGCAGATTAGATCTAAATAACTGAACACAGCATCAAATCTGCACCATCAAATCTGCTGCGTATTTGCTGCGTATCTGTTGCGTATACGGTGTGTGTGTTTGTACCCTTAGGGTACAAACACACACACCGTATATGCAGCGTATTTACTGCTGCAATACGCAGAAGATTAGATCTAAATAACTGAACACAGCATCAAATCTGCTGCAGATCTGCTGCGTATACGGTGTGTGTGTTTGTACCCTTATAGCGATACTGTATTCACATACCCACCCCAAAACCACTGGTACCATTCATTTGATGAAAGGAGTCCTTCCTGGTGTGCCTGACAGTGAAACATGTGTAATAGTGGTGCGCGGCCGGCTACTAGGGATGAGTGAACCGGCTGAGGTTCGGGTTCGTATGCACCTGAACTATCGGCTTCTGATTCCCGCTGTCTGCCCGCTCCGTGGAGAAGGTGGATACAGCCTGAGGACCGCCTAGAAAACTGGGATACAGCCTATGGCTATGACTGTATCCCAGTTTTCCAGGCGGTCCACAAGGTTGTATCCACCCTCTCCACAAAGCGAGGAGACAGCAGGAATTAGAAGCCGATAGTTCAGGTTCATACGAACCCGAACCTCAGCCGGTTCACTCATCCCTACCGGCTACTGATGATATACATTACCTATCCACGCTCCGGGGATAGGTAAAGTATATAGTTAAAGCAAGGGCTGCAAGGACATCGGTAACAATGTCCTTGCAGCCCTTGTTAAACGATTATTGGGCCGTGTAATAGGCCCAGTAAACGAGCGCCGATCTAGCGCTGGTTTACAGGTATTATCGGGCCCCCTTTGGCCCGTGTAACACCACCTTTACTCTCATCAAATAGATGGTACCAGCGGTTTGGGGGGGTGTTAGTTGGTCTCTACAGTATCACTTCAACGTGCCAACTAGTGCAACCCCAAAATGGAGATCCCTGTAGGTGAACAAACCAAAGACACATCCCAGCTAAACTGTATTACATGAATATAAAACAATTGCTAACAATAAAAGAGTCCCTGGTAAACAACTGCAATATTTCCACATTGCAAAGAAGCTTGTTAGCAGGTCATAGATATAATGATAATCCTTCATAAGGCTAACAGCACTTAAAAATGGTGAGTATACAGAGCTTCAAAACCATGTCAATAATGCAAATATAGGTACATGTACGTCCATTTAGTGACCACTGCATACACTTTACTAGAAAAATGGTCCAACTGGGGACAAATCTCTGTCTGCTGTTCAGCACCATAAGTCTTCCCTCATTTCACATCACATACGGTGGGTGACATTTTATAGGATTGTTGTGTTCCAACATGTCAAAGTATCACATGTGTATATTATTGTTATTATCTAACAAATACATTCCAGAGCCATTGTTTCCAGCTGTGCATTCCTGCTCCAGAAAAACTCATAAAAAGGTATGCCACCAATAACTACAATAATAGTGCAGTGATGAATATAAGAGCTAAATTCTAATACGCTAACATCTAGTAAGCAATAATAAAAACCAATAAAAAAGGACCATCTCTGGAGCACATATTCTTTTCAAGAGAACAGATTGATACAAAAAGGGATGAATGGCAGCATGTCCTCCTGTTAACACTTGTAACATCTCGCACTTGACTGATCTCTACAATAACATTTCAACAATTATATCAAAAAAATATCCCTATACATAACAATGGCTCCGTAGCTTATGAGTCACAAATGTGTTTCATGTATGACGGAAACTAGCGGATATTAGAAACTGTACTGCTCGGTGTGTTTAATGTGGTGAGTAAAAGCCAGTGATCAAAGCCAAGAGAAATAGGATGCAATCAGGTTGGATGAGCACCATCCAGGATACTCGGCTACCATGTAATCAAACTGGGCCATTTATCAGAAAAACTACATTTCTGAATGTCAAATAAGCAACTCTGTGTAGGGTTCAATGATGATTTCTTTATTCCCAATCCAAATTGCCTCTGCTGCAAATAATAAAGCGATACTGTAATATCCATTTCATTGCAAAGATGCGAGCGAGGCAACGGCAGAAAATGTAAAACATCAGCCACCTGCCCTCCCATCAACGAGAAGAGTGTTGCAGAACATAATGTGCTGTGACTATTACATATACTGGCCTGCCAGCCATTAGGTAAGAATAGGGTAGTGACCTGACGGAAACGTTAAAGGAGAAGTCCGGCATTTTCTAAAATCCGGCAGCCTGCAGGGGGAGGGGGGAAATTGATTTCAAGTAACAACTTACCTCTCCCAGTGTCTGCAGTGAGTGGCGAGATTGGCCGCAGCACCCCCGCAGGCTGTCCACGTCACAACCTGGCTGATGGACTGGCTGCTCAGCCAGTCAGTGACTGAGGCGGGATGCCGCTACAGTCACTGATTGGCTGAGCGGACAGTCCATCAGCTGGGACAAGCTTTTTTCCCTGCGTCGTGATGTCATCACAACTTGGGAGGAAAATTAATTCCGGTGTGGGTCCGGATCCAGCCGCTCACAGGGAGACGTACAGGATCCGCAGCAGACTTGATGCTGTGTTCAGTTATTTATTTACACTGATATCAAATCTGCTACAGATACTATACATGTGAACGCAACCTTAAATCAGGCGTGCAGTTCAGGAAGAGAGCCATGACTAGTCATCTGGGCGGTGTCATAGTCACATCTCTATGCCTGTCAGCGCACCTAGTGGCAATGCCTCAATCACCCCCGCAGAGAGCTATGACAAGGACACCACCCAGATGACACCTTAAAGACCTTCCATTACAAGGGTTTATCTGGGGATATTAGGGGAGATTTATCAAACATGGTGTAAAGTGAAACTGGCTCCACCTTTCCACCTTTCAATTTCCAAAGAGTCTGTGAGGAATGAAAGGTGGAATCTGATTGGTTGCTAGGGGCAAATGAGCCAGTTCTACTTTACACCATGTTTAATAAATCCCCCCCCATTATATCCATATGTTATGAGTGTGCTACTCCCCAGATGACAGTGTTTTTTTTTTTAATATCCCACAGAGATTATATTATAATAAAAACTTGCATTTCCTGTCAGTGTCTGACAACCCATTCCTAAAACAGTATTACGTTTTATTGGGGGGTTTTCTTTCGATATTTAGCAGAATAGTGAATTCACCGCAATCCTGTCAGGCAATATATCCAGATTGATTGAGGAAGGGAAGCGGAGCTCTGTGTCAGGTTTATATGATTTGCAACAGGATTTACAAAATAAATCCTGACAAGACAATGAGGGTCCTGATTACCGGGCCCCACAAGCTGACAGCTAGCCCTATATCAGCGTTTGTACAGATAAGGTTGGCAGACTCGGGTTATCAGGACCCTCACTGTTTCTCCTAGGAGTCCAGTCAGGTTTTACTTACATTCATTTGTGAACTTGTCTGACGAAGGGATCTTGTGAATCCCGAAAGCTCACAGCTCTAACAATTTTTTGTTGGCCAATTAAGGTATCACTCCTAAAATACTTTGATTTCAAGTATTTACCATGATATGGACTTACATTCATATAAACCCTGCTCCAAATAATATAAAACTAGACATCACAGGATTCAGATTCTTTCCCTCTCCCATGATTCTGCTCTCAGATAAAGCTGCATTTAACACCTGTCAGGTTTCCTTTACAACAACATCGTACACAATGTAGACACATTATTTACATCCATTTGTCTCCCACTGAAACTAGTCTGGTTCTAAACATTCCAACCTCACGGCTACAATCATACATTTTACGGCCTATGTGAAGTGCAGCAGTAGCCCAGAGCAGGTAATCCTCCTGAGACATGACCCACATCCCCCGGGGTCCACATACTGCAGGTAAATGCAGAGAACCAGAGGATGTACAGAAGCTTTGGGATTTATTGCTATTTATGCTATCTACATACTAGTTTACTGATCCTGAGCTATTTTAAACGTACATATTTATTATTGTGTGATATTGAGAAACACTGCATTTATGTTATTATTTTTGGTTTTGCAACATTTTGTAGGTGTAAAAAAATGTTGAGAGTTCTAAAACTTTGGCAGGGTGTTTTGGTTTTGCTGCTGATCTGTTCCTATGGATTTTATACTTTGAAGTGCAAATGGTGCAATTCACACTGAGGGCATGTGCACACTGAGGAATTCAGACGGACCCTTCGTTGCGGAAATGCCAGCTCGCGCTCGCGGTCTGCAGCGCGCGTCTGTGCCCGTATCATAGACTCCATGCTATGCATGGGCGGATTCCTTCCTCTGTCCAAAGAATGAACTTGATCATTCTTTGGACAGAAGGCAGAATCCGCCCGTGCATATAATGGAGTCTGTGACACGGGCAGAGACGCGCGCACCCACTGCAGTCCGCGAGCGGGCCCGAGCTAGGAATTCCGCTACTGAGGTTCCGTCTGAATTCCTCAGTGTGCACATATGGGCACTGATATGAACCTGCTGATATGCGCCTGACGCTCTTTACCTCAGGATCCCCGGGCTGTCTTCTTTATTCCGGTGTGGTCCGGTAACCCGTTTCGGCTAATTACTGATATTAGCTTTTGGGGAGTTCCCCATGCTCCCTGGGCACCAGCATGGCCGCACTAGCCTGGCTCCTCCCGGCCCGCCCACTATGCATATTCAAATATGCATAGCTAGGCCGGTTGTTACAGGCTGCTCCCTGCACATGCACCATAACAACCGGCCCAGCTATGCATATTTGAATATGCATAGTGGGGCGGGCCAGGAGGGGGCAGGCTAGTGCGGCCGTGCTGGTGCTCTGGGAGCATGGGAAACGCCCCAAAACCTCCAAGCACCATATCATACCATATCAGTAATTAGCCGAAAACAACGGGTTACCGGACCGCACCAGAATAAAGAAGACAGCCCGGGGATCCTGAGGTAAAGAGCGGCAGGCGCATATCAGCAGGTTCACTGGCCCGAACCTGCTGATAGTGCCACTTTAACAGTGACCTCCTTACACCACCTCATGACTGTTGTACATGTAAGCCCATTCTTGGTAACAGTAATGTCTATAATATATGTGGTGCAAACATATGGGGGGAAAAAAGCATTGCCCTTTTGACAAATCTATCTTCAAAGCAGTTACCGATGTCCTTGCAGCCTTTGCTTAAACTGTATACATTACCTGTCCATGCTGCTGGGCTCCTCTTGTGTTCTCCTTCTTCCCAGGTCCTGCGTGCTCTAGCTTCAGAGCGGCCTGGGGATTGGCTGAGCGGCCTGTCATCTCAGACAGGCCGCTCTGAAGCTGGAGCGTGCGGGACCCGGTGAGAGGCAGAGAGCAAGAGGAGCCCAGCAGCATGGACAGGTAATGTATTCTGTTTGCATATCATCGGCCATGCACCGCTATTACACGTAGCGATGCACGGTCGGCGCCCGACAATTATACGTCTGAACCTATATCAACCTATATCGATATTGGCTGTTACGGACGATAGTCGTGCTGTGTAATAGAAGACAATGGTCAGCTGACATGCACGATGCCCGTTTGCTCTCCACATTGGCCTGTGTAATAGGGGCTTTGACGAATCCCTTTGTTAGCTCGGCAATCTGCTTATCAGCCTGCTGCTTTCGAAGTCGGTTCCGCTCTGCTCCATGTGCCTGGAAAAGCTGGATTCAGTCCTGTGAAACTTCTCCAAGGACTGGCTCCAGCTTTTTTTTTAGGAACCCAGGGCAGAGCCACACAGACCTCAAAAGCAGCAGGCTGATAAGCAGATTGCAAAGCTAACAAAGCGAATTGCTTCATTTATACTGCAAATTCACTCATCTCTAGTTGGGATTGTTAAACAGATTATGGAAACATATCATTATTCTATAATAATTATCCATCTATGACCAGTAATTTGCTGGACGAATTCATACAACACAACAGACAGGAAAATATTTTTAGGCCGGAATTTTCCTGGATTATATCATCATACATAATATATTACATAGATTCACTTCATACTTATGACTGCCAAACAGTAAAGGGCAATAAGAGAGTCACTTTTCATTGTAGATTACATTACAATATAGAGATCCTCAATAGGAAAGGGTATATTTCCCCCTTGTGCTGTTATTTTTTCATTGCTTAGTTGTATATAATGGTTTAATATTTAAAAGGTAAATTATTTATCCTCAGATAAAGCCCCTGAAGAGGAATTTTTTCCCCCACTGGTTATAGCACTGCCATCATCAATTCACTGAAAGAACATCTTGCCTCTAGATGTAACTAGATGAAGGATTTTTCTAGTAAAAATTACGGTAAATAAAATGTATCAAATATATATTAAGTTATGCATTCCTTTTTTTTGTTATCATGAAAACAAGTTACTTAAGAATACAAAGCTGGAAAAATGGAGCCAATGTATTTGTCGTATTACTGTGAGTCTAAATAAAGCACGTAAGGATATGTTCACACATAGCATTTAATGTACGTTTACAGGGGGTATCTGATGCTAGCACATTTTCTGGTTGGGGGGGTGGTGTGGAGAGCTAAGCATATAATGTTTATTATGTTTCTTATATGGCAGCAAGATGTAAAAAAAATAATAATAATGTGGTAGTGCTGGATTAAATGAGCATTAAAGGGAACCAATCACCTCAAAAATGCATATATAGCTTTTAAATGTGCTGTTAGAGCCCACAGCACACTTTCCATACATGTTTCTATATACTCCCTGCCTCCCCCATGTAATCCATAAAGTAACTTTATAAAACTGGCGCCCGGTATGCAAATTATATCAGGTAGTCACCTGGGCGGCGTTCGGCTAGATGGTAGTCACAGTCAGTCCGGGTCCCCTGGGCGTTCTTCGGCGGTAATCACGCCCCTCTGGGCGTGATTCAAATCACCCAGTAGCTCCAACATCACTCGGGAGCGCGCCGTGCACAACATCGGCGCGCCTATGTTCTTACGCCGCCACGCATGCGCAGTACAGCCGCTCCCATTCAGGCTGTACTGCGCCTGTGCAGAATAGCCTCGAACTCCGGCTCGCACTCGCATGGATTACACGGGGGAGGCAGGGAGTATATAGAAACATGTATGGAAAGTGTGCTGTGGGCTCTAACAGCACATTTAAAAAGCTATATATGCATTTTTGAGGTGATTGGTTCCCTTTAAATGCTATGTGTGAACATAGCCTAAAGTGTCAATCAATGCTGTCTACACAATGGTTTGGATTACGTTCCAAATGATCTGCTTTGACAACAGCAAGCACATTCTTCACAAGTCAACAATATTAATGCCGAACAGTATCAGCCATAGAATTTCCTAACTGGTGGTTCCTTTAATACGGTAAACCCACCAGGGGCCCACGTTAATATGTCTTACAGCAAACTACAAATACATATATGATGAATTGAACAACATTATCTCTTTCTAACAAATTCTTCCATGGAACAAGGCTTAACGTACTGCCCTAGCTTTCAAAAGGAGTATCGCAATCTTTTAAGTGCTGATGAAAAGTTTTGTACATTTAATAACAAATCCTAAGAAGTGACTAACAAAATATAATAAAACCAAGTACAGTCATCTATCAATTTGGTCATGTCCCTGTTTGTTCTGAAGAATAATTTCATACTATTTATAAAGACTGCCAATTGGCTTTATCTATTTTCTGCAGGTTGGTTATCAAATAATTGTTTCTGGTCTTTAGCTTAATGAAAAATTGTCTTTTTTTTTTCCTTTCAGAAAGCGTAACTATAATAGCGATATAGATGAAAAAAGTAATGCCGATGAGAAACAGGAAGTGAAATCACGCTACGCATAAGCTGGATTGTGCTTTCTGCAAGCCTTGTCAAACCTGTCAGGTTCCCACTTGAAAGGTGATAGGATACAACAATATACACAAAAAAAGTACAGGCCATAATACTCTGCAATTACAAGTATACACTCCATTCAAATTTCAAGATAATGCTAAGCACGCCAATGTTTTAATGTGTGAAAAGAGATTTTTCTTTTACCAGGCTTTTCCTTCTTTGGGCATTAAGGCATATCTATTAAACTACCCGTTATGTTTGGTGACAGTCTTGATGTGTGGACTCTCATCAATCCCTAAAATGTAGATGCCAGTTATCTGGATAGGTGGCCACTCATGCACAGTGACTCTCCATTAAAGTGGAGAGCAGATACAGATATGGCCGAGCGCACCCATTACATTATCTCAGGGGACAGAAACAGCCCAGAGGAAGTGGAAACAGAAAATAACACGGGGTGATAGAGATCTGAGCTTGTCAACTAATACAATAGTCCAGACAAATTCCAAAAGCTTTCCCATTAAGGAAAAAGATAATTTCACGAGAGTTCCATAAGAAACACTGGATTCCACCAGCTAACTTCTTATTTTTTTGCAGGAAAACCTCTTAAAATTCTGTTCGGGAAAAAACTAATTCTCTAAGTGTGCACATAAAACATATACATAGAATATCTAACTTGTATATAGTAGAGCTAGTGCTGAGCAAAAAACAGCAATAAATCAAGGCGCTCTCACAGTGAATACAAAAGGCAGAGCGGACACACTAGGAACAATTACAAAGCCCGCCGCCACCGATGTGATGCTTCAGAATATTCTGGCTGTGTCTAAACAAAAAGAGCAAAGAAGGTCAATAACGTATGAGGCAGATTTACAGCTGATCTGATGGCTAATAAATAATCTGAAACTGCATATGCAGTAAATTTCTACAAAGACTACCAATTATATGAAATCTGTTTGATACCCCTAATAGGAAGAATGTCAATGGCAGCTTCACTATATTAGGCCTTGTGCACATAGTACAATCCCATAGAGTTCTGTAACATGTAGGACACTACTTCGCTATAATGCTTCTAAACACACAGAATGCAATAAAGCATGAAGAGTTTTTTACTTGTCAGAATGGTATGGAATATATCAGAAAACCCTCTAAATGAGGCACAGTAAAATATTTTCTGTAACTCTACATAAATGGATTTTTATTAGTGAATATTCTGTAACTAATCTGCTGCAGATGAAATCACCCTACTGGTTCAAAGAAGGTCAGGAGTATAACAACCTAACCCCCCCCCCCCCACACACACAGACAGACACACCATCCTCACACAACATCTCCTCCCCTCACTGTTGCTGTCTCTCAGGACTCGTATCGTAGGGTTACTACTTTCCTCCATTTATATGTTTGGCCTGTGGCAGATTAAAAAATCTCATGTCTTCAAGTACCCTCAAATCTCTCTCTCTGGTCCAAATGTCACCACTCTGCTATCAAAGATCCCAGTGTCTACCAGGTATATCTTGCTTATTCCCCTCCCGCTTTCTAAAACTCAACACGGACAAAACAGAATTCATCATCTTTTCCCCCATCTCGCTCCATCCTCCCATCTAATCTGTCAATTACAATCAATGGCTGCACTTTGTCCCGTCTCAAAAGTCTTGGGGACATCTTTGAATCTGCTCTGTGATTCAGACTGCAAATCCTGGCCCTTACCATCCTCCATCTTAAAACATTTCCCAAAGGCACTCTTTCCTTAACTCTGACACAACAAAACTGCTGGCACATGTCCCCTTCACCTCTCGCTTGGATTACTGCAACATCCATCTAACACCCTTGCTCTCCTCATATCCATCCTCAGCTCTGCTGCCCGACCAATCCCACTCTCCATTCTGTCAAATCGTTCATTGGCTACCCACCACCCAATGAATTCTGTTTAATTTGTGACACATGAAGGCCATCCACAACCTATTTCTGCCAAACTTCCCCAATTCACGACTCTGACACATCGGCCTCTCAAACATTGAAACTTGTAACTTAAAAATATATTTCTTCAGACTAGGCTACAACCTACAATAACCCTTCTGCCAACTCACCGCACTGTGACCAGCTGCCCTCCTCACCCAGTAGATAGTAAGTCACTGCTGGCAGGGTCCTCACTCCCTACGTAACAGTCAGTCATTACCTTTTATTTTATGCTACATCCTGTATGTAAACCCTGTATTGCGTACAGCGCTCAGGAACCAAGAGCACTTTAAAAATAGATAATAATAAAAAATAATAATGATAATAGTCTTCATTTTGGTAAATGGCTCCGCACAAGTAATTCTTGTATTGTAATGCTTGTAGTCTTCTGTGGAACTCTGCAGCTGCTTTTAGTAGAGATTAAGCAAATTGCCCATAATGAGAGGTGACTGACCATACAGGAAGTCTTTTACTTAGATTGTCACCTTCCAATTATCAGAAGGTTTAAACAAATGATCCATCTTACAATCTTTCATTCACACCTCTCCTCTCATAGACATATCATTCATCCTTTCATACGCAGCACATTACCGGTATATGTGATGCGCTTCCAAGAAACAATCATTCTAACGTCCACATAGAATTTGCGTTCAGCCATCAAATGAATGGTGTGTTGGCTGATTTTTGAACGATTACACTGGTAAGATATGGGAACAAACATTTTTAGAAATGTTCTCTGCCCGATCATGTCCTGTGTAAAAGACTTTACCAAGGAAACCTGACAAGACTGCTAGGTCTTAATATAGTATACCACTGCTACAAAGGCTCTTATAAGGCTCCACACATGTGTGTGAGCTAATATGTCCCACACATTGCAGCGTAGCCAACAGCTATATTGAAACACTGGTGTTGTGATATATTCTGATAAATCTAAACGGTTCTCATACCATGACCCTTAATCTGTCAGGGAACAGGGAATCTGTCAGCACCATGACTGGGACCGAGGTGCTGACAGTGTAGTGTAGGTGTGTATGTCCTTTTCTGTATAATACCTTTCTTGAAGCAATCCATTTATTAGATTTGCCACCTTTGTCCCGCACCTGCAAACCAAGTGTCACAGAGGAGTAGTGGCTTGACTTTATGCCGCACTTCGGCATGCCTCACCACCACCACCTCCTCCTCCCTAATTCTGCTGCATATTTACTGGTGTCTGCCCTCCCGCCCCACCCTACCGTAACCTTCTTGCGCACATGTGCCGTTGCTGGCAAGAGGCGCGTGTGCCGACTTGTCAGTCCGGGTCAGCACCACTGAGGTCTCAGTCACGTCCGTGATAACCACGATCGAGCATGTGCCGGAAGAGCAACGCGCACGTGTTGTGCATGCCAACTGAGGGCATTGGCTTCAGGCCCTCAGCTCACGCGCACAGTCGTGGTTATTAGGAGTGTGGCCCCTGTCAGCAATGGCGCATGCGCGCACGTCAGGATGGAGCGGGAGGCCGGACACTGGCAAATATGCAGCAGAATTAGGGAGGTGGAAGTGGAGGTGAGGCGGCACAAAGTCAAGCAACTACTCCTTTTTGTCACTTGGTTTGTTGGTGTGGGACAAGAATATGGCAAATCTACTGAACGGATCACTTCAAGAAAGGTATCATACACAACAGGACACATACACCTACACTACACTGTCGGCACCTGTCAGTCCAGGTGCTGACAGATTCCCTTTAAGGAACTGTATAGTGATCTACTTTGCATTCCAATGGGTTCACATTTTACTTGAATTATATTAAATGTAGTCAGTAGTGGTTTTCTAGCCTTTCAGACTTTAGTGAATCAGAAAATCTCAATTTATTTTTAATACATTAATACTTTTCCTTAAATAAAATATTAGCCTTTATATTGGGTGTACTTACTTCCTTGCAGCACATTAAATAATGTAAAAGCTCAAAGATCAATTCTCACTAGACTATGTTTTTTTTATACACAGTCAAAAAATGCAAATACCAAAAGAGCACACGGCAATGAAATGACTTGCGTTGGCTCACATTCCTTTAATGACCCTATACAAGCAACCACATGTCTACTAGGAAGCAGAAGAACTTCGTATAGCACAAGCTATAGTCACATTGTAACATTAGTGCTGATTTCTTTATCCCTACTGCCTACAAAAAAATAATAAATAAAATTATTCTTTAAAAAAAAAAGTGAATAACTAGAGATGAGTGAATCTTGCATACACTGTGGTCAATCCAAACCAGAGTGTTTGGCACTTCACTGCTGGTGGCTGAAGTTGGATGCAGCCCTGAGGCTGCCTGAAAAATGTGGATAGACATAGGCTATACCTATGGTATCCAGGCCTGTGGCTGCATTAAACTTCTTCAGCTCCTGGTAACCAAATGCTGCATGATCGGATTTGGATGGGCCGGAGTGTATGCAAGATTCGCTCATCTCTACAAATAGCCTAGGTAGTTATTTCTGGGATGAACAGCATTCACTTTAGGATTTCTTTTCTGGTCTCAGACTGACAAATTAGTCTTTCTCAATTTTATTGCCAGGTTCACTACAGGACATCAATCTTTCTCACTACAACTGATATGATTACAATTTTATATTAAAAAAAATAGTCAACTCTGCATTCTTGAACATTATATAATCAGGGATCAGAACTAAATGTGTCAGTCAGTGCTGAATCCTTTACGCTGGATCCAATTTCAGGCCATGTAACGCTTTCCTCACATCGCTCTGACATGGCTGCAGACAAATCTAATAGCAGCTGAATCTCAGGTTCATATCTCTGTATCAGTTTAATGCAACTGGAGAGTCAGTAACTGCATTTTGCTTATATCCGAACAGAAATGTCTATCACATACAGGTGCTGCATTTTCTGGAATTTTTGATACTCTACTGGTAGAAACAAGTCAATATATACTAACTTCAAGAACATATGAACCACTAGACATAAGACCACTGACTTAATTCAGCCCAGTGGGCATGGTAACTCTACACAGGGATTAAACAGGCGGCCAGGCACTTCTGATCTGATAGGAAACCAAGAGGCAGGTAGGTTTAAAGGGGTTATCCAGTGCTACAAAAAATTGGCCACTTTCTTTCAGAGACAGCCGACTCTGTCTCCAGATTAGGTGCGGGTTTGCAATTAAGCTCCATTCACTTCAATGGAACTGAGCAGCAAAACCCCACCCAAGCTAGAGACAAGAGTGGGGCGGTCTCTGGAAGAAAGTGGCCATGCTTTTGTAGCGCTGGATAACCCCTTTAAGGGTAGATTCACATGTACCGTATCGCTGCGTTTTTAACACTGCGTTTTTGGTGCGATTTTTACATGCGAGTTTTGATTTTCACATGAAAATCATGTGAAAATCAAAACACGCATGTAAAAAACGCAGCAAAAATGCAGTGATAAAAACGCAGCGTTAAAAATGCAGCGATACGGTACATGTGAAGGCACCCTTACACAGAATATGGTTAGCAGTCTGCCTTATATTATTTCCTTCATTATTATTATCATCTTAGGATAGATATGTGTTTACCCAAGGCAGGTTTCATCGTTGACTAATTTTTGGTTAAACTAACCCCAGATTGTTTCCCCTTATGCTTGAGATTCTTTTTTTTTTTAATTAAAAACACTTCTCTCTTGAACCTTATTTAAGCAGTTAAAGGATTTGATCATGTCTCCTCCCCCCTTTTCCTCCAGACTATACAGAGTTCTCGATGTATCTCATTTTTGTAGCCTGTTTTTGGACCTGTTCTATTTTAGCCAATTATCTTCTTGTAGGTGGGGTCTCCAGAACTGGACACAGTATTCCAGATGTCGTCTCACTAGAGCTTTCACAATCAATCACTCTCTTCCTTCTGGTTATACCTCTAGCTTTACAGCCCAGCATACAATAGGCTTTCCACACATGGATGCACTGCTGACTTATTTTACAGCGGTACTCTGACCATGTATAACTTTTTATATATTGCTGCCCTTCTGTACAACATAATAAACATGCTATCCTCAACCATGCACCACTGGTGTCCTCCTGTGGATCCCCCTTTAAATGCTTCTGCCAGGATGTGCTGCAGTCCATCTTGGGAAATGGCGGCAGAAGCATTCAGTGGGGCACCCAAACACAACCAAGGAGGACACTGGGGGAACATGGTGAGGTAAGAATAGCATGAATATATTATGATATTAAGGCTGTCAGAAATGACTCCCCATAAATCCTTCTCTTCTGACATTTTTGCTAACACAGAATGGTCAATATGATACTCGGATAGAACATTCCCCCTACCCAAGTACATTTGGAAACACTGAACTGTAGTTGCTATTGTTTTGATCACATATCTAGTAAAGCTAAAACATTGTCAGTAGAGATAATCGAAACTGGAGCATTTGAATACCAGTGGCAGAAGTTGTTGGATGGATACAGCCATGGGCTTTAGGTTTTCTCTGGCTTCCCTGGACTGCATCAAACTTCTTCAGCCACTGGAATTCACATGCGGAACAACTGGACTTGAGCATGCTCGTTTTGTGCGCAGCTCTAGTTAGGCCTTGTTCCTACATGTGGCAAAAACACCACCCCACCGTACTGTAATGGGAACCATTATGCTTTTATTTGTTGAGGGCTCACAGACTCCGCAGCACTTTACATAGGTCTCGCCACTTATTGCTCACTGTCCCCAATAGGGCATTAAATCTAAATTCACCTATCTATTTTATTTTCTTGAGTGTAAGTGGACGCAAACATGGAGAGAACACTCGTTACCCTTGGTGGGATTTGAACAAGGACCCCAGTTCTACAGCGCTACAGTGCTAACCACTGGGCCACCATGCTGCCCACACAGTATGCCAGCACTATGGCCCAGAAGAAATACAGAGCTTGAATGGAGGATGGGAGGGGCGTGTTTTTTATTTTTAAGTTTGAGGCAAAACCCCTTTAACCCCTAGACGACCCTGGGTGTACAGGTACGTCCAGGATCGTCTACGGATGTTCAGACCTAATAAAAGTTTAAATCACCCCCCTTTTCAAATGTTATAAATAAAAATAAACAAACAAATAAACATGTTTGCTATCGCCGCGTGCACAGTTGCCCGAACTATTAATTTATTTCATTCCTGATCTCGCACGGTAAACGGCGTAAGCGCAAAAAAATCCCAAAGTGCAAAATTGCACATTTTTGGTCGCATCAAATCCAATATTGTAATAAAAAGCAATCAAAAAGTCGCATATGCGCAATCAAGGTACCGATAGAAAGAACCCATCATGGCGCAAAAAATGGCTTACACAGCCCCATAGACCAAAGGATAAAAGCGTTATAAGCCTGGGAATGGAGCGATTTTAAGGAACGTATATTTGTTAACAATGGTTTGAATTTTTTACAGGCCATCAAATAAAATAAAAGTTATACATGTTACATATCATTGTAATCGTAACGACCTAATGAACATGCATAACGAGTCAGTTTTACCCCAGGGCAAACGGTGTAAAAGCAAATACCCCCTAAATAAAAGAAAAGCATTTTTTTCTTCAATTTCACCACACATTTAATTTTTTTCTGGCTTTGCAGTGTACTTTATGCAAAAATTCAGCCCGTCATTACAAAGTACAATTAGCGGCGGAAACAATAAGGGCTCATGTGGGTTTCTAGGTGAAAAAAATGCAACTGCTATGGCCTTTTAACCCCTTCCCGTACGAGGACGTAACTGTACGTCCTAGCGCGGGTGGGGGAGTTCAGAGCGCTGAATCGCCGCGGTCCTGGGTGCAGCATGTAGTTCAAGACCATGGCCATTAGCGGGCACAGTCCGATCGCCGTGCCCGCTAATTAAGTCTTCAGTTGACAGCTGCATCTGAAGACTTACTGCAGCTGTTCCCTGGTGGTCTAGTGGGGAGATCACCCCACCGTGACGTTGTCACGGAGGATCGATCTCAGTGTCTGGTGCTGGCCGGGGTCTGCGCCGTAATGGCGCTTATCCTGGCTCAGCATTTTATTACTTTTGGCTGCAGCAGCCAAAAGCAATAGAACACTGATCTCATCGATCTATGCTGTATATCCTATACAGTATAGATCTCTATAAAAGATGAGTGTGCATAATATACTAGAAGTCCCCCAGGGAGGCTTCTAGTACATGTATATATAAAAAAAAGTGTTATTAAGAAAAAGCCCCCTTCCCTAATAAAAGTTTGAATCACCCCCCTTTTCCCATGTTATGAATAAAAATAAACAAACATGTTTGGTATCGCCGCGTGCTTAATCGACCAAACTATTAATTTATCACATTTCTGATCTCGAACAGTAAAAAAATCCCAAAAAATCCCAAAGTGCAAAATTGCACATTTTTGGTCGCATCAAATCCAGAAAAATTGTAATAAAAAGCGATCAAAAAGTTGCATATGCGCAATTAAGGTACCGATAGAAAGAACGCATCATAGCGCAAAAAATGACACCTCAAACAGCCCCATAGACCAAAGGATAAAAGCGCTATAAGCCTGGGAATGGAGCGATTTTAAGGAACATATATTTGTTAACAATGGTTTGAATTTTTTACAAGCCATCAAATAAAATAAAAGGTATACATGTTACATATTACTTTATTCGTACTGACTTGAGGAACATATATAACATGTCAGTTTTTCCATAGGACACACGGCGTAAAAACGAATCTCCCCAAAGAAAAATAATTGTTTTTTTTTTCAATTTCACCGCGCATATAATTTTTTTCTAGTTTCGCAGCATATTTTATGCAAAAATTCAGCCTGTCCAGAAAGGGTTAAGCACAAGGAGGAAAAAACAAAAATGCAAAAATTGAAATTGTCCCGGTCTTCTAAGGGTTAATGTATGTTCACATGGGATAGAAAGGGTGTGCATTTTATCACTGACATCTGCAGCACATCTACACCAAATTGTGGTAATGGTTTAAAAATCTACATTTTATTTGAAATTTGCAGCTAGTGATCTTTCTTTGGGTTGCCAGCATATCCAGAGCAAAACCTGAAAAATCTAGTGGATTTATTGTAAATATAAAGTCAACACAAAAAATATGCAACAAACCCACAGTATATCCCTAGCATATGCTGCCATGCATGTCAATATCCACACAGATTATTAGTGGATTTCTTCAAATCTCATCCATTTTGCTACTACTGTAATATGCTAGGGAAATTTTCCACACTATCCCCCCTCTGTGACCATATCCATATAACAGAAAGTCAATGGCTTCCTGCTCATTTGCACTAAAAGAGCTTTTATAAAACGTTTCTAGTAGCTGTAACAAGAAATCCCAGGGATCAGGGTAAGCAGCAGCAGTATTCCTCCTCACATCTGAGGAACGAGGCCACTTATAATATACCATCAGTACAAACACCAGGTCACTGGCAAACACTAGACATTGCATCCATAAGGAACTTGCTTCTTTGCTAGAATCTGAATTACTATTCTATATTTTTATCTACATACAGCAGTGAATAAAAAGCAAAGCCCAACCAGGACATTTTTTTTTTTTTTCGTGGTGGTGGTGTGGGTGTGTGTGTGTGTGTGTGTGTGTGTGTGTGTGTGTGGGGGGGGGGGGGGGGGGGGTCATCCAACAAAGCACACAAGAATTCCAGTCCTGATATTAACCCTTTAAGGACATGGCCCATTTTCGTTTTTACGTTTTCGGTTTTTCCTCCTTGTGTTTAAAAGGTCATAGCACTTGCATTTTTCCACCTAGAAACCCCCATGACCCCTTATTTTTTGCGTCACTAATTGTACTTTGCAATTACAGGCTGAATTTTTGCATAAAGTACACTGCGAAACCAGAAAAAAATTCGAAGTGTGGTGAAATTGAAAAAAAAAAACGCATTTCTTTTATTTGGGGGAAATGTGTTTTTACGCCATTCACCCTGGGGTAAAACTGACTTGTTATGCATGTTCCTCAAGTCGTTACGATTAAAACGATATATAACATGTATAACTTATATTGTATCTGATGGCCTGTAAAAAATTCAAACCGTTGTTAACCAATATACGTTCCTTAAAATCGCTCCATTCCCAGGCTTATAGCGCTTTTATCCTTTGGTCTATGGGGCTGTGCGAGGTGTCATTTTTTGCGCCATGATGTGATCTTTCTATCGGTACCTTGATTGCCCATATACGTCTTTTTGATCGCTTTTTATTACATTTTTTCTGGATTTGATGCGACCAAAAATGCGCAATTTTGCACTTTGGGATTTTTTTGCGCTGACGCCGTTTACCGTACGAGATCAGGAATGTGATTAATTAATAGTTCGGGCGATTACGCACGCGGCGATAGCAAACATGTTTATTTATTTATTTATTTGTTTACTTTTATTTAAAACCTGGGAAAAAGGGGGTGATTCAGACTTTTATTAGGGGAGGGGGCTTTTTACTATTAACAACACTTTTTTTTTTTTTTTTTTACACATATACTAGAAGCCCCCCTGGGGGACTTCTAGTATATACACTTGGATCTCTCATTGAGATCTCTGCAGCATAGATATGCTGCAGAGATCCATGAGATCGGCACTCGTTTGCTTTCGGCTGCTGCAGCCGGAAGTAAACGAGTGCCGAGCCGAGGACGGCGCCATCTTGGACACGTCCCCGGCCGGCATCAGTAACGGAGATCGCTCCTCCGGGACAAGGTCCCGGAGGAGCGATCTCCCCCACTAGACACCAGGGAAACGTTGCCTCCGGTAATCGGAGGCAGCTGTCAACTTTGACAGCTGCCTCCGATTAGCTAATTAGCGGGCACGACGATCAGACCGTGCCCGCTAATAGCGGCGGTCCCGGGCTACACGCGGCACCCGGGATCGCGGCACTTCAAAGCGGGGCCGCCGCGCGGCCCCGCTTTGAAGTGCAAGTGAGGACATAGGACGTACCGGTACGTCCTATGTCCTTAAGAGGTTAAAGGACAAGTGCCATGAAAAACTTTTCCCCAGTAATTGAAGCATATTACAAAGTTATATAACTGTGTAATATGCTTCAATCACCTATCTACCTCCCTTCCCTGTCTTTTCCCCCCTCCACCAGGAAGTGTCCTAACTCACACAGACCTAATTACTGTCGTCACAGTCACCAAGCTCTTCTCTAAGCTCCTTCTCCTGTTACAGCAGCCTCCCCCCCTCCCCTGCCTTGTCACGTGACTCAGCTTGCTCAGCTCCCATTGGCTGAACAACTGCAAGCCATCACTTGGACTGGGGAGGGGGGGCTGCTGTAACAGGACCTAGACCAGCCCTCCTGCTGATGACTCGTCCTCACAAGAAGGAGCTGCCTGGTGACGGTGACGACAGCCATTAGGTCTGTGTGAGTTAGGACACTTCCTGGTGGGGGGTGGAGGGGGGAAAAGACAGGGAAGGGCAGCAGATAGGTGACTGAAGCATATTACAGAGTTATATAACTTTGTAATGTGCTTCAATTACTGGGAAAAAGTTTTTCATGGCACTTGTCCTTTAAGTCCACTAGGGGGGACATAAAATGGAAAGTAGCGATGCATAGTAGCATTTTCACAGCATAGCCAATGTGTCCACTTTCCCTTTCCATAGAGGCAACAACCTAACCATTTATTTTACTGTGATATTCAGGGAATATGTAATCATAAAGCAGGTTTCTAGGCAGGTAATATATTATAAATAGAGCACTACTCATATATGACAGCCTGGTAAAGCCTCAACAAAACCATTTACGTCTGAAGAAGTTGAACATAATTCCTAATGTAAAAGCTACTGTAAGGACAGCCTTTGACAAGCTTAATAGGTTCCAGCTGCTTCACAATACAGCCCATATAGCATTGAAGAATGGGAAAATATCAAAGCCTGTGTGTTATTAGGAGATGTGAAGTGAGATATGTTTATGATGAAGTAAAGTGGCTCAGCGTGTTGTCTCTTCTATTGTGTAGACAAAGATGAGATAGAGCTGTCATTATTTAGGGTGCTGCTGATTTACTTACAAGCCTCCTAAATAAGAAAACTATCTAGAGAGAATATTTTAAAGAGGCATTGTTTATGATGTCATACAGCAGGCAATGTGTGAACGATAGACTTTAAAGTGACTCTGTACCCACAATCTGCCACCCCCCCACACACACACACACACACCAAATAGCTGATTTTAATCTAAGATCTGTCCCGGGGTACGTTCAGCAGGTGATGCAGTTATTGTCCTAAAAAAATCAACTTTTAAACTTGCAGTCCTGTGTCAAACTTGCGTGGCCTAGAGTGTCTGTGCCCTAGGTCTGCACCGCCTCTCCCGCCCTCTTCACCATTAAGAATGCCTAATCACAAGTGATGAATGGAATAAATCCTTCCTGGGGCATTCCAAATGATGAAGAGGGTGGGGAGGAGGGATGGAAAAGCGGTGCAATCCTAGGGCACAGACACTCTAGGCCTCACCAGTTTGACACAGGGCTGCAAGTTTAAAAGTTGATTTTTAGGCAATAACTGCATCACCTGCTGAACGGACCCAACACAGATCGTGGATTAAAAGCACCTATCTGAAGGTAGAAGCGGTTTGGGGGGGGGGGGGGAGAGATTGTGGGTACAGAGTCACTTAAAAAGAGGAGTCCAATGAAATTGAAAAAAGGGAGGAAGGCAGGGGGGTGCAAAAAAAATTTAATAAACTTACCCATCCCTGTGCCTACATCGTGCTGCTCCCTAGTCCTGTTGAAAGCCATACCCGGCCCTTCCAGCTGCAACGTCATCGCCCGGATTGCCCACTCAGCCAGGGATGTGATGTTGCAGCTAGAAGAGCTGTAGATGGCTGGCGGCTGTGAATTGGAGCCTGGGAGCGGCGCTGCAGGGCATGGGGATAGGTAAGAATACTTTGTTTATTATTTTCAATGCCCCCTGGCTTCCTCCCTTTTTCAATAGCCTGATAAAGCACACAACTGGAGAGATGCTTGTTTGCCATGGAAACATGGATTACAGGTATGTCTCCTGCTATAATGCTGCAGACTGTAACAGGGCTCCAGATGGCGACCAAAATGGTCGCCAATGCGACTGATATCTTGCAAATGGCGCCATTTGCGACTGGCCCCGGCGGGGGCTGTCTCTTTAAGGACTTCCGCACGCTGCTCCGAAGCACGTGGCGCCTCTGCGGCCGTCCGTCCAATGAATGACGGACGTGCTGGATGACGTGTGCGGGGACACGCTTCTCCAGTGACGTCATCCAGCACGTCCGTCATTCATTGGACGGACGGCCGCAGAGGCGCCACACTCCTCCAGCGCCTCTCCTCACCCGGCGGTTCTTCAAGTGCACCCCAGGGGCACCAATTTGTGGATAGTGTGTGTGAGTACAACCGGAGGGACGGCAGGGGTGGCGGCCGGACACTAATCTGTGTGGGGGGACCGCGGCCTGGGCGGCTGATTGGTAGTGTCTGTTGTGATGGCGGCCAGGTGCGGTAGTCAGTGCGTGTGGGGTGCGGGGGGGCTCGGAAAGACTGCACAGTACCACTTCCCTCAGTGTCAGTTTGTATAGACTGCACAGTACCACTTCCCTCAATGTGTGTGTGTGTGTATATACACTGCACAGTACCACTTCCCTCAGTGTCAGTATGTATAGACTGCACAGTACCACTTCCCTCAGTGTCAGTATGTATAGACTGCACAGTACCACTTCCCTCAGTGTCTGTATGTATACACTGCACAGTACCACTTCCCTCAGTGTGTGTGTATACACTGCACAGTACCACTTCCCTCAGTGTGTGTGTATGTATACACTGCACAGTACCACTTCCCTCAGTGTGTGTGTATGTATACACTGCACAGTACCACTTCCCTCAGTGTCTGTATGTATACACTGCACAGTACCACTTCCCTCAGTGTGTGTGTATGTATACACTGCACAGTACCACTTCCCTCAGTGTCTGTATATACACTGCACAGTACCACTTCCCTCAGTGTCAGTATGTATAGACTGCACAGTACCTCTTCCCTCAGTGTCAGTATGTATATACACTGCACAGTACCACTTCCCTCAGTGTCTGTATGTATATACACTGACTCAGAACCTGACTTGTAGACCACCTCACACATTCTAGTGGACTGTATATTGTTGTCAAGTTGCAAGCTTTTAAGTTCAAGTTCAGAAGAGTAAGCCTCATTAAAAGGCTAGCCAAGTGAAGCTGAAGTACTGAGTCAGACTGTATATGGTTGTCAAGTTGCAAGTTTCCATGTTGAACGTTTTCAAACTAAGAAAGGATCTAAAGGAGGATGCTGCCGTGGCCTCTGCACACAGTAAGTCCCATTTAACATAACATTAATTTTACATGTTTTAAAATGTTGGCGACCAAATATTCTATTTGGCGCCTAAATTTTTCAGGTTAGGAGCCAATGGCTCCTAGGTAAATTTTTTAGTCTGGAGCCCTGTGTAATATGGTGGTGGTGGGGGGGGGGGGGGGGGGGAACAAAACTAAAGTATTACAGTGTCCTTCAAGTTATGACACTGACTCTTCTTAAGGGGACCCCTTTAAATTAAAAATAGTCACTTTTGGCCATAGGGACCACTAACAGGGACATTCCAGATTAGTACTTTGCACTAGGCAGTTAAGCGGTCTGCTGCCACCGTTCCTATTCCACAGAGCGACAGCAACAGATCATTGCTATATTAGTTGTTTGTCTTTCAACATGTTGAAAGACAAACTACTGCAACAATCAGCCGACATTGTTCATGAAAGCTGATCGTTGCCTTCTTTTACACAAGACGATTATCGGCCAAATACAGCCGATAATTGCTTTATGTAATAAGGCCTTTAAGGAGAGTCAGTACCCCTTTGACCAGTGTCTGGCGTTGGAAGATAAGCTACTACCAGAGATGTCAATAGCACTGTAGCACAGTGCAGTGTGTAAAAGTAATGGAAAAAAATCCCCATAGGTTTCCAAATGGTTCTTTTAAATTTTGTTTTATAACATAAAACATTGCATTACGTTTCAAGCACTTCCACTACCTTTTTTAAAATCCATTTACATAGTGTGTTTTTTTTCATTTGTTTTAATTTGTTACATGTCTCTTTATGGTGTTAAGTCATTTTATAAAAAATACCAGAAAAACAGCATATTGAGAACATGCCGCATTATAGAAAAAAAAAAAAAAAGGCACCACAGCCAAGACACAAAAAGCAAGCATCAGATAAAACAAGCCACGTATATCAGACATCACTACATCACTATAGACCAGGGATGGGGAAGATTCGGTCCTCGAGCTGTTGCAGAACTACGATTCCCATCATGCCCGGTTTTGCCTGGATACAAACAAAACACAAGCACTGTGTGAAACCATCCTAATGAACTCTTATTCAAAGATTTAAAAAAAATGTTGAAAATGAAAGTGCAATTCATTTTCCTTGTATCCTAACACATCACTTCCCAGACTGGCACTGAGAACATCGGAAAATGCTTCCACTGTTAGGCCTAACTGAAACATCATTGTATCTGCATTTGGCTAAGCCGAAGCGAGTTCTTTATTTGCTTTGCTTCAACGTTAAGGAAAATAAAGAGCAACGGCCACTTATACTGTTGCAGAACTCTTTCTAGGAGAAAGACAAGGGTTACTATAAGGTGTTAATCTTCTCAACTATGACATAAAATAAACATGGTATATAGGTCAATGTCTAATGGGAAACCATCTATGTAACAAACTGAGAACAACTCTGCATAACCAACAAAAATGGTATAAACAGACAACAGAACTGGGACAGGCATAATGAGTAAAATACAGTGCTTGATCAACATGGACATTTCTGTCCCTTGGTGCTGGTCCTAAATAACATGCTAATTCCCTCTGTGATCCAAATAAAAAAAATCAAACTGTATCTTATAAATTCATACAAACAATAATAACCGCTTTATTTATATAGCGCCAACATGTTCCCTAGCACTTTTTGGCACTTAGAACGGTCTACTTTACAACATCACTGAAAACCAGAAGGTAGTGGTAGCTAAAGGAGCCTCCTGGTTTCCAGCTGTTCGTCTAGTGCCAGGTCACCCTATTCTCATATTCAGGAGCAATCCTTGGAAACATATTCTGGTGTCATATTTAAAATATATGAACTAAAAAAAAAATAAAATGACATGCAGAGTGTTGCATGGGGGGTGGAAACGGCACGTTTCGGACCTCTGGGCCAGCCCAGGGAGACACCTTGACTCCTTTCTTGGCATGTGACAAGACACTCCATTCATTCTCTACAGAGCTCCGGGAGATAGCAGCGTTGTGTAGCTGGGCAAGGACCTGAGTGTCCTCTCGCTCTGGCTAACAATTGTATAGATGTCCTAAAGACACAGATATGACTTAATGCAAGGAAAGCAGATGTCAGATGTCATTAGATCCTAAACGTCTGGAGGTGATGGAAACCTCCGGGCATCTGCCTTATAATCTGGCCTTGCTCACTGCTATCCATATACTACCATACTACCATATACCCATGTACATATACTACTATTCTGCATCTTTTTGTTAATAGAAGGGCTGGGGATGGGGTTTAGGAAGAAAAAATGAGGTCTCTGAACTAGAGTTATACTCAGGGAACCTGTCACCATGAAAATGTTGTATAGTCTAACAGTATCATATTATAGAGCAGTTCCTAACTACTGAACTCGTAAACTTAGAGCAGAGAGTTATATAAATTTTTCCAATAAAAAAATATATTAATCTGCCTAACTCCTCCTAAACATGACGCTGGAAGATCACATTGCTGTTCAATGTAAAATGCTTCACACGTACCGTATCGCTGCGTTTTTAACGTTGCGTTTTTATCGGGTTTTTTTAGCATTTTTGGTGCGATTTTTACATGCGAGTTTTGATTTTCACATGAAAATCATGTGAAAATCAAAACGCGCATGTAAAAAACGCAGCGTTAAAAACGCAGTAATACGGTACGTGTGAAGCTACCCTAAGGCTGTTTTCATACAGATGGGTTGGCTGAGGATATTTTGTGGAAAACCAATAACATACCATGTGTAGATCCTCATTACATTTTGCCAATTCGTTACTGCAGATATA
This sequence comes from Dendropsophus ebraccatus, assembly GCF_027789765.1. Taxonomy (NCBI): domain Eukaryota; kingdom Metazoa; phylum Chordata; class Amphibia; order Anura; family Hylidae; genus Dendropsophus; species Dendropsophus ebraccatus. The sequence goes on along the minus strand of NC_091458.1, from coordinate 117,441,414 downwards.
AGTGCAGATACATACAGTTAGGCTGGGTTCACACAACGTTTTTGCAATCCGTTTTCTTCATCGTTTTTTTGCAAAAAACGGATGAAAAATGAATGGAAAAAACGGATACAACTGTGTGCATCTGTTTTTCTATTGATTTCAAATTTAAAAAAATTTGATGCATTTTTTTTTTTATGGACAAAAAACACGGTCGACCATGATCCATTTTAATCCGTTTTTTTTTTATAATGGAAGTCAATAGAAAAACGGATGCACACTGTTGCATCTGTTTTTTTCCATCTGTCTTGCATCCGTTTTTTTGCAAAAAAAAGGATGGAAAAAAAGGATTGCAAAAACGTAGTGTGAACCCAGAATTGGAAAAGAAAAATAGAAGCAATTTATTTACAAATCTACATGCGTGGATTCTGCAGAATTCTGCAGTAGAACAGTCCTGTTTGAACATCAGTCATGTGTGCGTAGAACTGCCTGCAGTTTTCTACAGCACTACGGATATGCATCTGTGACAGTCCGCATAAACCTATCCACATCTGTATAGTGATCCAGCCTCAATGCGGCATGGATCATGGCCACAGCATAGACCCGTAACACCTACAGGTCTGTACATGGGGTCATAGATCCTTAGCTTATTTTCCATTCAGATTTGTGGACAGAAAATCCTTAGCACATTTCACAAATCTTGTCTACAAGCTGCAGATTTCCCTCTGACCCGTGTGACCAGTGTGCTGTGTGTGAATTCACGCTTAACAGACAACATATTTGTCCGCCTAATGAAATGGGTTCAATGAACTAATCGGTATAGAATGTACTTTACTGCAACACTGGTATCATTTTAGAAACAATGAAGGGTCCTGATAGGTGACTCCTGTAAAATATTTAGCAGTCAGCATCACACAGAAGACAAGGTGTGCCTTCACAATGAAAAGCCTAAGCAAACACAAAAGATACAATATACCAATGCCTGCATCTAGGTGTGTGACCTTGTGGCAACCTGCCAGCATAAGCTTTATAACAATGGCTGCACAAGGACAAAAAACACTGGTATAGTAAGTGAGAAGTAGCGAGTGTCTCCTTCATTATTTGATCTAATAGAACAAAATTGACCTAAAAAGCTTTGTGTTAGGGCCCTATTACATGGAGTGATTTTTAACAATAAACGATTTTTTGATCGTTGCCTGTAATTACACAGAATGATTATCGTTTAAATTCAAATGATATAACGATTTTTCGCACGATAATCGTTCCGTGTAACAGGGCCCATAGAAAGCTTTACCACCTATTTATGTCGCTAGCCACTTCTGACATCTGCTCTCTAATGCCTTATTCACACGCCAGTATATTTTTCCAATCCGCAAATTCAGTCCGTATTGCATCCGTAAAAAAAATACGGACCCCATAGAGTTGTATTGGGTGTCGTACTAGGGCCTGTGTGTATGAGTCCATTGAAATACATTGGTCCTATTTTTTTGCGGATCCACAATTGCGGACAGGAACAGGATGTGTGAATAGGGCATAAGGCTAGTGACTATGTGCAAACAATAAACAAGGGGCACGCTCTAAAGATAAAAAGATATCAACAGTTTGTGCTCATAATAGAATGTCAGCTAAAATAATTAAAAATTTGGTTTTGCAATTACTGTGATTGTGATATAGAAATTAAACGCATCAATGCACAAGCTAACAACTTGTAATGGAATATCATAAAATATGGGGATCATTATAAAGATTATCAGATTTCACTGAGAACAAAGCATTAAAAAATGATGACTGATCTTGGTGTCTACACAAAAGCTAAACTGGCAGAACTATGGCGCCCACATAAAATGCACATCCTGAAAATCCAGGCAGTGTTTGTTCCTAACCTTATGCAAACAATGGACTCGAGTATTCTGTGAGTGCTTTGCAAACAAGGGATAATACAGAGAGGCATAAGATGTGTAATATAGATTCCTGTTACAAAGGATCGCACAAGCTCTAATAAAGGCTGTGTGTTACATATGTTACATAAGACGCTAAAAGGATTCGTGATAAATGAAGGTCAGTGGAGGAAATTTCAGGCAGCATAAGATTGGTCAGAACTTTGCCTCAATATCTGTAAGCCATAGAAGAGGTATAAGAATTTCCATTGTACTTTTTCTATGTATGAAAACAAAAACTTACAGTTTGATTAGCAAAGAGCCTTAATGCAAAGTCCTTAACCCCTTAAAGGGGTAGTGCGGCGCAAAAAAATTATTCACAGAATAAAACACATTACAAAGTTATACAACTTGGGGCTGGGTTCACACTACGTACATTTCAGGCAGTATTTGGTCCTCATGTCAGGTCCTCATAGCAACCAAAACCAGGAGTGGATTGAAAACACAGAAAGGATCTGTTCACACAATGTTGAAATTGAGTGGATGGCCGCCATATAACAGTAAATAACGGCCATTATTTCAATACCACAGCCGTTGTTTTAAAATAACAGCAAATATTTGCCATTAAATGATGGCCATCCACTCAATTACAACATTATGTGAACAGAGCCTTTCTGTGTTTTCAATCCACTCCTGGTTTTGGTTGCTATACAGCCTCACAAATACAGCCTCAAATATACATAGTGTGAACCCAGCCTTGTAATGTATGTTATGTCTGTGAATCGCAGCGTCATCAGCTGCTCAGCCCCGATTGGCTGAGCATAACTGTGCTCAGCCAATCGCGGCTGAGCACAGTTATAACGCGGCGGAGGGGGGACGGCGGCAGCAATTCGTCCGTCCGAAGATGACGTTTGGCACAAGATGGCGGACGGGCTCGACACGGATTAGGTAATGTATAATGCACCACACACTTCTGGGTACACATGCGGGGGTGGTGGGACACGGGAAAGGGGCGATTCACAGACATAACATACATTACAAAGTTGTATAACTTTGTAATGTGTGTTATTCTGTAAATAATTTTTTAGCGCCGCACTACCCCTTTAAGGATCGGGCCAATTTTGTTTTTTGTGCTTGGTTTTTTTCTCCTTGTGCTTAAAAGGCCATAGCACTTACATTTTTTTCACCTAGAAACCCACATGAGCCCTTATTTTTTGCACCACTAATTGCACTTCTCAATGACAGGCTGAATTTTTTCATAAAGTACACTGAAAAAGCAGGAAAAAAATTAAATGTGCGGTGAAATTGAAAAAAAAAAAGCATTTTGTTTATTTGGGGGGTATTTGTTTTTACACCATTCGCCCTGGGGTAAAACTGACTTGTTATATATGTCCGTCAAGTCAATATGATTACAGCGATATGTAACATGTATAACTTTCATTGTATCTGATGGCCTGTAAAAAAGTCAAACCATTGTTAACAAATATATGTTCCTTAAAATCGCTCCATTCCCAGGCTTATAGCGCTTTTATCCTTTGGTCTATGGGGCTGTGTGAGGTGTCATTTTTTGCGCCATGATGTGTTCTTTCTATCGGTACCTTGATTGCGTATATGTGACTTTTTGATCACTTATCGTGTGAGATCAGGAATGTGATTAATTAATAGTTCGGGCAATTACGCACACTGCGATACCAAACATGTTTATTTATTTATTTTTATTTATAACATGGGAAAAGGGGGTGATTCAAACTTTTATTAGGGGAGGAAACTTTTTTTATTAACACTTTTTTTTACACTTATACAAAAAGCCCCCCTGGGGGACTTCTAGTATAAGTACACTGATCTCTCATTGACATCTATGCTGTAATGATATACAGCATAGATCAATGAGATAGGCACTCTATTGCTGCAGCCGGAAGAAACCGAGTGCCGAGCCGGGATCAGCGCCATTACAGCGCAGACCTCGGCTGGGTGAAGACATGGGGATCGCTCCTCCGTGACAACGTCGGGGGGGGGGGGGGGGGGGGGGCCGAGCTCCGCCACTAAACCCCAGGGAACGGCTGCAACAGGTAATCAGATGCAGCTGTCATCTTTGACAGCTGCATCTGATTACCTTTTTAGCGGGAATGGCGTTTGGACCGTGCCCGCTTATAGCCGCGGCCCCGGGCTACATGCCGCACCCGGGACCTTGCTATGCAGACCATGCCCCTCCCCCACTCACCCTCCCATCCAGTACAGGGAGCTCTTAAACCAAGTTACAATTTTGAAAAACTGTGAGCTCTTCTTGCAAAACGCTCTTAAACCGAGGTGCTACTGTATTTAGTTTAACCCCTTAACAACCGCAGGCGTATATTTACGTCCTGCGGTCGTTAAGGGTGTTCAGAGCGATCCCTCTCTGTCCCATCCTCTCCATTACTGTACAACAACAGCTGTGGGCGCCCCATGCGGTGGCCCGGCTCGCCCGCCCCTAGAAACGGCCCTGCGTTGCTATGGGTCCCAGCCGGAGTGTGTACTATGTGCATACACTTCAGCTGGGATTCCCTTGGCCTACAGCACAATGTGGCTAAAGGATTAATCATGGCCGTGTTGCAAATCGGCAACAACGGCCTTGATTAATAATTTACTTACGTTGTGTGAACATAGCCTAAGGCTCTATTGCCTTAGGGCTGCATACAAATTCTTCAGCCACCGGTAATCAAATGCCCACATGCTTGGCTTCAAACAAACCCCAGTGTACTCGGGGTTCACTTGTCTCCATTCTCCAGTGCTCACTTGTGGCAACATCACACAGTTATTGGATATTGATTGGGCTCTACACCAACTCCCTCCTGTCTCAAAAGACATAAAGGGGTACTCCGGTGAAAATCTTTTCCTTAAAATCAACTGATTTTAGAAAGTTATTTAGATTTGTAATTTTCTTCTATTTAAAAGTCTTCCCATTCTTATCAGCTGCTATATGTCCTGCAGGAAATGTTATTTTCTTTTCAGTCTGACACAGTGCTCCCTGCCGATATCTCTGTCCAAAGCAGCAAAAAAAAAATACCCATAGAAAACCTCTCCTGCTCTGGATAGAGATGTCAGCAGAGATCACCGTGTCAGACTAATTCATAATTAACATGAGAACACAAACAAATGTGGGGTAATTGTGGTAAATTACCAATCAATATAACTTTCTGAAACCAGATGATTTAAAAGAAAAATATTTTTGCCGGAGTACCTCTTTAAAGGGCAACTATTAGCAGATTAGAGGAATCTTACCTGCTGGTATGTGCCTATTGCACAGGAGGCACTGAGGAGGAAAGTTATGTCTCTTGCCTTCATCCTTGGCACAATTTAAGTGTAATCACGTGTTCCACGCTCCAGTGAGACCTTTAGGAGCACTGCCCGTCTCCATAGCACCGATCCAACCTGCCCCCGGCCAGCTGGCTCCATTCATTGTCATTAGAAAGAAGCGGGTTGGAGGGAGGCTGCAGTGCTTCTAACAGATGCCCCAGTGCTCTTAACAGTCTCACTGGACCATGGCACACACGACTTAGGGCCCTATTACACCAACAGATTATCTGACAGATTTTTTAAGCCAAAGCCAGAAATGGACTATAAACAGAGAACAGGTCATTAAAGTGGTTGGCCCCTTTATAGTAAAATTGCTCAGTGTACAGTATTAGTAAGTGTACTCGCTGTATATACTGACAGCAGCTCCCTGTGTACCTCATAGAGCTAATATCAGACTCCCCTCCTCCAGGCTGTACTGTCCTGCTCTGTGGTGTTTTGGTCCATAAGATGGCTTACATGGAGGAGCATGTGACCATGCCCCGCCCCCAGTGTCCACCACTGAACCTGTATATGTCTATGGAGGACACAGTGGACAGGGCATGGTCACATGCTCCTCCATGTCGGCCATTTTATGGACAGAAACAAAACAGAGCAGGGCAGCCCAGCCTGGAGGAGGGGAGTCTTAGTTTAGCTCTATGAGGTACACAGGGAGCTGCTGTCAGTATATACAGTGAGTACACTTAACTAATACGTTGTACTGACCTACTTTACAATAAAGTGGCCAACCCCTTTAAGAAAAAAGGGAGATTTCTCCTCTTTTCAAATCCATTCCTGGCTTTGGCTTAAAAAAAATCTGTTGGTGTAATAGGGCCATGAATGCACCGAGGAGGAAGGTAAGAGACATACCATCCTCCTCGGCGTCTCCTGTGCAGTAGGGAAAAATCAACAGGTTAAGGACCTATTACATACACAGATTATCTGACAGATTTTTGAGACCAAAGCCAGGAATGGATTTGAAAGGAGGAGACCTGTTTCCTGTTCTCTGTTCCTGGCTTTGGCTTCAATAATCTGTCAGATAAATCTGTGAGTAATAGGGCCTTTACTTAGAGCCCAGAAGTGAATTCAGTAAGATAGAGAAGTCCTGCCATTATATTTCTCATTCCTCATATATCCATCCATGGCTTTATCTTTAAAAAAAAAAAAAACGCATCACAAACTGACCGTGTGATTTTTAGCCAAAGTGTTTAACTGCTTAAGAAAAGAACTATCAGAATGAACACCTTTAAATTAGGTCACTGAGCACAACACTTATTTCTAATTCCATCATTAACGCTTATTAAATTATGTCAAGTATAAATTCTTTAATGACTTATTTAATTAATGTTGTCAAGCACATCTGAAACATGTTAACTACAGAAATGAGTAAGAAATATTACCATATAATGTCCTCATCTGTATCTTACACCCCAAGTCAAACTGCTGAACATCACATTATGTGAGAAAGAACTGCACACAATACAAACAGTAGGAGCATTGATGGTTGGCTGTGGACTGATCGGACCCCCCCCCCCAGCCCCCCAATGCGCTGCGGCGGGATAGCATACCGACCGGAACAAGCTGAGTGGACTGGGTAATGTATGCACCAGGCCGCAAGGGGTTAAGGGGGCTGCCTCTTACATACTGGCAGTGGGGTGACAAATCCGCTGCAAGTATGTAACCCTATTGAAACTGACAGGAGGGGAATCGCAGCGATTCACTAACGTGCAAAAGTGATGGCTGCCCCCCTCCCCCCTTAATCTTGTACAGGAAACCAAAAAAAGTTCTACAATCAGAAATCTAAAAACACAAGTATATGTATAGCATTATTTGGCTTCAATTAGTAAAATAAAAATAAAAAAAATAGGTGACACCCTGCCTTATGGTAAATCAGTCGGTTCCCTGGAAAGCTTTAGATATAATACTACAGTGACTGCTACATCTGTATATTTGATAGGTAAACATTCTTTCACATTCAATCCGATATGGAATTCTGTATGGTAGTACTGCTATATCGTCAAGTAAAAATAGGAATATATCGTAGGATATTTCAATAACTTAAAAATAGACTCTGAGCAAATACGCCTATGATTTTTCTCAAACAGCAGGATACTAGCGACTTCCAGTGACAACCGCAATGCAGCCTGCCTAACACTACGCAGAAGGACTAGTTAGCAGAAATACATCAGTGACAAAGAAAAATTGCCACAATTACCCCACATTTTTTCTTCGGTCTTCTCATGTTAATTATGAAAAATGGAAATGGATTTCATTGAGGAGCCAATGGAATTCACACTAGTGATGTTGTAGCTACATGGGGCCAGCAAAGAATGTTTAAGTGGAAGTTCAGAACTGAAAGAAAATATTCAATTTCTGTGAAACCTGCGTCTCTGCCATCTGCTCTCCCATGAGAACATAGCTTCCTTTAGCCTGCAGCATCTTGTAGGAGTGGCCACCCAAGACAAAATAGATACCATTTCCAAACAATGAAGAACTAGTCGACTGTTCCTTATTCTTAAAGAGAAATCATCACCTTGAAAAAGCTCATTAATCTGCCTGCATCATGTTATAGAGGAAGTGGGCATCGGTGTGCAGTTTTGTCTAGAAATATAAGCCCAGATAGATCAAAAAGCCCTCAGCAACAAATCAAATCCCAGTTTTCAGCTCTGTTAAAATGAATAGACAATTTACACCAGTTTCTATTTTACACACCTGGATAAATCTGGGCCATTAACTTGGGCCAGATTTAAGACTTAAGTATGCAAAAGAAGAGCTCGCGGAGCCTCATTTAAGTCTCAAAACACACGTCTAGCCAGATATCCCTCCGGGAAGGACCCAGCCAAGGGATGGCTCCTGTAGGGAAACCACCAAAACCACCATATTAAGTGACCCTATAAGTCAATGTAATGACAAGGCAAAAACCAAGGCCAGGTAACCATCCACATACAGCTGTTTAAGGGTGTTGCCCCTCATCAGTTTGGAGCAGGATTCTGGCTAGGTTGGAACAATGCCTAGTAGAGCCATAAGAGACCAGCCAAACGACAACACCACCGGCTGCTGGTTAAAGTGCTCAATGCAGTGAAATCCAATGCTCACTACATTGAGTGCTTTAAACGGCAGCGTCATCATTTGGGTGGTCTCCTTGAGATCAGTGATCTGTTTCTCTACAGATTTATAACTTGTCATTTATTAAAGGAGAGGTCTGGCGGGGATGAGCGGGGATGAGCGGGGGGGGGGGGGGGGGGAGAGATATAATAAAGAAAGTATATTTCCTGTTTCCCATGCCAATGCAGCACCGCGTCCCGATTTAGGACTACGGCTGGCATTCTCTATCTCCTTCAACATCCGGGCCCGGCTGATGGATGCCACGCTCAGCCAGAAAATGACTGGTGTGGGACACTGCTGCAGTCACTGATTGGCTGAGCGGACTATATCCCACCCTTTTTCCGCCGGGTCGTGACATACACAGAAGTTAAAAGACAATTACATCTGGCGGTGATGTGGCGCGGTGCAGACACAGGATCGGTAACTTTACTTTATTATGTTTCCCCCATCCACTGCAAGCACTCAAGTTTGGGATTTCGCTGGACTTCTCCTTTAATGGAATCCTTGCTCATCCTGGGATTAGGACACCCTTTAGTATTACATCTGGCAACTAACAGCTATCTCTATGTATTTTCAAAGCGGGGAGGCTGGAAATAAATGAGTAATTGATAATTTTTTTTACATTATATATACACATCTGTAACAGAATTTTTACTGTTACTTCTTGGCTGTGTTTACAGGTCTAATAATGTTACCTTTTATAGTGAACAATTGTGTTTTTTTAAACGGAAAAGAGAAACATAATGAAAATGATACGCCAAGGTATTCACAGTAAAAGATTATCATCAGTGTTAACTCCAGGCATGAAACACGACCTTCCTTTGTACTGTGCTCAGAAGTTGTAACAGCCGGGTGGTCCTTCACATACACTGTCCAGTTCTCAACACAGAAACAAAAAGACTGAAAATGTTTGCTCTTTGTGTAATGTAGATATGATCATTCAGACAAAGACCAGAATAGTAACTTGATCTCAACCTCTCCTGAGCTCTGCTTCTTATCCTGCCGTCTGCTCTGTAATATAAATATTCACTACAAGCCGGGCTGTAAAAATATCAGATAAATACTGAAAATGAAATAGAGCCCTAATCCAGACATGGTATTCTTTATTCATATCATGTGTACAATGACACACTTTAAGGTGACTGCAAGCAGATTCAGAATACAAAAGGACTAAATCCACAGTCTGACCAGATTGTACACAGACCATACAGCATGAGGTCACAAAAAAAAACGTCTGCAACAGAGGTACAAGTAAGCGCATTCAATTATTAGGAGTTCTGTAACAGAACGTGCAAAATAAACTACAGGGCAGTACAGTCTTACTGGAAAGAAGAGTTTAAAAGGGTAGTGCGGCGGTAAAGAATTATTGACAGAATAACACACATTACAAAGTTATACAACTCTGTAATGTATGTTATGTCTGTGAATGGCCCCCTTCCCCGTGTCCCACCCGTGTACCCGGAAGTGTGGTGCGCTATACATACCTGTCACGTGTCGTCTCCGATCTTCAGTCTGCGATGTCATCTTCGGGCGGCCGGGCCGAATCCCCCCGAGCGTCCTGAGTGCCGGCTGCCCTCTTCAGCGTCATCGGCTGCTTAGCCGCGATTGGCTGAGCATAACTGTGCTCAGCCAATCGCGGCTGAGCAGCCGATGACGCGGCCGCGTCATCAGCTGCCCAGCCGCGACTGGCTGAGCCAAACTGTGCTCAGCCAATCGCGGCTGAGCATCTGATGACTCTGAAGAGGGCAGCCGGCACTCAGGACGCTCGGAGGGATTCGGCCCGGCCGCCCGAAGACGACATCGCAGACTGAAGATCGGAGACGAGTCGGCACGTGACAGGTATGTATAGCGCACCACACTTCCGGGTACACGGGTGGGGGTGGTGGGACACGGGGAAGGGGGCCATTGACAGACATAACATACATTACAGAGTTGTATAACTTTGTAATGTGTGTTATTCTGTCAATAATTCTTTACCGCCGCACTACCCCTTTAAGGTGACTGCAAGCAGATTCAGAATACAAAAGGACTGAATCCACAGTCTGACCAGATTGTACACAGACCATTCAGCATGAGGTCACCAAAAAAAAATGTCTGCAACAGAGGTACAAGTAAGCGCATTCAATTATTAGGAGTTCTGTAACAGAACTTGCAAAATAAACTACAGGGCAGTACAGTCTTACTGGAAAGAAGAGTTTAAACATACATTCACAATGCTATAGGCCACACACTGCTAGAACTGTATGACCTCAAACTATTCTGCAGGAAAGGTACTAAGATGTCAAAAGGAAGGTCAGCAGAGTACAGCCAGGCAGAAAAACAAATTGCTGCCTCATAAGATGAATGGAGTCACAGAAACCCTACTTGGCAATAGAATAAACAAAAGGTATCACTGCAGTTATGCCAGTTTTCTTAAAAAAAAAAAAAAAAAAAAAAAAAGGAAAAAGAAAAGAAAACAGAGCTGAAGCACTGCTGTAACTTTTAGAAAAAGTTCATTAGTATCACTCAGACCGCTTCCTGTGCATTGAAAAATACTGTGATCAGTCAATATGCCATATGTCCCCCCCCCCAGTTTTTAAAAGTGCAAAAATGTAGGCTACGCTCAAAGTGCATTTTTGCTGTTCCTTTTGAAATATTATTTAAAAAAAAAAAAACAATGATGGAAACAATTTTTTTTTTAGTGTACACAAAATTATGGCTGACCAGGTTTTTCTATACTTTAAAATTAAACAGAGTGAAAGCGAAAAAATTAAACTAACATGATAACACAAGGGGAGATTTATCAAACATGGTGTAAAGTGAAACTGTCTCAGTTGCCCCTAGCAACCAATCAGATTCCACCTTTCATCCCTCGAAACTGTCTCAGTTGCCCCTAGCAACCAATCAGATTCCACCTTTCATCCCTCACAGACTCTTTGGAAAATGAAAGGTGGAATTTGATTGGTTGCTAGTAGGGATGGTCCGAACCCGCCGAGGTTCGGATTCCCTCTGTCTGCCCGCTCCGTGCAGCGGGCGGATACAGCGGTAGGACCGCCAGGAAAACTGGGATCCCAATTTTCTAGGCGGTCCTCAGGCTGTATCCACCCTCTCCACAGAGCGGGCAGACAGCGGGAATCAGATGCCGAGCGTTCGGGTTCAGCTATGGCTGTATCCCAGTTTTCCAGGCGTTCCTCCCGCTGGATCCGCCCGCTGCACGGAGCGGGCAGACAGAGGTAATTATTGCAGAGGGTTCGGGTTCATACGAACCCCGTCCGAACCAGGTTCGGACCATCCCAAGTTGCTAGGGGCAATGAGCCAGTTTCACTTTACACCAGTTCGATCAATCTCCCCAGTGGGTACAATGAGTGGCTGTATAATCGCAGTGTGACCCCAGTGGGTACAATGAGTGGCTGTATAATCGCAGTGTGACCCCAGTGGGTACAATGAGTGGCTGTATAATCGCAGTGTGACCCCAGTGGGTACAATGAGTGGCTGTATAATCGCAGTGTGACCCCAGTGGGTACAATGAGTGGCTGTATAATCGCAGTGTGACCCCAGTGGGTACAATGAGTGGCTGTATAATCGCAGTGTGACCCCAGTGGGTACAATGAGTGGCTGTATAATCGCAGTGTGACCCCAGTGGGTATAATGAGTGGTTGTATACATTTTTTCTAGTGGCCCTCGGTACAGGAATGTGCATTCTGCTCAGCATTCCTGTAGCGATGAAAGAAAAGGTATGCTTTATTCTTTTGGCCTGTCACATAAATCACAGCCCGAGGAAATGTTTCATGAATACACTGGGAACATTTCCGAGCATTTATGACAACCATAGCTTCACGCTCATTAGAGTTGTTGAGAAAACTTCACAAACTGTTCCATTTAGGGAGCCTTTACACAGACAGATTATCTGATTTTTGAAGCCAAAGCCAGGAACAGACTATAAACAGAGAACAGGTCATAAAGGAAAGCCTGAGAATTCTCTTCTTTCCAAATCCATTCCTCGCTTTGGCTTCAAAATTGTGTCAGATAAATCGGTGTGTGTAAAGGCACCTTAAGATGTCTGGGACTTCCAGAAATCCATGCACAAACTACGGAAACAATCCCATTCAGATTTACGGAATTGCTTTTTAGCTATAAAAATTTCTACCATACACCTGCTGTGTATGAAAATACTTTTAGGCCTTACGCACACATCCCGTTATCAAGTCCGTAATTGCGGATTCACAATTACATACTTTAGAAAGTGCCCGTTGATTTGTATTGGGCTATTCATGTGATCAGTAGATTACAAGTATGCAATGTCATGCGCAAAAAAAAAAAAAAAAAAAAGGATATGTCCTAGTGCAGACCCGTTTTTCTTTTTATGGATTCACCAATAGAAGTCAATTGGATCTGCTACTTTTTACATACTGTAACCCTATCGTCCACAATGGCAAACTGGTTACATCTTTAAAAAAAAAACACTAAACGTGTGCATGAGGCCTAAGACTTCACATGGAAGTGGCCTAAATAAAAACTTTGCCATTGGCCATTGCAGTCATGTCTTATCCCCTCAATAGTGTTTTAGTCCCTCACTTATCGCATTCTCTGCTTGCAGTCAGTGACAACACCTTCATTCTCTGAAAATGTGCTGATCACAAAGGAGCCGGCTACGTCTGCAATGTATTTTAGCCTCTGGAAGAAAACAATGAATACTTTTATTCCATTACTGCAACAAGAATTCTTGAAAATGTGGGGACATACAAAGTAAATTTTGAATGTTGCCAAAGTTTTCATTATACAATGAATAAACTCCATTTACATAATGCTGCAATAGCCCATTAAAGAGCATCTGTCACCAAAATGCAGTTCTCCGTCTTTGAAGCAATCATTATAGAATCATATGATAAATATATTCTGCACAATGGAACTGATTTTCTTCCAGTAACTTACACTGCAGCTGTCCTAAATTCTATATAACTCTGAGAGGAGAATCTGGCAGCTGATCGGTTGATCATGTGACTGTCCAGAGCCTCCAGACTATTTTAGAGACAACCATCTGACCCTGCTGACTTATTTACTTCAAAGTGAAAGTTACTGAAATTGTCAAAAAATAGACTCTAAAATGGTGCAATTCACAAAAAAGAAAAAAAAAAAAAAAAACTAACATAAAATACTGGCCAAACTCTAAAAATTTTAAGTGGCACGGTCGTTATAGAAAATCAACAGTAGATGTGATATAAAGCAAGTTTGCAATTTAAATTAATAATTTTTTTTAGTCATCATGGAAAACATGGCACTTTCTGCTTTCTGACTTTTTTTTTTCTCAAAGAGTCAGAAAACAAGAAGTCCTGTGTTTCCCAGGCCATCTGAGCGCTCACAGGGAGAAGGCAGTCATGTGATTGACAGACACACTGAGCCATGACTCTGTACTGGACGGAATTCCTGTGTTTAGTCTGTTTTGTTAATCAAGCACAAATCAGAAAATCGGCTTTAAATAGACTGGACCTGGATTTCTGGTAAGTTCAGCTTTGTTTTACAGCATGTTAACAGAAAAATAAAAAAAATAATGAATGTAAATTGCAATTTCATGCCGCTTAAATCATGGGCAGCAAAAGACAGGGTGTGTCCATTTTAAAACCTGGTTGGAGCAAGGTAACTAGTCATCAGGGCGGTCCCTAGTGGCTCCTCCCCATTCAACAGGCCTCGAATGACACAACTCTTCCCACCTATGTATTTTCAGAGAGATGGCACTCAATGCCAGCTGGGCGACTTTTTATAAACTATGATTCCTCGGAAACACACTAGCGTTTCAGAAAGGATGAATGAAAGTTTGCTGTATTACCAAATCCTGACTCCCTTTTATGCTGCCCATGGTTTACCCAGTTGATTCTATACATTTTTACATAGTGCTTGGGACTGAGCTAATCCTTTGGAAAGCAAAACGTAAGTATATAGTGATTCTGCGTGTCTCACAGTGGTCTTGTGCCACATACTGTTAAAGTCAGTGATAATGTTGGTATCTGGACATGTTAGTCCTGCTGTAAACAAGGGTCCATGGAGAGGTATACAGCATTGACACTGGAAGAGGCAAGAACTCTGGGCACATTTTTACATTGCCCAACCCCTTTAATTCTGATGCATTCTGGGCATGTTGACATCTGTTTTTTTCTGCAAAATGATCTGATAAGCAATAGGAGATAACATGCACAATGTACCACATTAGGCTAAAAGTGGAGAGAGTTTTTTGTTTTGTTTTTATACAGTGAGCACCACAATTCTACAAGGATGCATCTTCTTCTGGGACCAGCCCTCAGATTCCTTACTTTTAATGGCATACTGACGTTGAGGGTTGTTTTAACACTTGGCAGAACTGTACACCCCAGATTTGACTGCAGTGAATTGGCTGCAAAATTGCAAAAGAATTTTTTTGTGTATTTCCAATTAACTTGCTGCAAAGTTAACCCTTTGCAATACGGAGGGTGAAACCCACGGAAAACCAGCAGTGAATCCGTCAGTATTTGCAGTGGATTCTACAGCAAACTGGCAGCAGAATGATGTCATAGGAACACGACAGTTCAGATCTGTCCCTACATTGCCTCAGGCAGGGCTTTCTTTGCTGCACATTTCTAGACCAGTCATCTACTACAACTATTACATTTCTGCTCTATGTTACTCAATGGCCACATTGTATTGCTTTGCAGGGGAGCAATACTGGGTTTATTAATGTAAGCAGGCTAAAGACGTCCACCCCAGACGTTTCCTTTAGAGAATTCTAATAGTCAAAATTTGTAATCATTCCTTTTCTATTATATGTATGTATACTTCCACCAACTGATGTTTTACATCCACGTGTCACATTACTGCACTGTTGTATTTCAATCCTCACATTTGCTCTAACTTGCCTTGGCATTTTTGTCACAGTTAATTGCAAAGGCATTGTAAAAAGAATACATTTCCACTGCCAGAACCAGGCTGTTTCATATAGTTAAGGCTCTGACTAGTAAAGTGTTAGAGAGAAAGTACATTTATTCTCCAGCCATGGTCCACTGAGCTACAATAAAGCAGATCCAGGACTAAAAATCTAAATAGCCCCCAGACACATCGTGTAGAATACGCTCCAATTCTTTTATATAAGAAAGCTTTATACTTCAAATATGGACCATACGAAGACACAACAGATTAGGTCATGAGAGTTCCAAATGTAACTGCAGTATACAAAACGGCACTTATAGTCGCTCCAAACAGCCCATACACATAGGATTAAATATTATATAAGATTTTACTCTGATACGTACATTAATCTAATGTAAAGTTTACTTTTTAGTTCTATCACCTGCCTGATCTTACAATATGGCTTCTCACAAAGTACAGAGGACCCACCTTGCTGGGCCTATCACACATCTTATATTGGGATGCTTTCATATGCGCTGCCTCCAAGTCCAAACTAGTGTGTGTATATACATTAGATAGATAGATAGATAGATAGATAGATAGATAGATAGATAGATAGATAGATAGATAGAGAAAGAGAGAGAGACACTATTTCCCATATTACATCTCTCCTTCGGAAAGGGAATGTCACAAAAACTGCATATGAAGATATGGAGGAACCCTGTATATAAAACTGAATGCAATTCTAGTTCTCTCCATGCCATTATTAACCATCAGGTAAACACACATACACCTGATGTAAAAGTGAAATTGACTGAGAATAGGACTACAATCAATAGAGTGAAACGCAGTATAGCTTCCTCATACGAACACGGCATTGTCCAAATATCAAACCACACGGAGGGTTTAAGTTTAGCTACAGAACACTTCCTCTTAATGATGAAACTTCACCGCTAGACAAATGAGGAAGGGTCAGAGTCATTGGCTTCCAGAGAGTAACAGACAGCTGACAGAGAGGAGACACCGGCTTCTGTGCATACAACTGAGACGCAGCACATCCGCATAGGTTTTGATTACAAGGTGTCAGGATAAGAAACCACATTTACAAAAGGACAGAATTTCGATTTTATTGTAGACAATTTCTCAGTAGATTCCAGCTCTGATACCATTCACCTCCACTAGTTGGCAGTATTGTTACAGCCTAGACAACAGCGTCTTTTCTAAGCAGCTGTAATGGTTTTGCAGGGCTATGTAATCTTCTTGAGACATGACTTTAATGTTTCGAACAAAGAACAAATATAAATATTTATTTACAATTTCAAAATGAATTATTTGGGGGCCTGGAAACCCCCAGATGTAATAGCTGGATGGTCCTTTGTCGTTCTCATTACAGATGCTACAAAACTACAAAATATAAGGGAAATTTGCAAAAAACAGGTGTCATTTCGTAAAGGAAGGAGTAAAATGCTGTGAGAGAACTGTGCACTATACAGACACAGGTCTGGCTCCACAGATTACAGCTCCCAAATTGCTTTACAATACTGGAGAGATGGATGCTGCTGTTAAATTCTGAAATAAAATTGTTTTATGGCCCGCTAGCACAGACAGTCGGAGATGTGAGAGCACTGGAAGATCAAGTAGCAGATATACGGCCACAAATCTCCGCACTGCACACAAGGGGGAAGGAAGATTGTATTTATACTGTGGTGGCCGCCTCTCCCTCTTATGCGCTTTAACCTGTGTGTAGCATCCCAAAAAAGTGGCGCTCCCCCCAAAAAAATTCCAGAATGAGCCAGTCCCAGGTGGAGCAGGAACGGGTGATCTCCTCATCTCCGCATTCTTCTCACACCAGCACAAGTTGCTGAAACATTCATTTACACCAAGTAGCCAAACCAGAAGAGCAGCTTCGGCCAGACTCTGTTTCCGCTGCTCTTTTGTCTGAAGAAACGGTGGAGTTTCAGGACTCCAAGGAAAAGAACAGTAAACAAGTTGAGCACAAGGAAAAGCAAATGTTAGTTTTGCAAGGCAAGGAAGAGTGAAACCTGAATGTGAACCCACAGCAAGGATTATTACAGAGCAGCAGCGCCATGAGATGTGTACAAGATGAGGGGTCACACTGGGCACTAGGATTCGGTCACATCTTCAGGAGCTTTATTACCAGGGCTGAGTATACAAATCAAATGAGATCCCGCTGTGTATGAATGGGGATGAATCTAAGAGTTTACAGCCAGCAGAGAGAAATCAATGGCTTTACCATACAATAAAGAGTGGCATGCCTGTGCTTATAACTACAATAAAAACCACACATAGTAACCAATGAAGCCATAAATAGTAAACAAAGAAACCATAAATAGTAAACAACAGCATATAATTAGTGGGGGACAGATAGATAGATAGATAGATACTGTATATAGAGATAGAAGATACTGTATATAGAGATAGAAGATACTGTATATAGATAGATACTATATATAGATAGGTAGATACTGTATACAGAGATAGATAGATAGATAGATAGATAGATAGTCAGAGCAGATGGTACCCCTGGATCACAGCTACAAGTTAGTACTTCACATCACTGTATGGGGCTGCTGGGAGCAACCAATGTACTGGATGTGGGGGAGGGGCGATTATTAGGGTGTCAGGGGTGGAAAGTTGAATGTGCTGGGAGAACAAAGGCTTAGGGTGGGAGGCATCCTGCACTCTGGGCACTCACACACTGCAGGTCTCTATAGGAGTGTGTAAGAGGCCATTCTATCCAACAGGTTATGTGAGATGGGGCTCAGTACTGGTCTTACTGGCTCAGGCTATGGATGATACATGGCCAATGGTCCTCCACCAGGGGTGGCTGCTATCAGAGCCCATATACAAGGAGGTGCCCCCCAAATATGTCAGCATGACGTCATCAAACCATATAAACTTTGATCCATAAGAGTGATGAAAGTTTTCCATAGGGCGCAGTAATAATTGTCGCATCCCCCCCCTTACACACACATGTACCCCCGCATTACCTGTCCGGAAAGTGGCGGCACTCAGCACACACACGGCCAGGAGGGTACTCGCTGCCATCCCCCAAGATCCCACAGCAGCCTGATGAAGAGGAGATGCCCGGACCGGCCGGGTGCCACCTGTGGCTCTAGTGTCCTGGGGTATAGATGGTGCCCCTAGATGGGGGAGAGGATGGTGCCCCTAGATGGGGTATAGGTGGTCCCCCTAGTTGGGGTAGAGGATGCTCTTGCCGTCCCTGATCACACGCCGCGCCGCAGTCCCCCGGTCCCACAGTCCTCGTCACTCGGGCTGTGTCAGTACACGCAGGATCCCAGTAATAACGGCCAGGCACAATCCTGGAGAAGAAGCCGCAGCGGTGGGCAGGTGCTGTACACACAGGGAGGCTCCGTCCCGCAGCCGCTGCTCCCTCACACTGACTCTCTCCGGCAATCCCTGCTCTCAGCACAGCCTGCCTACGCGCGCTCCCGACACCAGGCGCGGGCACGGACAGACACTTTCCCGGCGGTGTGGACAGGACACGACGTGAGAGCCGCACAAAACTTTCCCAGGTGTCGCCTCCCACTCTCCTCTCACTTAATAACCGCGTATAATGTGCCAGTACATAGGAAGTGATGGCTGCTGAGCGGCGCCGGGCACCTTGTCACCGGGAGCTCTCTCACACCAGCGCCCGGTTATACACCTGCCCTCAGCCCGCTCTCCGTACGGGATATGAGCGGCAGGTGTCGGGCTGCGCGCTCCCGCGTTCCGGCAGGTGCCTACTCCTGCTGCGGCTGCTGCCGTCCTCCTTGCGGCGCTGCAGGACCTCGAGTAGCGGAGCAGCTGATCACGGCGTGAACGCTCTCACTCGTAGGGAACACTTAGTGCCCTTTCGTGTGTGCCCCCCTATCCTACTGTAACAATGGGACAGTCCCAGTGGTGACACTGCACCTGCACAGCATCTTCCACACATTCCGGGGGGTGGTAATTACTGTCGCTCACACGCTGTCCGGTCGGCTATGGGCGCTGTAGTTGCAGGAGTGGCAGCTCAGGAGATAAGGAGCTGCCAGGCTGCGGTGTAACGTCTGTGTAATCCTAAACAAGGATGGGCACATTCCTGACACTGCCCGTTGCCCGACACCACAGAGCCATCACACAGCGGCCCCTGCGCGCATTCCTGACACTGCCCGCTGCCAGACACCACAGAGAGCCATCACCCAGCGGCCCCTGCGCACATTCCTGTGGGGAGGCAGCGCTCTGGCGGCCATAGTCACCACAGGAAAGTTACTAGGTGAAAGCGCGGGCGCCGTGCCGGTGTATGAGCGGAATGTCCGCGGAGCGCTGGTGACTCACACAGTGTGACTGCAGTTTCGCTTTCACAGTCAGTGTCACCAGGGGAATGAGGTCACGCAGATCCCCCGGGTGGGGTTTTCCGGGTGGTGGCTGTGTGGAGGGATACTCCAGGTCATGTGGAAGCTGGGGGCTTTATCACCCACCAGCATGACCTCATGGGACTATACAGAGGGAGACACAGATATCCCATGTAGGGGACTTCTCACTATTCAGTGTCTGTCCATAGAGGGTAATGGGTGGGGAGCTGACAGCAAGGTCCCCGCAATGGGTGTAAGGGGCCCCAGCGGGAAACCAATAAGCAGGATGGAGGATGCTTAGGAGCATTCAGGTGTGTTAGCGCAACGCCAAAGGGAAAGACATCTTAGGGCGATATTATGCTGCGTTTACATGGAGCGATAATTCGCCCAATCGATCGTTTAGACGAATAAATGGTTAGAAAATTTGTAAGAAAAATCGTTATTGTGATCGTTTTTAACCCCTTAGGTGCTGCAGCTAGTTTGGTCCTTAATGACCAGGCTCATTTTTCAAAATCTGACCTGTCTCACTTTATGCGCTTATATGCTAGTGATTCTGGTCACTATTTTGTGTGTTTTTTTGTGAAAAACATCAAAATATCATGAAAAATTTATGAACTTTGAAATTTTCTGCTTCTAAAAGAGGAAGTCACAGTACATAAATTAGTTACTAAATTACATTACCATTATATGTTTTTTTTATTCTGGCATAATTTGGTAAACATATTTTACTTTTTTTGGGTGTTACGGGGCTTAGAAATTTATCACATTTAACACATTTTTGTGAGTTTCCAAAACTGATTTTTTTAGGGACCAGTTCTTTTTTTTTAAAATGGTTTTAGAAGGCTTGTATCCTGGAAACCCCCCTAAGTGACCACATTTTGGAAACTACACACCTTAAAGAATTAATCTAGGGGTATAATGAGCATTTTGACCCTACAGGGGCTGGAGGAAAGTATTTACCATTAGTCCGTAAAAAAATGGAAAATTTAAATTTTCCTATAATATATCAGTTTAGATTAAAGTTTCTCATTATGAAAAGGAACATGAGAGAAAAAGCACCCTAAAATCCGTATAGCAGGTTCTCCTGAGTAAAAAGGTACCCCATATGTGGGCATAAGCCACTGTATGGGCACACAGCAGGGCTCAGAAGGGAAGGAGCGTAAATTAGCTTTTTCAATGCAGATTTTGCTGAAGAAGTTTCTTAGCGCCCGGAGTGAAATACCTCCATAAGTTACTCCATTTAGGAAAGTGCACCCCTCAAAAAATGTATCTTGGGTTGTGGTGAGCATTTTGACCCCACAGGTATTAGAGGAAAGTATTCAAAATTGGACAGTAAAAATGAAAAACACAAATTTTTCCAATAATATGTTTGTTCAGTTAAAAATTTCTCAATTATACGAGGAACAGGAGAGAAAACGTACCCCAAAATTTGTAACGCAGGTTCTCCTGAGTACAACGGTACCCCGTATGTAGGCATAAACCCCTGTATGGGCACACAGCAGGGCTCAGAAGGGAAGGAGTGCCAATTAGCATTTCCAGTGCAGATTTTTCTGAAGAAGTTTCTGAGCGCCAGGTGCGCGTGCAGTGCCCCTGTAGTGTCAGTGAAGTGAACCCCTCCCATAAGTCACCCCATTTTGGAAAGTACACCCCTCAAAGAATTCATCTTGGAGTGTGGTGAGCATTTTGACCCCACAGGTATTAGAGGAAAGTATTCAAAATTGTCCAGTAAAAAGGAAAAACTAGAATTTTTTCAATAATATGTTCTTTTAATTAGAAATTTCTTAATTTGCCCGAGGAACAGGAGAGAAAATTCACCCCAAAATCTGTAACGCAGGTTCCTTCTGATAAGAATGGTACCCCATATGTGGGCATAATCCTCTGTATGGGCACACAGCGGGGCTCAGAAGGAAGGAAGCAAAAATGCAGCTAGTAACAGTTATCAGAATGGCGCAGTTACTAAAATAAAAAAAATGAGATTACAGGTAATCCGGAGGTGGTTACGGAAAACCTGCGGTGAAAAATCTGGGGTGGTTACGGGCAATGTGCAGTGGTTATGGACAACATGGGGTGGTTTCGGACAATCTGCGGTGGTTACAAACAACCTGCGGTGGTTACGAACAATCTGTGGTGGTTACGAACAATCTGGGGTGGTTACAAAAAATCTGGGGTGGTTACGGGCAATGTGCAGTGGTTACGGACAACATGGGGTGGTTTCGGACAATCTGCGGTGGTTACGAACAACCTGCGGTGGTTACAGACAATCTGGGGTGGTCACGGGCAATGTGCGGTGCTTACAGACAATCTGGGGTGGTTACGGGCAATGTCCAGTGGTTATGGACAACCTGCAGTGTTTACGGGCAACCTGTGGTGGTTACGGACAACATGGGGTGGTTACAAACAACCTGGGATGGTCACGGGCAATGTGCGGTGCTTACAGATGATCTCGGGTGGTTACAGGCAATGCCTAGTGGTTACGGACAACCTGCAGTGGTTACGGGCAACCTGAGGGGGTTCAGGCAACCTGCGGTGGTTACGGACAATCTGGGGTGGTTACGGACAACCTGGGGTGGGTACAGACAATTGGGTGGTTACGAACAACCTGGGATGGTCACGGGCAATGTGTGGTGCTTACACACAATCCGGGGTGGTTACGGGCAATGTGCAGTGGTTACGCGCAATGTCCAGTGGTTATGGACAACCTGCGGTGGTTACGGGCAACCTTAGGTGGTTCAGGCAACCTGCGGTGGTTACGGACAATCTGGGGTGGTTACGGACAATCTGGGGTGGTTACAGACAATCTGGGGTGGTTACAGACAATCTGGAGTGGTTACGGACAATCTGGGGTGGTTACGGATAATCTGGGGTGGTTGCGGACAATCTGGGGTGGTTACGGACAATCTGGGGTGGTTGCGGATAAACTGAAGTGCTTATAGGTACACTGGGGTGGGTACATTTAATTTGAGGTGGTTACGGAAATCTGGCGTGGTTATGGGCAATCTGAAGGGGGTCATTGGCAATTTGGGGTGGTTACAGGCAATGTGCGGTGGTTATGGGCAATCTGGGGGGTTACGTGTAATCTGGCGTGATTATGGGCAACCTGGGGCAGTTACGGGCAACCTGCAGTGGTTATGTGGTTATGAGTAATCTGGGGGGGGGGGGGTTACGGACGATCTGGGGTGGTTACAGACGATCTGGGTGTGGTTACAGATAATCTGGGGTGGTTACGGATAAACTGAAGTGCTTATAGGTAATCTGGGGTGGGTACATGTAATTTGGGTTGGTTACAGCATTCTGGCGTGGTTACGGTCAATCTGGAGGCACTGGCAATTTGGGGTGGTTATGGGCAACGTGTGGTAGTTACAGGCAACGTGCGGTAGTTACAGGCAACGTGCGGTAGTTACGGGCAATCTTCAGTGGGTACGTGCAATCTGGCGTGATTACGGGCAACCTGGGGCAGTTATTGGCAACCTGGGGTGGTTATGGGTAATTTGGGAGTAAACCGCAATTATTACTATAATAAAAAGTGTGTGTTTCATTTTATTTGTATGTTTTTCACTTTTTGTACACTTACACTTTTTTTTACCATATTACTATGATCACTGTGATATTTCTATCACAGTGATTATAGTTCAGTGACAGGGACCACATTGGTCCCTGTCACTTTACATTTTCTGAGTTTACTGCTTCTGAAGTGCATGCGGACTTCAGAAGCAGTCTGGACTCTGAAGAGGAAGGACCTCCCTGGACCATGTGAGTATAGGGGGGGGGGGGGTAGAGGGGCGACATGCGGGGGGGCACGCTTCACTTTTTATCCCGTCACCAATGATTTATAGTGACAGGGGATAAAAACTGCACTGGGTACAAGTGATCAGCGGTATATATCGCAGATCGCTTGTACAGGGGCCACACCGGGTGGTCCCCGATCACTGCCCCATGCTCTCCGGTGGCGGAGAGAATGGGGTTTTGATTATATTTTTTTCTTTTCCATCACTGTGAACAGACATAGTCTGTTCACAGTGATGAGGCGGCCATCTTGGATGTGATGGCCGCCCGGGGAGGGGAGGGTTAGTGACTGGGCAACTAGGGGATTAATCTAGGGGAAGGGGGGACACATTATTCATCTCCCCTCACCGTGAATTCACGGTGAGGGGAGATGAAAGTCAGCAGCCAAGCCAGTAATGCCCGTTACCGGTGGCTGCCGCTATAACGTTAATAGCGGCGATCGCCAGTACGGGGGCCGGCCGGGACAGACCCCACACACTGCCCCGACCCCTCAGCTACCTCCGGTAGCTGGGGGGACGGGGTAGGGGCCTTAACGGTGCCGCAGCCTTATTCTCTGCCATTGTAGTAAAAAGCTGATGGCAGCAGAATAAGGGCCCTTAGTGACCGCTGTAAAAAGCTGTATCGGCGGTCACTAAGATCGCTTAAGCCCATCTTTCACATAGGGTGAATCTTTGAAAGACTGTTTACACAAAGTGATCTGCGAATTTTAAGCGGACGGCGATTTGAGAACATGTTGAAAGATCAAAATGAACGATTTCTCGCTCGTCGCTTAATCGTTCGCTGTGTTTACACGGAACGATTATCGCTCAAATGCAATTGTTATTGTGAAAATTCAAATGATAATTCGTTCCGTGTAAACGCAGCATTACACGGAGTGATTATCTGCTGAATCAGGCCCATTCAAGCAGATATCGCTTTGTGTAATAAGGACAATGAAGAGCTGATCATCAGCTGATCGTTGTCTTTTAGAATTTAAAAAAATCATCAGCTGCGCATTGCTCAATGTAATGCTGCGTTTACATGGAGTGATAATTCATCCAATTAATTGTTTAACAATTTTGAAGCAACAATTTGATTTTTAGAACAATCAGCAATTAGACGAAGAGAAAATTTATTTAAAAAATCATCATTGCGATCGTTTTAAGATCGTTTAAGCCCATCTCACACATAGGGTGAATCTGTGAAAGACTGTTTACTCAAATCGATCTGCGAATTTTTTGAGAACATGTTGAAAGATCAAAATGAATGTTTTCTCGCTCGTCGCTTGATCATTCGCTGTGTTCTACACTAGCCGATTATAGCTTAAATGCGATCGTTTTGTGTAAACGCACCATTATAGTGATGCACTGCCAATGACTGTGTAAAGAAAATAATAAAAATTATACTTACCTGTCCAGGCTTCCTGGTGTACTTCTGCCTTTTCCTGCTCACTGCTGAAGCTTCTGAGGCTGTGTCTGAGGTGACCGGCCACTCAGCCAATCACGGGCTGTTGCGCTGTCATGTCTCGATCAGTGATTGGCTGAGCATCCTGTCACTTCAAAAACAGAGCCAGGTATGGGGAAAATGCAGCAGGACATTGGAAAGGGTGGGGAGGTTACTATATAAAGCAAGGCTGCATGGACATCATTAAAGATATCTGTGCAGACCTTGCATCACGATAATTGAGCTGTATAATATTCTCTGTAAGCGAGCGCCAATATAGCAGTTTGGCTCTTGCCTAACCAGCGCATCGGGCTGCATAATTCAGCCCTTAGAAAAGCAATTGTTGCTTCTCATCTATCTGGTAAGGGTTATAAGGCCACCTCCAAACAATCTGAAATCCATTGATTAGATGACCTAGCAAATTCACCCCAAGGTCAGAACATGCAATGCTTTGGGAAATTGCAAAAAAAAAAAATACAAGCTACAACTGAGACTCTACAGGCCTCAGTCAGTGTGTCAAAGGAGTATATGGGTATCAGAAAAAAACTATCCCCTCAACACATACAACTGATATAGTGTCATCACAGTAGCGGCTGCGGTGTGGTGCTGCTTGCTTCCCCACTGACAGGAAGTGGCTTAAATGATTTGAGTGGGTGACGGCTTAGAGAGAAGATTTATAACAGAAGGAAACGTATTTGTCACATAACGTATATTAAAAAGTTTCTTATAGTTGCTTGTACTATTGATCTATACAAAGTTTGATAAAATGACAGGGTCAAGTAATTGGTGTGCTCAGAGCAACCAATCACTAATCAGTTTTTAGCTCTGGTAAAATGAAAGCTGAGCTGTGATTGGTTACTATGGGCAGTATACACCAGTTTCTATGTTACACACTATGATAAATCTGGGCCTATGTCTTTTGAACAGATAAGACCGTGGAGATGTTTGACCATAACGCATAGCTTTGGGGAACACAACTTATCAGCACAAACACATTATACCAGCTGTCAAGCACGATAGTGGAGGGGTGAGGATTTGGACTTGTTTTGCTCCACAGGACCTGGGCACCATGCAGTCATGGGGTTGACCATGAACTTCTTTGTATACGTGTTTAATGCGACTCTTTACCCCCAATCTGACCCTCCAAATCGGCTCATACCTTTGGATAGCTGCTTTTAATCCATGATCTGTCCCGGGGTTAGTTTGGCAGGTGATGCAGTTATTGTCCTGAAAAACAACTTTTAAACTTTCAGCCCTGTGTCACACTGGCGTGGCCTTGAGTGTCTGTGCATTACGCTGTCACACCCTCTCTGTCCCTCCTCCCCACCCTCTTCATCATAAGGAATGCTGCAGCAGGATTTCTTCTATTCCTCACTTGTCTGAACACTGCACAGGTGCCTTAACGATCCAGCCCATGTGCCATGCTCACACAGGTGATGAATAGTAGAAAATCTGCCTGGAGCATTCCTAATGATGAGGAGGGACAGAGAGGGTGTGCCAGCCTAATGCATAGACACTCTAGGCCACGCCAGTTTGACACACGCAAGTTTTAAAGTTGCTTTTCAGGACAATAACTGCATCACCTGCCAAACGGACCCCAGGACAGATCTTGGAGTAAAAGCAGCTATCTGAAGGTACAAGTAGTTTGGGGGGGCAGATTGTGGGTATAAAGTCACTTAACCCTTAGACCACCCAGGGTGTATAGTTACGCCATGGAAGTCTGTCCCCAGATGACCTAGGGCGTAACTGTACGCCCTGGGTGTTTCTCCAGCTATGAAGCGTGCTCCAGAGCGGAGCGCGCTTCATAGCAGGTGGGGGCCGGCTGCAATCAGCAGCCGGGACCTCACCGGTAATGACACGCTGCAGCAATCGCGCTGCCGCGTGTCATTAACTCCTTAAACGCTGCGATCGCGGCGTTTGAGTGTAAGTGACAGGGAGAGTCCCCTGTCACTTACCGATCGGGACCACCGCAGTGTGACTGCGGGGGTCCCGATCGGTAAAACGGACTGCCAGAGGTCTCTTACCTGCCTCCCTGCGGTCCGATCGGCGATCTGCTGCACTAAGCCTGCACAGGCAGGCTCAATGAGCAGATCGCCGATAACACTGATCAATGCTATGCCTATGGCATAGCAATGATCAGTGTAAAAATCAAAGTACTGTATGTAAAAGTCCCCCAAAGGGACTTCAAATGTGTAAAAAAAAAAAGTTAAAATCACTAACACACAACCCCAAAACCCCTACCCCAATAAAAGTTGAAATCACCCCCCTTTCCCATTATATAAATAAAACATATAAAAATAAATAAACAAATAAACATATAATATACCGTAGCGTGCGTAATTGTCCAATCTATTAAAATATAACAGTCGTCATTGCGAACGGAGAGCGGCGTACACGAAAAGAGGGAGAAAAGTGCGCGGATACCTAGGAAGATAAAGGGAGTCTGTCATGAGTTTTATGCTGCCTGACCAACAGGCAGCATAAAATCCTGCAAGGTTTCCTCATCAAGTGTTTTTTTTTTTAATAAAATGCTGCACTATTTAAGAAAATAACTGGGGTTGACATTTATCAAGGCTGGCGTACGAGTACAGCAGTCTTAAATAAAGCCCCACTCCTTTTCTCCTCTTAGTACAGCCGTCAGACCCTGCGCCTGGTGCAGGCATTGCTGAACAAA
The DNA here is from genome assembly GCF_027789765.1 of Dendropsophus ebraccatus. Classification (NCBI taxonomy): domain Eukaryota; kingdom Metazoa; phylum Chordata; class Amphibia; order Anura; family Hylidae; genus Dendropsophus; species Dendropsophus ebraccatus. Next base: position 117,414,061 of record NC_091458.1, on the reverse strand, counting down.
TCTACTGCAAATCTGCCCCTTTCCCGTGGCGTACACCAGGGCCGCATGATGATAAATCTCCCCTTTAGACATTGGAAAAGTGGGAATCTCTGCCTAGCTTCTCCCCGCTTGGCTTGTTTGACAGCCAGTCTTGGTTAACCCCCTCCCCCTCAGCTATTTTTGACACGTTTGTAACTCCTTAACTTTTAACTTTTTATAAGTATTTTTATTTTCTATTTACAGAGCCACACAAGGGCTTTTTTTTACAATTACTTTTGAAAGACACCTTTCATTCTACCATAAAATATGCTGTGAAACTAAAATGGGGGGGGGGGGGGGGTGGAACAGTTCTGCAACTTTTGAGGAATTAAATTTTTACACTGTTCACTTGCAATAAAACTGATGTTACCTTTATTCTGTAAGTCAGTACAATTACAGTGATTCCCAATTTACATGTGTTATTTTACTAACTTCAAATATTTATTCCAACCTCGGGTATTTTTTTTTATCTTTTTAGAAAACAGTGCTCACTGAAATAACTTTATCAAGCAGCCATCCAATCACAGCTCAGCATTTATTCTACCAGAGCTCATAAATGTTTGAACACTTCCCCCAACTGTCGCCCATATGTCTGCATTATTATTGCCCATGAGGATGCCTGGCAGGGTTCCTGATCAGGCTATGGTAGGCATTCTCCCTTGTCTCCTAGTTGCAATGTGCCAAAAAGTCTCCAACATAAGCTTCTCTAAGCACTGTCTATGGACCTAATCTTCCATAGAAGCTTTCCTCCAATCCAAACCACCAGAGATGTATGAAGTGTTGCAGATTTAAGGACAGGTGTGCAAATAACAATACTGACAAAAAACACCACAAATCGGACCATTTAGTAAATAAATTTTTGGCAACAATGTTAATAACAAAAATAACACCACTTTTCATTAATTACGCCATCATTTTCTTTGATACATCTAAGTGAATTCATAATGGTGTTACCTTTTTGTATACTTGTCGGAATATCTTGCTCTTCCAGTTTGTGTAGCTTTATATTATTGGGTTATTGTAACGTGGCTGTTATTCTCATGGACACAACCACCCCATTTATACATCTCTAGATAACCATAAAAGAAGTTAAGGTGTGGTAGAAAAATGGTTGAGACAGAAAGACAAAGAAAGCTAACATCTCTCCGGTGAAACTATAGAAGGATTATTATGTGGAGCTATTTTCCTTCAGACATTATTTCCCCATTGATTCAGATGATCAAACAATGCCATGCTTTGATCCAGCTATGGGTAACATTGTACTCAAAATGCAAGTAGCTCCACCTTTGTTTTCACTAAGGTTTGTCACTTATTTAGCTAGTGTCATTTCAGGCAGGTGTGTTTGCTGGGACAATGTACGGCCTGTTTGTTTGTCGCTTAATAGTGACTGTGTCTAAACTGTATAATTAATACTGCAGAATTGTGGTTTTATGAAGGTTTATTATCTGGTATTAATCTAGAGTTTCTTTGCCATGATATTCAATAAACATCTCAAAATTAGAATTTTTTTTTTATAAATGCTTGAACATATGGTCTGAGGAATCACTAAAAATGCCATAGATGTAACAAGCCTTGATCTTTCTAAGAACTAAATAGCAAGACACTACTGCGACACGTCTGTTCTCTCTCATTGGTCAGAAAACTCAGCTATATAGACACTGAAGTATGTAATGTTTCCTAGATTTTTATTTTTATAATAAAAGTTACCTAATTTTACCAAAATAGCTCTGTTCTTCTATTAACCCCTTCATGTCAGCTATATGCTATATGTTTTCCAATTGTCGATATCCTGTGCAGTTGGAATGTGTATATGTATACAGTGGTACCTTGGTTAAAGAGTAACTTGGTTTAAGAGCGTTTGGTTTAAAAGCTCACAGTTTTTCAAAATTGTGACTTGGTTTAAGAGCATTGCTTTGGTTTAACAGCTCCCAGTACTGGGTGGGAGCACGAGTGGGGGAGGGGCATGGTCTGCACAGTGGGGTCTACAGCACTGTACTCTGACCCAGGAAGTCTCCCCCACCTTCCAAATCATGGCAGATCTACTTCAGGCTGGGGCTTACATCAGGGGGCAGGACGGTGGAGGTAATTTCTTCATAGCTCTTCATACCCCTCTCCCCCCAGACAGAAAGAGCTGCTATACTGTGAATAATAAATGATCATTTTTGGGGTGTGGAACCAATTGTCTGCATTTCTATGATTTCTTATGGGAAAATTTGCTTTGGTTTAAGAGTAAATTTGGATTGCAAGCTTAGTCCCGGAACCAATTATGCTCGTAATCCAAGGCACCACTATATATATATATATATATATATATATATATATATATATATATATATATATATATATTGTAGGGATCTTCCCGGGGGATGGTGTGTTAGGACACAGTTCAGGCAGCAAACTTGGACTTAAAAATAGCTTTGGTGTTTATTTATAGCATAAACGGTCCAGCAACATAAATACAGCAACACCGTGCATTGATAATAAAACAAAACAAAAAGGTCTTGCCCGTCTGGGCACTTACTAACACAGGTCACCTAACTGTCACTTCCATAGGCGGTATCGTGGAGTGTGAATAGGCCCCAGCAGTGATAGAACTCCTTGCTCCCAGGAAACACAGCCTGGCTGAGAGCAATCTCCTCTAGCTCTGTGGAGCTTTTACCCTGCTGCAGGCTTAACAAGGCACACCTGCCTGCAACACCCGAACTGGACCGGGGGAGGGGAATGGCAGGTCCCACTACCAACCTACCCACCATTCCAGTAAATCCAGGCCCGGAACATGGAAAAAAACCCTCAGCAGCATAACACTGCTGAGTGACAGATCTCACCTGGATTCACCATCTCACCATATGCCTTAGCCTGGGTGAGATGTACCTCCCCTCAAATACTTCTCCAGTGACATGTCTACAATATATATATATATATATATATATATATACAGTGGTACCTTGGTTTAAGAGTAACTTGGTTTAAGAGCTCACAGTTTTTAAAAATTATGACTTGGTTTGAGAGCATTGCTTTGGTTTAAGAGCTCCCTGCACTGGGTGGGAGGGCGAGTGGAGGAGGGGCATGGTCTGCATAGCGGGGTCTACAGCACTGTACTCTGACCCAGGAAGTCTCCCTCACCTTTCAAATCATAGCAGATCCACTTCAGGCTGGGGCTCACATCGGGGGACAGGACTGTGGAGGTAATCTCTCCATAGCTGTAACCCCTCTCTACCCGGACAGAGAGTGATGCATGTATGTGCCCACATATGTCCTGTTCATTCCTTCATGCTCCCTGCAGTCTCTGTCCGCCCTTGTGTTTCCCATCCTCTCCATTACTGTACAGTAACTTATAATATCACATATTCAGCTGTTTCTGAATGTTTGTTTCATTTGTTTTACATGTTATTCAGAATAATAAATCGTTATTTTTGGGGTGTGGAACCAATTGCCTGCATCTGTATGATTTCTTATTGGAAAATTTGCTTTGATTTAAGAGTGGATTTGGATTACAAGCACGGTCCCGGAACGAATTATGCTCGTAATCCAAGGCACCACTGTATATATGTGTATATATATATATATATATATATATATATATATATATATATATATATATATAGACTGCGTGGAGGGGACTAAAAGCATCTAACCTGCTGATATGTCCCTATTATGAAGGTGAGAATGAAGGTGATTATCTTACTTTGATCCTTGGCGCAGTTTTCAGAAACTTTGTAGTCTATTAGTTACATAAATGAGGCGGTTTGGTGCACCATCAATCCATCACAGTCGCCCCGCCCCTTCTTAATATTAATTTTGCTCTGTGCAATGGTGAGCACCGTAGTGACGTTTCCCCAACGTCACTAGAGGGATGGATCTGTGCACTGGAGTTGGTAGATGCTTCTAACCTACTGTTAGTTTCCCTTTAATGTGTGCAGTGCTGCTTCAGTGCTGCTGTTTGAGCAGCTGCACTTTCTCATCTGCTTACTGTCTCCACAGGTGCCAGCAGGCAGTACAATGATAGACACCATCGATCACGCTAATGTCTGCCATTAAAGGAGAAGTCATGCTTAAACTAAAAAAATTCTATTGCAGACAGGGGGGGTGCGGGAACATAATAAAGAATAAATACTTACCCATCCCCATGTCCCTGCAGGTTTGCCTCACCAGCTCCCTAACTACCACCAGGCTCAGGTTTCTCCCGGGGTCTGGAAAGGGCACAGTCAGCCAGTCAGTAACTGCAGCAGTATCCCGCCCCAGACACTTCTGAGCTGGGTTGTGACTCGGCATCGGGAGATCTAGAAGGCAGGTGGGGGTCAGGGAGTGGTGACCCTGCACTGTGGGGGCATTGGGACGGATAGGTATTCATTCTTTTATATGTTCCCCATTTGCCTGCAATGTATTTTTTTGTTTTGGCCTGATGTCTGTCAGTATAAATAATCTAAGATTGCTAATATAATTCCCCTAGAGGGGAATTATATTTGTCCAAAGTATTCAAATGTAATGATATTGTGCCTCGATAGTGAACAGCATAAGCAAAAAGAGAAAGAAATGCTTATTTGTTTTATCACAAACCCTCATGGTGCGTTTACACAGACAGATTTAAATATGTAAAAGAAGGGTCCGTGGAGTCTCAGTTACGAGTCTCAAAACACGGGAATAGCCAGATATCCCTCCAGGGGAGGGAAGCCTATTGCCAAGGGGTACCTCCCAGTGGGGAGTTCACCCAACCACCCTGATACGTAGCCCCTTAAGTCCCACTTGGTTGCGAGTATTGGAGCATAAATAAGGAAATACCAGGGTGGCCCCTTTTACGTCAAAGTCTAACTCTGTGGCGAGTATTGCGACATGACAAGGGTTTACCAAGGCAGGCATCCATCCACAGACGATCGTTTCGAGGTAGTTGCCCCTCGTCAGTATAGAGTAGGATTCTGGTTAACAGGGGCAATGAAAAATAGACCAACAAAACACAGTGATCGCTGAGCTCAGACAGATTTATCTGACAGACTTTTGGTGCCAAAGCCAGGAACAGACTATAAACAGGGAACAGGTCATAAAGGAAAGGCTGAGATTTCTCCTCTTTTCAAATCCATTCCTGGACTTGGCTTCCAAAATATGTCTGATAAATCTGCCTGTGTAAATGCACCATCAGGTAAAAAAAATAAAAGTTTACAACAGAGTTATGGCCTTCAGAAGAAGAGGAGGAATACATGTAGAGAATTGCTTCAGTGTGACCTGAACATTTGTGCATCAATAGCCTTTGGTTATGGAGGGGTTAATTTTAGATGAATAAGTATATCAATGTATGTGGTTAGCATTATTTAATCAAGTGCCCTAAAGGTGTGTTTACATATACACTTGTTATATTGTGTACCTTCAACAGTGTCTCCAATCTGTAGTAGTAGTACCATAATGCCCCTATAACAGGGACCCACACAATCTCTAATATAAAAATATCAGAGTTTTCTCATAAGTGACTTGATGACCCCATAATTGTGCAGTATAAAAGCCCAGCAAAATGGCAAATTGGCCCCGTAATGGAGATGGATTGGTAGATGCTGTACTTGTCTTGCAGAAAATGAAGGGCCAGATGTCTGCCACATTCTCTTTCTGTGCTAGAGATCTGCACTGGAGAAAAAAGATCTTGGCCAGAAGGGAGGTATTGATTATTGATCTATCTTGTACTGAGAGAGTAGTGTGGCATATGTGGCATACAGTTGGCATGTCCTGATTAAACATTGAATAGGAGCTGTAGCTTTTTTTGTACACATACATAGTGCTAGAACTTTGCTTCCTTGAAACTTTGCAATTTACAATAGATATGGAAGAGTGGGTTTCTCAGATTTGGCTAGCATCCCTTGTCAGTTCTCTAAACATCCCTACATGGCTGTAAAATGAGATTTTGCCTCTATTGCAATATGTCACTGTTTGTTCTGACTGGTGATGCACTAGAGAAGATGCTTGGCAGACTAAGTGCTTTTTTTCTGCAGAACCTGTCCAACTTTAATGTAAAGGTATGGGGCAAATTACATTTCTCCAATCATTTTTGGTGATGCTAGCGGTAGTTTTATCTCTCAGCTTTCTGCTGTGGTAATAGACTAGGGGTATTTTACATACAGTACCCAGCTTTGTTTAAATTATGTTTTTATTAAGGTTTTTTTTTATAAGGCTTAAAAGAAGACAAACATTTAGGTAATAAAGTACCTAGTGATAAGATAATCCTGCCCAAGCTGTGGATCACTTCAAGATGCAAGTTAGTTCCTCATTAGAGATGAGCGAACCTCAAGCATGCTGGAGTTCATCTGAACCTGGGCATGCGGCATTTGATTACTGGTGGCTGAAGAAGTTGGATGCAGCCTTAGGGAGTCCTAGAAAACATGGATGCAGCCTATGGCAGTGTGTCAGTACAGTAGTGCAAAGATTTCAGTAGCACAGTTTCAGAACTCCCGGCATCATAAAGAAGGATGGTGTCAGGAGTTCTAAATTCCAGGAAATCAATCAATATATATAGGTGTACCTGATCTGCAAGCATGCATTCATACCCAAACCAGTGATGAGTGGGCCCAAAAAATGCCACAAAAACATTCCCCAGACCACACCGCTGCCACCACCAGCTTATGTTTTTCCAGAAATGGTTGCGGGGCAATCCTTTGCCAGGCAGTGAGGGTCCATATATAATACAGCAGCGAAAATAAAACCTTTTTCTGCTGATACAAGTTCATTAGCAGAGGTGCAGTGGCCATCTTGCTTTGGAGCCCTATAGGCAGTACGGTTCACAAAACTGTATGGTTGCCCCCTGGCTCATTTTTGCAGTAAGCTGCTCCACTGTAGCATGATAGTCTGCTCTCATTCACCTTTCTAGATGACATTCACCTCTCACATGAATGGCACATAGTGCTCCACAGTTTCCATTTCAGTAATGCAGAATGTGGCCATTTGCCCACTCACAATACACTTTCACCACTGCAGCAAACAGTTAACAACCTGCACAGCCCCTTAGCCAGAAAGCTTAGTCAGTAATGCGCATGAGCTCAACCTGGCATGGTTACATCAATGTGAACTTCCTGTGGCCACGGGTGTCCTCTCTGTGGACTTTGTTACAGGAACCATTTAAGGCAAGCCTGGGATAAGTATATATGTCCTAAGATAATAAGGTAGAAAATACTGAAAGGGAAGACTAGGTGGACCAAGTGGTCTTTCTCTGTCAACAATCTTCTATATTTTCCAGGGAGACAAAACTAGTGAAAACAAAGTAACATGTCTTTTAAGATTCTACTATCTCTAATCAAACACAGATCCATCCATACGTATGTCTGCATGAGATGCTTCTGCTTACCCTGCTCTGTACTAATGAGGGCCAATAACCCCACCTCAGCTGTCTGCAGATAAATATTTTTTCCCTTTTGGAGATATTTTTGTTCTGAAACTCCTAGCTGGAGTGAAACATTGACTTAAAGGGAAATCCATCTTTTCTAGACTGTATGAAAGCTACTTTACATATTCTTACTCCTCGCCTATTCACTTTTTCGGTACTCATTGCCAGCCCACCACCAATCGTTGCAGAGACATGCCCAAACTATGTGCCAAAGACAAGCTTCCATAAAGTAGTATTTATAGGCTTTATCTACTGTAGTTTACTTTACTAATTTGCATTCTATTGTAAGCTGTTATAACCTTGCTAAACAATTCCAGCGTTACATATCTTGCTATACAGTATGTTTTAGTACTCTCTATTTTAGGTCTTTAGATTGAGCTCCATAGTGAAGCACCCAGCAGATTGAAATGCTGGGCAACAATGTTTAATCATCATAGTTATGTAGCTACAAAAATAGCCGTTTTGTTGAGAGGCTGTGACTCATGGCCAGACTTATAAGACTTGTCTGGGTGCCACTTTGTCTTATTTGCTGACATTGCTGTCACTGGTTCAATATATACTAAATATGAGAAGTAGCATCTGTATCTCCATGAGTATAGATATAGTAGAGATATGGGATGATGCTACTTTAAGACATAAGATTAATTATTAATAGTGAAAGTATCCTAATTCCAGATGAATAAGCAAGAAACCATCACTAAAGTTTGCCATCATTTCTCCTATCACAGCAGTAATGCACCAAAATAAACTAGTCCAATGTCCGCCCCAGTATAGGACCAGAGAAGCATTTTATTTATATGATAATAAACACAGCTTCAGTCTCCGTGTACTGCCACAGGTAGCAGAACTGTCGTTTGCAAAGCACTGCAGGATATTCTGTAGCTACAGGGTTAAGTACAAGAAGGAATTCAATTACAGAGTGAATGGTTAGCTAGTGGAATAGAAGAATAACAATGTGACTTTGCAAGGTGCCAGCCCCACTAGGGCTACTGAAAAGGCAACGCCTGAACTGATTGTTACATTAATAGGTAATAACAGGGCTCTATTGTAATGTATCATCAGCTCTATTGTTTGTGGCTATAGCCAGGATAGTTGTATTCTGAATAGAGATTCTCTTGGCAGTACTCCTGTAAATGCAAGGTAATGGTTCCAAGCAACAGGAGGTCACATCTGACTTGATTGTAACTCTTTATGGGTACTCTCCCTTTGCTTTTTTTTCCTTTAAGAAAGACATTTCTTTTAGAAAAGATTCAAGCAGTTTTACAGTTTTGCAGTAGTCATAAAGTACAGCTGAATGCTGCGTTTTCTGCATTTAACTTGACTCTGAGGGCTTGTTTATATGGTAAATAAGAAGGTTGCATTACAAAGCCAAGCTTGCCAAGTGTCAGTTACAGTACGCTCTGAAGCTGGAAGGACTAGCTTCGCATTCACATGGGGGAGGGGGAAGAATGAGTATTAATTTAAAAGTCAATTCCTTACAACCTGAAAAGGCACATTAATTGCTCCGCACATCACAATTGCATTTTATAATCTATTTTCAAAATTGAGAGAGAATGATTATGCGGCAGTGCCGTTACATTCCTTGTCATGTTCCTGTCAGAACAGAAAATAATCAGCATCACATGATGTAGTTTCACAAGAGAGCAACATTTCATTTGCAAACAAGTAACATCTACTTTTATTAGATAAATGTGTGAAAGAACTAGCCCCGTATTGTCTTCATTTACCTCTATGTATTCTTTTCCTTTGGTTATTTAGTATTATAAGTGTTTAAGTGGAATAGTACTCGGACATGTGGAAAACTGATTGTTGAAACAGGGATTCTCAAATCCTACAAACTGCCTCGAGCAAAGATGCTAAGAGGGTATCATTATGCACTCTAAATGTAATGTAATCTTATTAGGTTAGAACTCTGTTTCTGGCCACCAGGTATATTATCAGCACAAAGAGCCTTCTAATAATTGTGCTTGGAACGCTGGATTTCGCCTAACAACAAGTATACACGCCAATGTTGTTAGATTATGGCTTAGTATGAAGGCATCTAACATGTTGTGTGTGAATCCCAAACAGACAAAATGTCTCTATAACCAAGGCTGGCCTTAGGGTCCTATTAGATAAAATGATTTTTCGTTTACACCGATGAATGATAAACTATTCCAAACAAGCGCTTTTGTAAACGACCTGAAATCATTTACCATAATACACAGAATGATAATATTTTATGCATATAGGCCTCCCCTGCAAGACCTAAAATCATTATAATAGGTGTGAAAGGGATCTTATTACCTAACTAACCAGGGCCTCTTTTTATATTGCCTGTGTCACCTTTTGAATACCTCTTTTCAACCAGAATGATTTATCCTTATATCCTCCAGTATATCAGTTTCTAGTACTCCCCACATACTTACTATGTTTATTATTTTGTATAGCATAGAAATACCGTCTAAAATCTGAGAGGGCACATCCCCCTTCCTGGCTTGGTTCCGTCATGGCTTTATATCTTATTCTCCCATCCCCCTTCCGATTAGCCGTTTGATGATTGTCTCTCTTATTTTAAACCATTTATTAGTAATTCAGATAGGTGAAGCTTTATATATATATATATATATATATATATATATATATATATATATATTAGAGATGAGCGAACCTGCCAAGGTTCGGGTTTGTTTGAACCTGAACTCTCGGCTTCTGGATACAGCCTGAAGATCGCCTGGAAAACTGGGATACAGCCATAGCCATAGGCTGTATCCCAGTTTTCTAGGCGGTACTCAGGCTGTCCCCACCCTCTCCACGGAGCGGGCAGACAGCGGCCGGTTCGCTCATCTCTTATATATATATAATTTGCAGCTGCATGACCATTTTAACCAAAGATATTAGATCAGGCAGTTTAAGCCAAATATCTATTTTATTTTTACTCTGGACAAAAGGTTTCAATTCAACAAAATTCTTAAACTCTTGTGATATGTTTATACCTAAATAAGTGAAATATTCTTCCACACCCAGTATCTTCAGACCATAATCTGGAATTATTTCATTGAGATGCTGTCAGGACTGTGCTTTGGTGCTCCTCAGTTCGCTTGTGCAGCCGAGAGGGTGCTGAGTTTGGTGTTTCTGTGCAGTGTCCTGAACCCTGTCTGAACAAAGGTGTATCTTAGGTTTGTTCAGCCCCACCCGCCTTGCTTGCTATGCTTTTGGCAGCTTCAGGGTTAATCCTGCTGCTGTTCAGGTGATTTGTGTTGAGGATCAAGGGCCGGTCCAATCAGCCGCTGGACTGAGTCCCTGATCCTCCATAAATAGTATTCAGCTCCAGCAATTCTTGCGGTTCCTTGCTAGGTTAAGCGTTTCTTTGCTGTGACCTGTAGTTCTCTGACCCTTTGCTTGTTTTCTGACTTCTCTCTTTGCCCCCTGCCTTAATTGTCTTGTCTGACCCTTGACCCCCCGATTGCCTCTGATTTTGTACTTTTGCTGCCCGCTGTTGCTGACTCGGATTGTCCACTAAGAATTATTGTGTATGTAGTCTGTCTGTGTTTTATGTACCACCTATATCAGTGCAGGGACCGTCCTCAAGGTTTTCCGCAGCTGTTTAGAGCTGTCAGTGGCAATTAGGATGGGACAGTGGGCGTGAACAGAGCAGGGCTCACTGTCCGTGTCCTTGTCTTTCTCACTGGTTGCCACTGACTGCGCTAACAAATGCAGATTCGGAATTATGGATTTCCCCGAGATACTTTGCATTCCTGTTAGTCCCCGGAACACCAAAAAACAGCTCTATTATTTTAGGGACACTCCCCAGGTAATTCTGCACAACAATGAGCACATTTTGGCATAAGCCTTATCCTCTCCTGTACACCTATTAATCCTAATCCCTCTATCAGCGGATCCTGTCTTATTAATTATTAAATAATTTCTTCACAAAATCAAATGAATGCAAATACAATGAAACTTCTTTAAGACAACCACCCACAATGACATAAGAGTGACCTGCTAAGGGGAAGGTCATCTCAAATATCTTGTCTTTTGGAGAGATTTCACTGTACTAGTAAAGTGCATCAGTACTGAATTAGTATTTACAGACTATATGAATGACAAGAAAAGAAAACATGTGATTGCCTCAAGTTTACCAAGGTGAAGCACCTTCTTCTGGCCATGGGCCATGTGAGGAGATGTCAAACAGAGGTTGTGTTGACTTCTTTTCATTTTGAAAGTCAACAGAAATTTCAGTTTGATGGGGAGTGCCCAAACTTTTGTCTAATGTTCTGGCTCTGACCATTAGCCATATTATTTGATGCCAAGAATCAAAACCTGAGACTTCAATTGGTCCTCGGCACAGTATGTGGCAAAAGCAGTGGTAATATAGGATTTTCAGATATATCAGTTTCAAAGTTAAAGGTGTACTCCAGGAAAAATGCACTTTTTTCCTGTCCACAGGATAGGGGAAAAGTAGGAGATTACAGGGGGTCCGACCCCTGAACCCCCCGGCGAAGTCCGGATTGGATCCCGCACAGTGGCGTAGCTAATGTCTCCTGGGCCCTGGTGCGAGAGATCAACCCCCCCTTCCTTCACGACCAAGTAATGCTATTGGTGTATATATATATATATATATATATATATATATATGTATATATATATATATATATATATATATATATATTCATATATATATACATACACACACACACCAAGACAGATATTACCAATAACACCAGCATAAAGGAAGAGAAAATATTATCACCATACATATTACTGCCATACTGTAACTGACCAAATCTTGTACACTGAGACCAATATTACCAGTATATAGGAAGGAAATATTACCGCCACACCACAACCAATACCATCACCACCATATTGTTACTGGCCAAATCCTGTATACTAAGGCCAATAAAAAACACAGTACCAGATAACAAGTAACAAATAATTCCACTACATACTGACTAACACCGCCACATACCGACTAACACTACCACATACTGAATAACACCGCCACATACTGACTAACACCAACTCTGCTACTAATACCACCACCACATACTAACACCACCGCTGCTACTGAATAACATCCATTGTACACATATCACTATCACCTCATCCAGTCATATAGAGGCTGACACAGCTGTACACAGGCTCTGTACTCCATATACATTACAGTGCAGTTATATCAGGTGACTCACAGGGGACGTCTTCTCTGATCAGAGTTCTTCCCTTTTCATCTTCTTCTCCATCCATCCTGGGCCGTTATGAGAACTTCTCCAAGCCACGAATCCACAGAATCTGCCAGAGAAACATATTAGGCTCCTCACTCTGGCACTATCCTCATCTCTATACACACTGCACATCTGTATTGGCCCCTGTACGCCCTCATTTAGTAGGTAGGCTGACTTATGTGACCCCCCTTATAGTATATGCCCGCCACTGTGCAGCCTCCTTATAGATGCCCCCCCATGTTGCCCCCCTTATAGATGGCCCCCTCTTCCCTTTGTTGCCTCCCTTATAGATAGCCCCCTTTCCCCCCCTTATAGATGGCCCCCCTCCCCCCCTAATAGATGGCCCCCCCTCCCCCCCTAATAAATGGCCCCCTCTTCTCCCCCCCTTATAGATGGCCCCCTCTCTTCCCCCCCTGTTTATAGATGGCCCCTCTCCCCTTCCTCCTATAGATGGCCCCCTCTCCTCTTCCTATAGATGGCCCCCCTTAACCTCCCTCCTCCTATAGATGGCCCCCCTCCTCCTATAGATGGCCCCCCTCAACCCCCCCTCCTATAGATGGCCCCCCTCAAACCCCCCCTCCTTCTCTAGATGGCCCCCCTCAAACCCCCCTCCTATAGATGGCCCCCTCAAACCCCCCCTCCTCCTATAGATGGCCCCCCTCAACCCCCCCTCCTCCTATAGATGGACGCCCTCAAACACCCCCCCTATAGATGACCCCTGCATGCAAAAAAAACAAAACAAACACACACACAACTCACCTAACCCGCTCCCCTGTTGATCCTCTCCTTCAGACTCTGTCTGCCCCCGGCTGCTGCGCGGCTGCCGGGGATGTCGCGTCCTATCCCCGGCAGCGCGCGCATCATAGAGTTCCCTGTGGCTGTGACTTCCTGCACAGGGAGCGCATGTTAGAGACGCTCCCTGTGCAGGGAGTCACAGCCACAGGGAACTCTATGATGTGCGCGCTGCTGGGGATAGGACGCAACACCCCCGGCAGCCGCGCATCAGCCAGCGGCAGACGGAGTCGGCCTCTTGTGACCGCAAGCAAAACAATGCTTGCGGTCACAAGAGTGGTTGTGGCGGGCCGGGTCGCAGCGGTAGTTACGCCACTGATCCCCTCAGCTCTGGTATAAATAGAGCCCCAGGTTGGCACATGAGCCGCGGCACTATTCATTCCTATAGAGCGACGGAAAGAGCCAAATACAGCGGTCTTCCGGTGTACTTAGCTCTTTCCTTCGCACCATAGGAATGAATAGAGCCGCGGGTCATGTGCCAACCTGGGGCTCTAATCATACCAGAGCTGGCAGAGTCGAATACAGAGATCACCAGGGGGTTCTGGGGTTCGCACCCCCGCGATCTCCCACTTTTCCCCTATCCTGTGGAAAAGTGAATTTTTCCCAGAATACCCCTTTAAGCAAATCATTTTAATGATCATATAATTGCTTTGAGTGGATTTCATTTTTAAACCTTTTGAAACCCTAATCCTGATGGCACATAGATGTCCAGCAGGTATATTACATGTAATTGAGTTGAGAGAATGCCCCATCTGTGTGGTACATGTTAGAAAGCATTTAAAAAGAAGACATTAAGCAAATTAGACCATTTAGGTTCATCCTTCCATTTTTACAACCTTCACTATATTGATCTATTTGGGTGTTCGGATGCCAGCTGGCAGCACTGGATAAAATGTGAGTGTTTTCTGTATATATTTAATCCTATAGAGCTATTCTTTGTACTGTGTTAGTTTAGCCTAAACTAATATCACAGCTAAGGTATTTTTTTTCTAACCTAGCTGTTATACAGAAAAATAACCAGTGTCTGAGGACAGAAGCAGTCTATAAATCTCAATCTAGAGTTTGACATTGTTTTACAACAGGAGACATTCACAAATGGAGCAAAGTGTAGGGAGAGAATTGTTGAGAAATGTAGAATAATGATAACAAGAGAGAACATAATTGCTGTTAGCTGCCGTTTGGTCTTTGTAAAGCTGACCATAGACAATTAAACCCCTCCGGCAATGGCTCATCTTTAGGGAAAACAAAAGGTTTGGGAATTGAAATTCAATATGCCCAATCCTTCTTTCCTCAGCTATCTTATTTAAAAGGACAGTTACCTGGCCCCCATATAAGTTACATTAGATAGATGGTGGTCCTGCTAAAATCTACGGGTTTCTCTAATGTGTATGGGAGCCTTAAGTACCACATCTGTTTGTCCTCATAATTCCTATTGTACAAATGAAAGTCCAGGCCTTCTATATGTATGAGAAAACAAAGGCCCGTTTAATTATTCAGAAAGGTTTTTAGCCAAAACCAAAAGGAAGTTCTTGTGATTATCTGTAACTAAAGCACCATAAGACAAAGACACGGACATTAGTGTTTGTGTATCCTTAGCTTCAGTGCCAATGAACACAAGGCCTTGGTATGGATTTGTACTTTATGGATCCATACTATGGATTACATTGTGTTTTGTGAACCCATACCTGTCTTTTATATGTGTCGTATACACTCACCGGCCACTTTATTAGGTACACCATGCTAGTAACGGGTTGGACCCCCTTTTGCCTTCAGAACTGCCTCAATTCTTCGTGGCATAGATACAACAAGGTGCTGGAAGCATTCCTCAGAGATTTTGGTCCATATTGACATGATGGCATCACACAGTTGCCGCAGATTTGTCGGCTGCATATCCATGATGCGAATCTCCCGTTCCACCACATCCCAAAGATGCTCTATTGGATTGAGATCTGGTGACTGTGGAGGCCATTTGAGTACAGTGAACTCATTGTCATGTTCAAGAAACCAGTCTGAGATGATTCTAGCTTTATGACATGGCACATTATCCTGCTGAAAGTAGCCATCAGATGTTAGGTACATTGTGGTCAGCAACAATACTCAGGTAGGCTGTGGCGTTGCAACGATGCTCAATTGGTACCAAGGGGCCCAAAGAGTGCCAAGAAAATATTCCCCACACCATGACACCACCACCACCAGCCTGAACCATTGATACAAGGCAGGATGGATCCATGCTTTCATGTTGTTGACGCCAAATTCTGACCCTACCATCCAAATGTCGCAGCAGAAATTGAGACTCATCAGACCAGGCAACGTTTTTCCAATCTTCTACTGTCCAATTTCGATGAGCTTGTGCAAATTGTAGCCTCAGTTTCCTGTTCTTAGCTAAAAGGAGTGGCACCCGGTGTGGTCTTCTGCTGCTGTAGCCCATCTGCCTCAAAGTTCGACGTACTGTGCGTTCAGAGATGCTCTTCTGCATACCTTGGTTGTAACGGTTGGCTATTTGAGTCACTTTTGCCTTTCTATCAGCTCGAACCAGTCGGCCCATTCTCCTCTGACCTCTGGCATCAACAAGGCATTTCCGCCCACAGAACTGCCGCTCACTGGATGTTTTTTCTTTTTCGGACCATTCTCTGTAAACCCTAGAGATGGTTGTGCGTTAAAATCCCAGTAGATCAGCAGTTTCTGAAATACTCAGACCAGCCCTTCTGGCACCAACAACCATGCCACGTTCAAAGGCACTCAAATCACCTTTCTTCCCCATACTGATGCTCGGTTTGAACTGCAGGAGATTGTCTTGACCATGTCTACATGCCTAAATGCACTGAGTTGCCGCCATGTGATTGGCTGATTAGAAATTAAATGGTAACGTGCAGTTGGACAGGTGTACCTAATAAAGTGGCCGGTGAGTGGATTATATGGAAAGAAAAAGACTGCAAATGAGCAAAAAAGAAAATTGGACCATGACTACAAGGGGGCGCCACAGAGCTCCAAAATATAGGCCGATAAGGATTCCTTCTCAATATATAAGGACCAGGACAAAAATACTGTTTGCATGAACCCTTAGAGAAACTTATTATTGTAAAAAAATGGTAAGTTCACCAGTATGTGATGGGATTATTCCCTTTATAATGAAGGTTAGAGTGCAAAAGTATTAACTGTAGATTTTGTAGCCTCCTAACTGATATATGACAGTATTTTACAAAGATACCGATACTTTAGATGATCATCATTATCTTGCCTATACACAACACACCAAGAACAAATGACTTTTGTTCTGCCACCTGATTAATCCATTCTAGTTAGTAGGGCCAATTGTTTTACTGTTTGTTTGTAAATCCAGACTTAACACATTACATACAGTAGAGCTGCCCAGCTCTGTGCTCATATGTAAAATGTGTAGTTCAAATAAAGGTGACATAACATAGCAACATAGTAACATAGTAAATAAGGTTGAAAGAAGACAAGAGTCCATCAGGTTCAACCTAGGAGAATCCTACTGTGTTGATCTAGGAAGGCGAAAAACCCCTATGGGGCAGAAGACAACCGCCCCACCACCTGGAGAAACTCCCCCCCCCCCCCCCCCCCCCCCCCCCCCGACTGCAATGGCAACCAGAACAATCAACGTATCACCAGAAATCTAATGCCCATAACTTGTAATATTATATTGTTCAAGAAAAGTATCAAGGCCTCCCTTGAACTTATTTAATGAATCGGCCATGACAACCTCATGTGGCAGAGAGTTCCACAGTCTTACCGCTCGTACAGTAAAGAACCCGCGTCGATGCTGATGATGAAATCTTCTTTCCTCTAGACGTAGAGGATGCCCCCTTGTCATTGTTACAGACCTAGGAGTAAAAAGACCACTACAAAGATCTCTGTACTATCCATTCATATATTCATACTCTGTAGCCCCTCTACAAGATCATTGATAAAAATATTAAAAAGAAGTGGACCCAACACTGACCCCTGTGGTACCCCACTAGTAACTAAAACCCAATCTGAATATTTTCCATCAATGACCACCCTCTGTTTTCTATCACACAACCAGTTACTTACCCATTTGCATACGTTTTCCCCCAGTCCCAGCATCCTCATTTTGTAGACCAACCTTTCATGCGGCACAGTATCAAATGCCTTTGAAAAGTCCAGATACACAACATCCACAGCCTCCCCCAGGTCCAGTCTATAACTTACCTCTTCATAGAAGCCGATCAGATTAGTCTGACAGGACCGATCCCTCATAAATCCATGCTGGTGCTGCGTCATAAGATTATTTTCATTAAGATACTCCAGTATAGCATCTCTTACAATCCCCTCAAATACTTTACCTACTATAGATGTTAGACTTACGGGCCTGTAGTTTCCAGGATCACTCCTTGACCCCTTCTTGAATATTGGTACCACATTAGCTATGCGCCAGTCCTGTGGAACAATCCCTGTCGTAATAGAATCTTTAAATATTAGGAATATCGGTCTGTCCAACACAGTATTTAATTCTTGCAAAACTCTAGGATGGATACCTTCTGGGCCCGGTGACTTATGGATTTTAATGTTTTTAAGGCGTTTCCCCACTTCTTGTTGTGTTAGGCAGGTGAGATTTATGGGAGGATTAACATTATCCCTAGTCATGTCGTCTGTTATGGGATTCTCCTCTGTGAATACAGTAGAGAAGAATGTATTTAGTAGATTGGCCTTTTCCTCTTCCCCCTCCACCATTTCACCCAGATTATTTTTGAGGGGACCAACATTTTCGGTTTTAAGTCTTTTGTTATTTATATAGGTGAAGAACATTTTGGGATTTGTTTCACTTTCTGTGGCTATCCTTCTTTCTGTTGCTATTTTTGCTTCTTTTATTTGCGTTTTACACATTCTATTCTTCTGTCTATAGTTGCTCAATGCTTCCCCACTACCTTCTTGTTTTAGTTGTCTGAATGCTTGTTTCTTATCATTTATTGCACCCCTTACAGCTGAAGTTAACCACATTGGATTTCTCTTATTTCTACTACGTTTATTCCCATATGGTATGTGTCGTTCACACGATTTACCCAGGATGCTCTTACATATGTCCCATTTCTCTTGTGTACTTTTATTTCTGAAGGCATTGTCCCAGTCTATGTTCCCAAGGTCCTCTCTTAGTTTTTGGAAATTAGCCTTCCTGAAATTTAATGTTTTTGTAGCCCCTCTGCTAATTATTTTGTTGAAGGATAATTGAAAACTTACTATATTATGGTCACTATTACCTAGGTGACCCCCCACCTCTATTTTTGATATTCTGTCGGGCCTATTGGTTAAGATCAGGTCCAGAAGGGCCCCCCCTCTTGTTGGTTCCTCTACTAGTTGGGAAAGGTAATTATCTTTTACTATTTCCAAAAACACGCTTCCCTTCCTGGAGCTGCAGGTTTCTGCTTTCCAGTTGATATTTGGGTAGTTAAAGTCCCCCATAATAATGACTTCCCCCTGCTTCGCTGCCACATCTATTTGTCTTATAAGAAGATTTTCTGATTCTTCCACTATACTTGGAGGTTTATAACTCACTCCTATAAGAATTTTATTATTCTTCGTCCCTCCCCTTATTTCTACCCAAAGAGACTCCACATTATCATCACATATATCCTCCCGCAGAATAGGCTTAAGGCATGATTTAACATATAGACAGACCCCTCCCCCTTTCTTATTTTTACGGTCATTTCTGAATAGACTATAACCCTGGATATTAACGGCCCAGTCATAGGTCTAGTCCAGCCATGTCTCGCTTATCCCCACCATATCATATTTCTCTTCAACCATTATGAGTTCTATTTCCTCAGCTTTATTAGTGAGGCTTCGAGCATTAGTATACATACATTTAATATATTTGTCTATATTCCCTTTCCTTTTATCACTAGTGACTATTCTAACCCCTCCCGCCGCTCCTCCCCCAGTTCCATAATCTAGGCCCAGCTCTCCATCTACTCTGTCTTCACTTACTATATTGTAGTTGCCCTCCCCCCCGGTCCCTAGTTTAAACAATCCTCCAACCTCTTAGCCATCTTCTCCCCCAGCACGGCTGCACCCTCCCCATTGAGATGCAGCCCGTCCCTACCGTAGAGCCTGTAACCGACCGAGAAGTCGGCCCAGTTCTACATGAACCCAAACCCCTCTACCCTACACCAGCTCTTGAGCCACTTATTTACCCTACACTTTTCTTGTTCTTCTTGCACCAAGAAGCTTTTTTTTCCCATTAATTACAAGATAGGCTCAGGTCACACCTGTGTTGCACTGACTGTGTATATGTTGACAAGATTTCTTTATGTTTATGCTGACATGCTCCTTTGGCATATTTTGCTAGAGAAACTAAGATGATTGACCAACATATATTCATTGTACATGGGCTACTTTAAGAGAAATTAAATCATTGTGTGTTTGTGGTGCAGGTCATAGGTCAATCATGTCAAAATCTATGATCCTATTACATAGCGGAAAACAAAGGACCCCATGAAGTGGATTCTAGATACTCCACAGTAAAGGAAACATTTCTTCCCAAACATGGCAAATCTGAAGAATTTTTGGTTCAGTGTCTCATCGCTAGAAATCTAATAACCATAAGTTGTTATAGTTTTTAAGGAAGGCATTTAGGCCCTTAACAAATCAGCCACCAGACCATCTTGGGGCAGAGAGTTCCATAGTCTCACTGCTCTTACAGTACAGTACTCCCATCTATGATCATGATGAAACCTTTCCTCTAGATGCAGAGAATGTCCACTTTGTAATGGTTACGGGCTTAAGGCCCTTTCAAAGTATGGAATTAGCGAAATTCTGTATCTCTGTATAAAAATCTCTGTACTGTCCACTTATATCTGTACATTGACTCTAACCTTAAACAAAGCAACTTAAAGTGTCACTGACGTTATAACTTTCAAAATCTAAATCAACAGTAGATGTGATATAAAGCAAGTTTTCAATTTATATTCATTATTTTTTTTCAGTTATCATGGAAAACATGGCACTTCCTGTTTTCTAACTTTTTTCCACTAAAAAACTGGAAACAATCAGAAAACAGGAAGTCCTGTGTATCCCAGGCCATCTGAGTGCTCACAGAGAGAAGGCAGTCATGTGACTGATGGACACATTTAGCTGTGTATCTCTGTACTGGCCGAAATTCCTGGGTTTAGTCTCTTTTTACAACCAGTCAGAAAATCTGCCTTCAGGAGACTGGACCTGGATTTCTGCTAAGTTCAGCTTTGTTTTACAGCATGATAAGAACAACAAAAATAATGAATGTAAATTGCAAACTTGCTTGATTTCACATCTACTGTTGATTTAGATTTTGAAAGTTATAATGACAGCGACACGTTAAATTTGATAATCTTTCTTGATGGTACAATCCATTCCCTAATTCCTTCTTCAACCTCCCCTTTACTCGCTCCTGCTCTAGTAATGTCACACAATGGACACCATCAGCACCCTACAGACCCCTTTAATTTATAATGGGTCTACGATGAAGACTCATAATGGAGTTTCCAACACAAGTATCAACAGAACCTAAGGGTTTTTTTTACATTGCCCGGCAGTAGACGTACTGTGCTCCTGCCGGTCGGTGCTTGTTTGCTGAGCCTTCAGAGGGCTCCATCAATTACACAGCTGTTTAAATGAATTATTATGGGCTGCACATCATCTGTTTAGACAGGGCAACATGTGGCCCATAATAATTTACATAGGCGCACAAAAGATGCCCTTTTATTATCGGAACCAGCAGTCCTAGGAATGCTAATTTTCCCAATAATCATCCCATGTAAAAGGCCTTAATAAAGCTGTATAAATGTGCGTGTGTAAGCAAACTGTCAGATTTCATTGTTCCTGTATTTGTATTATAGTTTAAAACTATTTATGTAATTTGCATACGTGCACGAATTTGCAAGTATGACAGCTGACAGCTACCAGGTTCCTTTATGCTTCATTCCTGCATCACTTCTGCCTTGTGTAATATATAATTATCGGAATCTAATGGGGTGCTTTTATGACCTCTTTTCTTGCAATGGAGTACTTAATCTTTCAGATCATGCATATAGGGAGTGTTTTTGCTATAGAGGAAACTGGTTTGGGACTGTGATCTAAGAGCCCAGCTCATCGGGCATGGTTCTAGGCATGTTTCTTCTGCTTGGTAAAATGAAACATATAAAATACGTGGATTAAATTGTCTTTCTCTGTCTTTTTCTTTACAGAGAAACAATAAGATGTCCTGAAAAACACTGCGACAGTCCCCATTGAGAGGGTTAAATTTCATTAGCAGAGTAACTCTGTAGGTTTAGAACAGCAGATGCTAATGTGTTAGGTTACACGTGTTCTGTCTTTTTCAGATTGAATTATGCCAACACCCTGGAAACAGCTTCAGGTATAAATTGTCTCCTATCATATAGAAAGCCATTGCTAATAAAATACCAGACCATGAGTGAGTATTGCTTTTGCTGCCTGTAAGTAACCTCTGAGCCTTCTGTTTGGACATTGAAGCTCCAATGAAAAATAGTTGAAGAGAAGGAAATTACAAGTAAAATTTTATTAAAGACATAAGCCCTGTTCTCTCAGCAGGAAATTGAATCTGGAGTAATTTTCTCTAAGACATGCTTGCTTTCAGTCTTACCTTGTTTTCTTCTTTGAGTTCACATGACACACAGGGGGGTAACAAATATGACTTAATATGTCATAGTGTAAATGCAAATGTAACAACTACAATCATATGACTCAAAATGATTTTGTACTCATTCTGAGTTGTTTTTTGTTATATATAAATTGCACAGATGTAACAGAGCTGAATTCATCATTATCTGTTGTAGAGTAGTATCTGTGCTGTCTAAAATAAAGAGAATGCAGTAGGCACATGCTTAACCCACACAGAACTTCACAGTGAGTTCTGCTAAATGGCAAGCTCGGCTCTAGAAGAACCTTAAAGGGTGCGTTCACACGTACAGGATCTGCAGCAGATTTAATGGCACAGATTTGAAGCTGCAGATTCAAAGCAAATCAATTGTAGGCCATCAAATCTGCTGCAGATTCAAATCTGCGCCATCAAATCTGCTGCAGATCCTGGTGCGTTCACACCTACAGGATCTGCAGCAGATTTGATGGTGCAGATTTGATGCTGTGTTCAGTTGTTTAAATAAAATCTGCTGTAGATACGCTGCGGATCCGCAGCAGAAACTCTTAGCATTTGTACTGTTCTTTAGAATTAGGGGCACGTTAAAAATAAATAATAATAATGATAAAAAGGTGCCAACATCATGGACCATACTGGAGCGGAACAACTGCTGTCATTCAGCATCAGACTGGGTACCAAGTCCGCTGCTGATTTTCATGCATAATTTTTTCTAATTTATTTTAAAAAATGCTAGACCCCCCCCCCCTTCAAAAGCAGCCAGGTACTGTACAAAGCAAGCAGCAGTCTTATACTACCAGGGTGGGAAGAACTATTTATTTTTAGGTTATTCTAAGCCTTTTTTTAGCCTAATAATAACCGCCTGCTACCAGTCCTATACCATCAGTCCTGACCTGCAGTTTCTTTCCCTAGTACTTCTGGTGCCAGTGGGTATTGGGATGATGGAATTACTTCTAAGTCTGTAAAAAAAAATCCAAGATACCAGTGAAAAAAGTTATTAAAATAAACTGAAGTCTCTTAGTGTGGGTTCACACTGAGGAATCCGTGCAGAGACGTTCCCGTGGATTCTGCCACTTGCTCCCGCCCGCATCTCCGCCTGACCCATAGACTCCATTCTATGGTTGGGCGAATTACGCCATCCACCGAAAGAATTGATATGTCAATTCTTTTGGCGAACAGCGGAATCCGCACGACCATGAAATGGAGTCCATAGGATGGGCGCACGGGCAAGCAGTGGAATCCATGGGAACCTCTCTGCGTGGATTCCTCAGTGTTAACCTACCTTTATACAGTAAACACCCAATCCAGAGTGTAGAACACACACATTGGGTGTGAATTAGTGTCGTATTTGCTACCCATTAAAGCCAGTGGGTAGCATATCGGCTGCCAATTTCATGCAGTTAAATCCTCTGCATGGATCAGCAGTGGATGCGGTACGTGTGAATGTAAGAGCGGCTGTGTCAGTACACTAGAAATTTTAAACTGTTTAGGAGCTCCCGACATAATAATTAACCATGATGCCGGGATGCTGGTCCAGTCGGCAGAACACTGTATGTGTATGGATACTATGGACAGAATTCTACGGATGTGTGAATGACCCCTTAGGCAATCATCAGACACATTTTTGTTCCAGACAGATTGATAAATCTGGGCCAATATGTTTATGCTGCAATAGAACAAATAGAAGTCATTTAAGTCAATGTTTGGAGAGAATTTTGCTAATAAAGCTGCCTCTGATCTGAATAACTGTGTTAACAGCAGTACATAGGAAGGACCATATAATCACTGCACAGCTTTAACAAACATGGATTCAACATAAACAGGCCCTTTATGCTCCTCAATCCTGGACTGTCATATCAATGTAATCTTACACACAAGGGCAAATTATCTGTCACACTGGCACCAGCCACCAGCAGACCTCAATAGTTCTAGCAAATTAAATAAATGTGAAATGTATTGGGTACCCATCTAGGACACTTATGGCATATCTACAGGATATGATTGAGCCACACTGTTTATGTAACTGGGGGTTCAGCAAAATGTGTAGCACATAGAGCTATACACTCTCCGTAACACGTGGGTAAATTATGTCTTATCGACCACTTCAGGCAGCCACAAGTGGGCTGGATTGGGTAGGGAGCCCTTTATTTGAAGATAGGTGCAGGTCCCAGAGGTAGGACCTGAATCCAGTTCCAAATAAAAAAAAAATAGGTTTCTAAAATGCTCTTATGAAGCAATGTTTGTTTCTTTACTAGACGCACTGTCTCATTTAAAGCGACTCTGTACCCACAATCTGCCCCCCCCCCCATAAAACTTTTAATCCAAGATCTGTCCTGGGGTCTGTTTGGCAGAAGATGCAGTTATTGTTCTAAAAACAACTTTTAGACTTGCAGCCCTTTGTCAGGTTGGCCTGGCCTAGAGTGTCTGTGCCCTAGGCTTGCTCCGTCCCTCCTCCCCGCCCTCTTCACCATTAGGAATGCCCCTGACCAGGATTTCTCCTATTAATCACTTGTCTGAACACTGCACATGTGCTGGATCGTAAAGGCACATGTGCAGTGTTCAGACAAGTAATGATTAGGAGAAATCCTGCCTGGGGAATTCCTAATGGTGAAGAGGGCGGGGAGGAGGATTGTCCCAATCCTAGGGCATGAATACACAGGGCTGCAAGTTCTGCTGAACGGATACCAGTCCGATCTTGGATTTAAAGCAGTCATCTGACGGTACAAGCGGTTTGAGGGGGGGGGGGCAGATTGTTGGTACAGAGTTGCTTTAATTCTAGTACTAAATACTCATTACCACAATAGTCACACATGACTGTCCCTCCATCTTATTGTGTGCCAGATTCTCAAACTTTGATCTCTGGTTTCCAGCAAATGATCTTATGGAGCTAAAATTGCATCTCTACTAGAGACATTCCATTTCTTCTCCCTCTTTGTACAGAAAAATTGAGCACATTTTGCAATGAAGTGTAAATCTCTATTGGGAGACTGCATGCAGACAAAAAAAGAAAAACTTAACAGAAATTTGTTTTCAGTGAAATATCTTTTATGAGCCACCACCTTGTTGTATATTGACACTAATGAGTATGTGAAACAAGTTACATGTTGGAAGTTTATCATAGAAGACAACTTTAAAGACGACCTGTCACCCCAGTTGCCGAGGTAGAGCCCTCCCAAGTCCCCAGTGGAGACCTGCATACTTTATCCTTCCAGGAAGTCCCACTCCTGGACCCCGTCCCAGGGCGGAGAAATCGCCCTCCGAAACTGGAGTAGTCATTTTCTATGGATGTCAGACTCATCTCTATTGATTGGCATATAGTGTGCACACAGCTTCGGGCGGCGATTTCTCCGCCCTGGGACCGGGTCCAGGAGTGGGACTTCCTGGAAGGATAAAGTATGCAGGGCTTCACTGGTGGGTCGGGTGGGCTCTGCTCCGGCAGCCGGGATGACAGGTCCTCTTTAAGGACAGCATATTCTATTGTTTTTCCTACACTTTTTTTTTTAAAGTAACTTTTCCTTGCCACAGACCAGAATGTCTTGCTAACACTGTTGGTGTTTATTTTATTTCAGGTTTTATATCAATTGATTATTTTAAATGACTCATCTATTTTCGTTATATTTGCTATAGCATTATACATGTTTTGACCTGCCGACCTACTTTAGTTTGACACCCTTTAGTGAATTTACGCTTCCCTGCTTGTAATGTATCATGTGGTGTATTGTACTGATAATGAGACTGGTATGTTCTTCAGCATCTAATAAAAGTCATTTCAGCAACAATCCAGGATCCACTGAATTTTATCAAGGATTTTATCGCACAGCACACTCATAAAAAAAAAGCTTACATTTCTCTGTTGATTCTTCTGCATTGACAAATCATTCCATATTCTGCTTCGAATGCATATTCATGACTATTCTGTAAGTAGATCATTGTTTGGAAAATATTTGAATATGAATGCTGGATTGTATATGATATCCTTTACTATGAGTAAACATTAATAGAGTTTCTACAGCACATAGCTAAAAAAAAGTTTTGGGAGTTAGAATTTATTAGAGCAGCAAGCAATCTGAGTTTTAGATTTATGGCTGTCTATGACATGTGAAATCTGTGTCTACGCTCTAATTTATTGTGCAAAACAAACCCATAGAGAAACATCACTAAATGCATCAGCAGGCTTATCAGACGCCTATCACACTCTGTTTTATATGTTTCCCAAAGCAACGGCTTTGATCTCTCTTATTTTATATTGCACCTAGTTATAGACAGTATGACAAGCCACCTCTGAAAAGTACTAAGAATCCTGTATTTGATTCTGATTAGAAGGCAGGGAGAACTTTAAAGTGATCGTTTCAATGAAAAATAACACATATACATGAATGAAATTACATAGACTACAGTATCTAGGAAACCAAGACCTGAAAATTTAACCATCTAGTCGCCCAAGTTAATGAAAATGAGAGACGTCAGAGCTTGCTGCCACAGGTGCTGTATTGTTAGAAGAGTGGATGCACCCACCTGGTAGCAGTATGTAATTGTGCTCAAGCCTTTTACTCTCCATGCAAATTATAATCTCTATAATAACAGCACCAGCTGTTGGTTCTTCCCGAGTAAGACTGCACGGCCCTCTTTATTTACTTTCCACCTCTTTATATCCACCATCAAACAACATCCACTAAAAGAATCAATATGAAAACATATCACCATAGTTGTCTTTCGAGCTATGAATTACCAAAAGCTCCAATACATTTTTAAAAATATATGACTAGGAACCCACAATATGGTGGCATACACTATATATTATTTAGTAGTAGACGTTATATGCACTGAAATTTACAGCCATTAAGCTATGAACAGTTATAAACATCTTAAAGACTTGTAGCAGCTACTGTCATTCTCAGAAACAGTGCAGAAAAAACTCATGCACATACACTGCAATGTACCCATGCTGTGCCCCCCATTTTTTCCCGCCATTAAATGCTAACTTTTACGGAATGTTTTAGAATAATAAAATAATGTTATGTTTAATCACTTGTATGAAACTGTACTTGTATGAATGTCCCCTGTCCAACCAAACCTTGGGCATCACGAGAGACAGCTTTAAACTGTGCAGTTGCCAAAGCAAACATTTGGCAGCCAGCAAGTAGGCAAGTTAACAGTATGCTTTTACTTTTAAACGCAAATACTAAAAGTTGATGTGTCATGTGAACAGAGCCTTACATGGGCATCAGCTAACTAACAGCAGTGGTGGTCACCCCGTTGACTACTTAAAGGGAACCTGTCAACCCAACAACCGGGACACAGCCGCCTGACCCCATGGTAGAGCCTCCAATACTGGCCTCACCGCTGAGAAATGGTACACATTGCACCAAATTTAACATGAGTGTGTATGATTCCATAGGACACAATGCTATTTTAATTTTCAATATATAGCGGCCAGTGTTGCAATGGCCATTATTTGTTGAAAATTTATGTTGTGAACTTAGCCTTAGGGTGCCTTCACACCTACCGGATCCGCAGCGGATCTTACTTCTGCGGATTCGCAGCGAGATCAGCTGTGGATCCAGTATCAATTCACCCCTACGGTAGCACATACTTGCAGCGGGATTGACATCCCGCTGTGAATATTTGCTTTAACCCCCTGCTGTCCGCAGCCCCGCATCCCCCATCCCTGGCCGCATCCAGCAGCCCGCATCCCCCATCCCCGGCCGCATTCCCCCATCCCTAGCCTTACTGCAGTCGCGCTGCCGAGCAGGTAATGTATGCTCTCGGCGGTGGGCTGCAGGATGCGGCCGGGGATGTGGGCGGCGGGCTGCAGGATGCGGCCGTGGATGGGGGGATGCGCCGGGGATGGGCTGATGCGGCCGGGGATGTGACGGCAGGGCTGCGGACAGCGGGGGGTTAAAGCACATATTCACAGCGGGATGTCAATCCCGCTGTGAGTATGTGCTGTTATAGGGGTGAATGGTACCGGATTCGTGGTTCTCCCTTAAGGTGAACCAGTGAACCAGATTTTGTGTCTAAAGATGCACATAATTTTAGGCCTGCCCCTTTTTTCAACACTTTTCAAAACTGTCCATTAAGGCGCAAAAAGTGTATAAAACATATAACAAATGTGACACAAGCCATGTATACCACTTTTACAATGCAATTTGTGTCCGAATTGTAATGCATTTTTCTCAGCAAATCTTTTTCATTGTGTTTTGAATTATTGCATGTTCAATGTATTTGCTGCTTAATTGTATACTACAGTGAAATATTGCAGACAGATAAGGCTTGTTTCTTCAACAAGAAAAAAAGTAAAAATGATGTAAGGGATGAAGAGCTTTAATAATTACTGTGTGTCGCAGGCCATTTACTACACAATCACTAATTGCAACTGCCTCATCTGTCCCTAAATGATTCATCAGTATTATTTCTCAAGTCTATAGCTGTTCTTCATGTCCTAGTACTGATTGTACGGAGAATGAGGAATTCCAGAAGAAACAACGAAGAGTGTAAAACAATAAAGAGCTAAATACTTACATATAAATAACAACAAATGTGATAAATGTAACAAGAGCAGTAATAATATAATATAAATAGTAATAATAGTGAAAAGGTCGACACAGAGGCATAGTGATTAGCTTTGTTGACGTTTGGTAATTCATTCTGGATGCACGTGCAACCATAGCCAACATCTGCATGAAACTTGTATTTTCTTTCCGGACCCATTCTGCTCCTCTTCCCCTCCTCCCTTCCAGTCTATTGGCTAAGCAAGCTGGAAGCCATGTGACGAATTTTGATAAAACATAATATATTTTTATTAAAACAAAATATAATCTGATTACACCAGGGATAAAAAGTACAATTTCATATAGGAGTAAATTTGGTGTTCTTTCCTAGATTATTTTTCCCTTCGTCAAAGACTATTCATTCATTATTCACGGGCATGTCTCACATATAGAAGCGCAATAATGTGTTTATTGTACATGTGTTTTGTGGGGTTCTACATTTTTCTATGTTGTAACCATTTAAAAAAAAAAAAAAAAAAATGTATCAAGGGCAGACGCATTGGAGGCACACATACTCCTCCTGTTTTATTTGTATAAACTGGGATAGGACTGTCTCATCAGGATGCTGGTGAATCCCCCAATCATCCAGTGATCCCTCATCTCCTGACTGCAGGTTGCAAGCTCCTGACTGCCACAATTATTAGAGGCCTGCCACCTGCCTGCCTCTGCTGTAAATTATAATCAGTGGGACCCCCTAGTTGAGGCCTACTAGTTGAAAGAAACATAGCATTATAGGGCCTGTTCATTCATCCTAAGTATAAGAATACAGACCCTAAGCCAGTCATCATTTCCTCATGGCTCCTACTGATCTCTTTTCTCCTCTGTTAGGGCAGCCATACACCTTCAATAACGACAGCCGTGCAATCATTAGATAGATTGCCCATCTGCCGACCGTCCTTTCTACACACATGAGCTTTCACCATGGCTAAGTGCTCCTGTGTGGTCTATAGAGAGGGGAGTAGCAAGCCATGCGCTCTCCCCGCGACTTATCTCTTTTTGAATAAGAGGGTCGTCCATGATTTTCCACTTCTGCTCTTCACAGGAACCTTACTGCTCAGGCAGACGGAGATGGATCTTTAAAGAGAATATATTGCCTACATTTTCTTTTGCTGATAATAGTCAGATACTAAAATATGTTTATTTTCTAATCTTTTTTCTATTTTCTGACTGTAATTTGTTTTTATTTCATTTCTTTTACGTTGTTATCGGGGGGCTGCTGTCTTACCTAATCTGCTTTAACCCTTAGGGGACACAGCCAATTTTGGCATTTATGACACAGCCAAATTTTTCAAATATGACATGTGTCATTTTATGCCTCTGTAACTTTGGAATGCTTTTATCAATCCTTGTGATTCCAAGATTGTTTTTTCGTGACATATTCTCCTTTATGTTAGTGGTAAATTTGGATCGATACCTTTAGCGTTTTTTTGTGAAAAACTCCAAAATGTTGTGAAAAATGTAAAAATTATTGCATTTCTCTAAATTTGAAAGTTTCTGCCAATAAGGAAGATAGTTATACCACATAAATTATTGATTAATTCATATCTATAACAAGTCTACTTTATATTGGCAGCATTTGGTGAACATGCTTTAACTTTTTTTGGGGATTTTAGAGACGTAATTGTTTAGTAGCAACTTTCAAAATTTTTGTGAAAATTTAAACTCAGATTTTTTTAGGGACCAGATCAGTTTTGAAGGATATTCTAGAGGCCTGTTTACTAGAAAACGCCCATAATTCACCCCATTTTGAAATCTTCACCCTTTCAAGTATTCAAATTGACATTCATACAGTTTTTTAACCCTTTACGCATTTCACAGGAATAACTTCAAAGAAAATGTGGAAAGTAAAAATTTCCACTTTCTTTGCAGAGATCCCAATTCAATCCTATTTTTTTCATACCAAACCAGCTATAAAAAGTAAAACGTAATAAAACATTTATTCCTCTGAATCTGCAGTTTTTATTAATACCCCATTTGTGGACATAAAGTGTTGCACAAGCGCACAACATGGCTTAGAAGAGAGGGAGCACCCTTTGGATTTTGGAGCGTGGATTTGGCTGGAATAAATGTAGGAGACCATGTTACAGTTACAGAGCCCCCTAGTGCTGAGACAGTGGGAACCCCCCACAAGTGACCCCAATTTGAAAACTACACCCCTTAAGGAACGTAACAAGGGGTACAGTGGGCATTTTGACCCCACAAGTTTTTCACAGTTTTTTGCAAAAGGGGCCCATGAACATTAAAAATCACATTTTTCACACTTACACGTTAGTGAAACCCCAAATTCCAAAAAGCTTGGAGAAGCAAAAGCCCCCCAAAATTTGTAAAGCAATTTCTCCTGAGTAAGAAAATACCCAATTTGTGAACGTAAAAAATTGTACGGACGCACAACACGGCTCAGAAGAGAAGGAGCACCTCTGTCTGTGTGTGCACTGCTACTGTAGCAGTAAATGCAACGACGTTTACTGACACTAACGAAGGCTGATGTTTATTAACGGACGCTGAATTACACTAACAGACACTGACACTAACGGACGTTGATGCTTACTAACAGACACTGGCGGTTACTAACGGACGCTGACTGATGCTTACTAACAGACACTGACTGGCGCTTACTAATGCACGCTGACTGACACTTACTAACGGATGCTGACTGACGCTTACTAACGGACACTGACTAACGATTACTAACGGACACTGACTGATGCTTACTAACGGACACTGACTAACGATTGCTGGCTGACGCTTACTAACAGACACTGACTGATGCTTACTAATGCACACTGACTGACACAAACAGACACTGACTGACGGTTACTAACGGACACTGACTAACGATTACTAACGGACACTGACTGGCGCTTTCTAACTGACGCTGACTAAGATCTCCCTTATCACTGGGAGATCACAGGGGAGGGGGTATTTATTATGTGTGTGTGTTTTGTGTATACACTATGTGGATGCAGGCTCTGATCTCCTCACATAGCATTCAGCTAGTGGGGGATCAGACCCTGCATCCAGCCTCTGGTCCTCACTGTCAGACACTGTGATTGACAGCTCTGATCACAGAGCTGTCAATCACAGTACAGAGAAGCAATGTGACCAGCGTCATTGGACAAACGCTGGTCACATGCTTCCCAGGAGGAGGCCGTCCCTGGATCCCTGAGCTCAGGGTGAGTCCCGGGACCAGGGGGCGTGGCTATCGCGGGTGGGGGCGTGGCTACCGCGGACGGGGGTGCCGATCGCGGGGGGCCGTGGGAATCGCGGGGGGAGGGGGGGCGCCGATCAAGTGCGGGGGGGGGGGGGGCTCCGATCGTGGGGGGGGGGGGGGGGTCATCAGAGGCAGGGGAGGAGGAGAGGGAGGGATCTCTGCCCCAGCTTCCCCCGGTTCCGGACCTCAGCAGAGACCGGGACTCGGGGGTTACTGCTGACTGTGCACCAGCATCAGTGGATCGTTACCGATCCCCTGATGCCGGTGATTGCCTTTCCTGGACCCCTGCTGGGGGTCCAGGAACGGCTTCACTAAACTGTCAGCTATCAGCTGACAGTTTAGTTTCAGCTCCCGGTCACTGTTTACATAAACAGTGAGCAACGGGAGCCGGGAAGTTATAGTACGTCCTGGTGCGGAAACTAACCTCCTGCCAGGACGTACTATAACTGCATGGTGCGGCTATGGGTTAAAAAGCATTAAATGACACTCATTACTGCCTACCCCATGGACATAGATGACAGTAGACAGGACCCGTCCCGTTGAGATGAATATGAAACATTACTGAGCACACCCTGTGACCTTTGAAGGGGTTAAGGCCCTATTACACTGAGCGATTATTTTTTTTTTAAATTAGCTACAGTGATTGAAAAAAAGCAATTATCTGTCCGGGTAAAAACCCAACGACGAATGAAAAATTGTTAATTTTTGTCTTTCAACATATTGAAAAATTATCGTTGGTAGTTCACCAATCGTTCAAATATCTGTTTGTGTAATACATGGTTCGCAGATAAAACATGTTGCGTGCTTTGTCCTGAGGAACGAGTAGCGACCATATAACAACATAAAAACAATCGTTCATAAGAGTAATTGGTGAATGTAATAACCTCAGAATCATTCACTACAAAATCGCTAGTTTTCACTAGCGATTGACCATTATAGCAAATCTTTAAACGACAATCGCTGCGTGTAATACGGCCTTAATTCCACAGGGAGCTACTGTTCTCTTATACTGATGCAATCTATTTAGTCTTCTTAGCTGATGCTGTAATGCTGTACAGATCACTTTGCAGCAGCCTCCTCTTATCACCACAGGCAGAACAGGAAGTCTTCGCTTGGTTTTAGACCTAGTGGTGAGAACAAAAACTGCAAAATTTCGGGATTATAAAAAATCTTAAAAAAAACATTTTAAACATAAAATCTTGATATAAACAATAGGTCATTTTCTAATAAAACATTCCCTTTAGGTAGAGAAGACTGGGCCTTGGCTGAGGAAGAAGAACTTTGACTTGCACTGGCACGCTATATGCAGTCACAGCAGGGGGAGAGCAGCAACATGCAGGAATCCATGTAGGGGGGTGGTTGGAAGGAGACTTGATCAAGTGGAGAGCTGTGAGTGAGTGTGATAGTAATGATTCTAAAGATTCTCAGAACTAGAAATATTTTAGATAAGTAAGTGCTCACTGGGAATAAGTCTTTCAAGGAATATCTATAGATTGTATTTACCTCCTGAACTGAACAGCAAATAATGATAAGAAAAGGTACATTCACAGTAGTGGTAGTGTTGGGACACATGACGTTTGAACCTTCCATTAGAGCTATACATCTGAAGGATTTCCTGACTATTCATCCAACAGAAGCCTCTACTATATGCCACTTGTAAACTTACAGCAGATGGCATACATTGCCCATAAATTAACCTTAAATAGGAATACATTTTGTACACTGTATGTTCACTTGTCAAATTTGTACATGTGCAATACCATCACAGTTATGGCAGGGCTTAAGCCCCCCTAGGAAAGTTATCACCTCAGTAACATACATTGAGATACAGTCATATAACAGTGTTGAAATAAAAAACAAACTCCTTAGAAAATGGGAAAACCCATTGACTACAGGGAGAATAGAATCGTAAACTTGAATTCTCAATCATATGATAGTAGTACATATTGACTTACTTAGAGTATTTACTAGAGAATACATCTCCATACATTAGCATCCAATGTGTAAAAAGGATACTCTTTTGACATCTTTTCAATACATGAGGCCCTGAGAATACATTTGACATTTGCACTTGGAGCTTTCCTGCCATTTACTGAACACAATGTTAAAATATGGTATGAACATAGTCTTATTTGTTCCTACTGTATGTACAGGCATCGCATGTAAAGCACCATTGACATACTATCATTCTTCAAATTACTGACAGTCAGTAAAAATTGCAGCTGAGAATCTGGAGGACATTGTTGCCTAGAAATCTCATAGTTTGCATTGTTGTTTCAATTACAATAGCTATTTATAGTACCATAGGTATGGTAGTATATGATAGGAAACTAGGGAATCAAGGGTATAATTGGCCAGTGTAAATTTACTCTAACACATAAAATGCATTTGTTATGATCGGCAGAGCTGTCATGATGGGCAGAGTTGTTATGATATATAGAGTTGTTATGATGGGCAGAGTTAGTGTTAGTGGTGTGGTGGTGGGGGGTCTCATTTGTGTTCAGAGCACTATATAGTAAAACCAACATGTTTTCTTGATTCTATAGGTCAGTCCGATTACAATGATACTCATGTTTATAACATAGCTTTTGTATTATTTTATTTCTCTAAGGTATATATATATATATATATATATATATATATATAATTTATTCTTTTTCTCTTGCAAACTAAGAGGGTTCTAAGGGGGCATTTAGGGTGCGTTCACACCTACAGTATCCGCAGCAGATTTGATGGTGCAGATTTGATGCTGTGTTCAGTTATTTAAATGAAATCTGCTGTGGATCCGGTAAGTGTGAACGTACCCTTAAGGTGTTATTGGTGGACGCCAGTGGGATAATGTAATTGCTTCTGTTTGTCATTGCCTGTGAGTACTAGGTGTCGGATCCCTCCCTATCAATAATGCAAGCTCAGCTCCTGAGCTCGCTTCATAAACCTACTGTACACTGTGACGTATTGATATAACATGATGTGTTCCATACCAGTCTGTCATGACATACCAGTATATCATATGTCATATCAAAAAAACTTTTTTCTTTTTTCAAATCAACTGGTGTCAGAAAATTATGCAGCTATGTTAATGACTTCTATTTAAACATCTCCAGCACTTATCAGCTACTGTATGTTCTGCAGAACATACAGCATATAGTCTGACACAGTGCTCTTTGCTGCCACCTCTGTCCATGACAGAAACTGTCCAAGGCTGGAGAGGTTTTCTATGGGGATTTGCTACTGTTCTGGGCAGTTCCTATCACAGACAGAGGTGGTAGCAGAGAGCACCTGGTCAGACTGGAAAGAACACCACCACCCTGCCGCTCTAACCCGGGTGCCTGAAAAAGCAGGATCCAGTCCTGGGAAGCTGGCAGACGTTTCCCAGGAATGGATCCATCTTTTCCAGGCACCCGGGGAGGAGCGTCAGGGAGCGGCACAGAGATCAAAGGCAGTCAGTATATAAGCCAAGTGCTGAGCAAACAATGCGATTCACTCAGTTTGAAATGTAAACTCGCTAATTTCTAGTGATATCTATAGTGACTGTTGGGTACTAAGAGACTTACTATTCTGTGATATGTATGGCGGAGATATAATCAGATACAGGCAGGTGGCCGAGGCAGGCAGCACTGGTAACCAATCCAGATCAGCAACAGGACTGTCAATACTGTACAGAATTGGAAACAGGCAAAATATCAGGGTCAAGAAACCAACAAAACAAAACTATTTTTTTTTTTTTGCTGCGTTTTTAATTTATTCACCTTCACTGTCTCTTTTCAAAAGAGTTGGCGCAAAACAGGAAACTCAGAGTGGCGAAATAGGTTCCCATGATCCTTTGCCCGCTGCTCCGTTAATACACAGTGATCACTGTGTATTATCAAGTGTCCCTGTTCTCCTTATTCATGAAGATACAGACTGCCTTTGCAGTCTGTTTCTTATACTTACCTAATCCTCTGCTTTGATGCAGCAAGGTTGGGCGCTGTCATCTTGATGGCGTCACTTGCGTTCCTGTGGTGCATTCCAGCGCTGGAACGCAAGTAACGTCATCAAGATGGTGATGCTCGGCCTGCACCAAAACAGAGGATTAGGTAAGTATAAGATACAGACTGCACAGGCAGTCTGTATCTTCATTTAGTCTTTTTATGAAGATACAGACTGTCTTTGCTGGAATGCACCGCTGGAACACAATCGACGTCATCAAGATGGTGGAGCCCGACCATGCTACACAGATAGAAAGGATTGGGTAAAGTATAAGATACAAACTGCAAAGGCAGTCTATATCTTCCTAAATAGACTTACGGAGAGATCTTAAAAAGTCACTTGAAACGACCTTATGCTATAAGTATTTTTGCAATGGCCCTTAAGATATTTAAGAGATGGTGTGGGCAAGCATTACATGCCAAACAATGATCTGCAGCAGAGGAAGAAGCATGTTACCTGCTCAAAAAAGCAACAAAGCAACATGGACCAGATAGTGAGATGATCAATGGAAGTAAGTGCCAAGATGCCAGCGGGAGCTACCCACTGGTGTTATAGGCTAGTGTGCATAGAGCGTGCTCTGTAGACTCTGGGGACACCAAGCAATGTACAATAAGGCATTCAAATGTACTGTCTTGTTGTACAGCTATGTTCCCTATGTTTTTTGGATGTCCATCATTTAAGTGCCAAAGTGTGGGCACACTACGTATATTTCAGTCAGTATTGCAACCAAAACCAGGAGTGGATTAAAGACACAGAAAGGATCTGTTCACACAATGATGAAATTGAGTGGATGGCCGCCATATAACAGTAAATAACTGCCATTATTTCAATATAACAGCTGTTGTTCTAAAATAACAGCAAATATTTGCCATTAAATGGCGGCCATCTACTCAATTTCAACATTGTGTGAACAGAGCCTTTCTGTGTTTTTAATCCACTCCTGGTTTTGGTTGCAATACTGACTGAAATATACTGACTGAAATATACGTAGTGTGAACCCAGCCTTAAATTTGCAAAAATCAGACAGATTTTGGCACCAAAATTGCGGTTGTCCAAAAAAAAATCCACAAAAC
Source organism: Dendropsophus ebraccatus (assembly GCF_027789765.1). Classification (NCBI taxonomy): domain Eukaryota; kingdom Metazoa; phylum Chordata; class Amphibia; order Anura; family Hylidae; genus Dendropsophus; species Dendropsophus ebraccatus. Next base: position 117,377,257 of record NC_091458.1, on the reverse strand, counting down.
AGCCAAAAAAAAGACATTGTGGGAACATAGCCTAATACACTTTTTTTCAGTTTCAACAATGAAGAAAAATTATTAAAAAAAAACAATGTAAAGTCCAGCATAAGCATGACCTAACCCGACTCACCTTTTGTACTTTCTAAGTAGACAGGAACATTAGACCTGATTTATTTTTTATTTGGAATGTATTTTATTAGTTACCAAGTGTTTATTGTGAGCTAAAAATAGTATCCCTATTTCAACACCAACGTTTCAAAGTCATATTACTGCAGGCGTAAGTGAATAAAATATGACAATAAAATGCTAGATAATTTATTAAATTACCAATGCAGGATTGTAGGTAAATGATTAAAACTCAGCAATTCAGTTTAGTTAGAAAAATATTTAGGAATGATAAAGTTAAATAATAAGTATATTTCTGGTTTTAGTATTTAACGTTTGCTCACCTGCATTTTTTTAACGAAATGATCGGTTTAAATGTAGGGAATCATTAAACAATGTATATTTTTATTCAAAAACTTTCTACAGATATTTGTAATAATTGTAAAACACGCAAAGACACAACAAAGGAATTAAAGTGTAGAGAATAGACAGATGCAAGTGTGGACATGTCTTTGGGGCAAATCACTTATTTAAAAGCTCCTACCTCACCTTATGGCTCCCATGAGTCCCAAATGCCATTTCTCCTGAGACAGACCACCTGTCTGTGTCTAATTGGTCCAGTGCTCTTCTGTTTTATAGAGGCAGTGAGCTCTGTTCCTGGATTACACTGCAGCAATACCTATTTATCTATCTAAATTCAGAAACCCATTCTGGAGATCATTGGAGTCCCAGCAGTCAGACCGCCATGATCATGCTTTTATTGGTTATTCTGTAAATAGGGAATTAGCGTCAGTAGTCTGAAAACCCCTTTAACCCCTTCATGACTAAGGCCATTGATGCCCAGATGTCTGGGTCCAACTAATGCAATGTTCCTCCCCACCTTCTAAGAGCCATAGCGCTTTAATTTTTTTACTTACAGGGCTAGTTGGGGTGTTATTTTTTGCGCCATGATCGCTATTTTTTATTAGTATCATATTGGTGCAAAAGACAAATTTGGATTGCTTTTTTTTATTTTTTTCCCGATATGTTATTTAAAAAAAATCAGTAATCCTGGTGTTTTTTTTTTTCCATTTATGCCTTTCACCGTGCGGGAACAATATTGTTATATTTGAATAGAGCAGACAACTCTGCACGCTACAATACGTAATATGTTTTTGTTTTTTACACATATTTTTATTTTTATAATGGGCAAGGAGGTATTTTAAACTTTTATTGGGGGGGCTATAATGGATATTTTTATACTTTTAAAAACTTTTTTTTAATTACACTTTTTTATCACTTATATTTTACTTTTAAACAGGCTAGTATACTATGCTAGTATTATCGGCGATCTGTACATAGAGCCTGCCTGAGAGCAGACTCTATGCACAGATGGCCCATCCGACAGGTCGGAGCTAAGTGTCTTGCCCCTGCCCGTTGGTACAAGCATTTGGGACCCCCGCAAATGGCACGGGGCATCTACAGAAGGGACGTATATATACGTAGTGTGGACGTGAAGGGGTTAATGTCTCTGTTGACAATGGTTGTAGATGTAATGCCCTAAGCCATAAATATGGTAATGTGGTGTATACTGATCAACCTTCATTAAAGAAGTTGTATGAGATTAGAAAAATCTGATATTTTTAAATATAAAATTGTGGTCTCACGGCTCAGCCTTACTTACTTTAAATACAATACCAGACAGCCACACTTTCTGGAGAAAAACATTTTTTTTTTCTAATGTAAAGATTTTCATCTGCCAAATTTGCTGCTTAAATTAAATAGAGTACTTGTGCATAAGGTCTTCCACCTTTAAACTTTTCTGTTAGTTTACTGCAAAATAAAAATTTTACATTTATTAGTTTTCATTCTGCTTAGTGCATTTAAGAGCTAAATAAAACATAGGCCAAATTGACTATTAAATGTCAGCAATGTGACATTTCAGAATTGTGCTGTAAGTATACGGCCGTTTACAAATGACTCTTTGTTTTTGGGTCTATTTCCTCTAATTTATGACATAGAGAAAAGTCAAAGGATTGTAATACTTTAAATTCCTTTTAGTTAAATTTCTAAGACCATCATTTTTTCAATAGTATTGATTGTTAAAGTTCTGACAGATGTTACAAAAAAAGAAAGCATGTTTATTGGTTGAAGAGTAGACATTGTCAAAGGGGCTTAGAATCTTTAGTTGATATTTTTAGACTTTTGTATTCACAAATTCACAAATTATCATATGCTTTTTTTGTTGTATGTGTACACATTTATACACAGTCCAGTAACACAATGACAATAGTGTGGCACATACTTCAAACTGCCACCTTAGGTTTTATATTTAAGTGTTCTTTTAGGTATAAGTTAAAGTAGTGCACTCCCAGATAATATTAATAATGCAATAGTGGATGGCTGTTTACAGGCAAATCCAGGAATCTCTCCTGCATTGTTAGCTCTTTATCTGATTCATATTCAGTTCAGAGAATCCTCAGAAAGAATTGCATAGATATTTTCTAATCAAATATTCTACACAATTGTCAACATTACATTAATAAGCTCTAGTTAGTGGCCGTTAAAACCGATAAAACCGCTATGATCGGCTACACATTTCTTTAGTCATGTCAGATCCTACAGTCCTTTGCAGTACTTACATTACTTTATCACATTTAGGCCATGTTCACATGGCGTAAGAGACCAGCCGTTCCGTGACACGACCGGGTCACGGAGCGGCTGGTGTCTGAAAAAATCATCCCGGCCGGTACTGCAATACCGGACGGATGATCTTTCGGTCCGCAGAGTTCTGATGCGGGTGCATCAGTGCGCGCCCGCATCATAACTCCCCACAGTACACAATGAAGCAAGCGGCCGGAGCCGCTCACTTCATTGTGTGAACTGACAGAACTATTCAGTGAATAGCGGACGCAAAAAAAACACGACATGTCAGTTCTTTGCGGCACCACGGGAGATCCCGGCCGAAGCGTATACAATGTGTATACGTTCCGTCCGGGATCCCATAGAAGGCTAAGCAGCGTAGCTTTAAGTAAAAAGTACGTCCGTTTTGCCGTTTGCAACAACGTCCGTACTTTTACGAAAAGTTACGTTGTGTGAACGTAGCCTTAAAATGTAAAGGTTACATATTAGGACACTTTTAACCTCCTCCTCCAGTATTTTTTAACAGGATTCTTCATATTCAGTATGAGTTTAGCTCATCTCTAGGTATCAGTTCCAAACAGGTGAGGAAGCTGTATGCCATGTACATATTGCATCCAGCTTCCTGCAAGAAGGAAACCTGGCCTCAAGTTCCCATGCATGCGACTAATCACATGACATGATGGAAGGTCCTGCAGCTATGTATCATGTAAACATATGGGGCCGGGTATGTTGTTCCTTGAGGGTCTTTTCTTAGTGTAGGAAGCGGGATGTGTTATGAGTTTACAACAGCAGTTTTCACTGTGGCTAGCCTGTATGTTGCCCTGTAGTACTCTTTTGTTCTGAAGAACTATTTAGACAAATAGCCATTGTCCTGACTCTATGCAAGTGTTTTTACCTCATTTTGTATAGTGATAGATGCGCATGTATTTTCAATGTATTAATGTATTTCTAATAAACTTTGCATTATTCAGTATATTTGCTTGCCTTTTAGGAAAGATGTTTCATAGGTGTCAGAGATACATATGAGAGCCAGGTCTCATAGTCAAGTGTCAGAGTCACATATTACAGTCAGGTGTCAGAGTCAGTTATAGAGTCAGGGTCAGGTATGAAAATAAGGTGTCAGGGTAAATAAATTGTCTTAAAGTTGAACAATAAAATTATGTTTGACATCTGACTGTCATAATATGATCACTGTAAAATTAAATGTATCGCCCACATTTTTGTTTTGTTCTTATTTAAATATATTACTATTTTCCATTTTAAACATTATTGGGCTATGGTCACATACTTTTTTGGCTGTTTGACAGACGTCTTTTTAAGGACTGCAGTCATTTCGAGGACAAAAAAATGTCCGTTATTTCACATTGGCAGCTGTTAACTGTATTATTTGACCTTAAAGTGATGGCCTAAAAGACAGCTATCAAACGGCAACCCCCCCAAAACATAGCCTTATGGTGGTAGAGATCTTGCCTGTGTTTCTTTTACCAATATTTAGATAGCAAGCCATGTGGGCATACTATAGGAACAGTAGACTGTGAAGATTCTGTTAATTTTATTCTGTTATGTCAGTTTCACACGTAAAGGATTTGCAAAGGATTTCACTCTGCACAATTGCAATGACATCCGCTGTGGATACCTTACCTGTCATTTTTAAAGAGAGGATATACTCCCAGCGGGATTAACATAGTAACGACTAGAGTCCATCGGGTTCCACCTAGGGAAACCAGAATAATCCCTGGATAAACGTATCACCGGAAATCTAATGCCCATAACTTGTAATATTATATTGTTCAAGAAAAGCATCAAGGCCTCCCTTAAACTTATTTAATAAATCGGCCATGACAGCATCATGTGGCAGAGAGTTCCACAGTCTTACAGCTCGTACAGTAAAGATTGATATCCTGCTGCAAGTATGTAAGTGTCAGCCTCCTTAACCCCCGCCGTCTGGAGCATACATTACCTGCTCCACACTCCGACTTGCTTCAGGGGCTCCCAGGGGCCAATAAGTGTGCTGTGGAAGGGGGCTGAGGATGAAGGTAAGAGACATATCTTCATCCTTAGTGTCTCCTGCACAATAGGGACATATCAGCAGGTTAGATTCGTGGATAGACCTGGTTCCCTCTGGCAGTAGAAGTCCAGTTTCTGCATCCTGGAGCGGGATAAAGGGTGAAGACCCAGTTCCCTGGTGTGGCCCAGAGCCTAACCAGTTGAGTAGCACAGTGGGTCCACACTCACTATCTGTTACAACATATATGCATGTATCTGAACTATTGATATTATGACAGATTATCGTATGTTTAGAGTAGTTACTGTGATATGACTACTATTAGTGGTTATGTGCACATGTATTTGAACCTATGGTACTATGGTGAAGGGTACATGTGCACTATTATGTGTTATGCTTGAAAAAGGCAGATTGTTTTGCTGAAATGGTACACTGTATGGTGGATTAAATAAAAAGCAGCAAGTTCTCACCCCGTACCTCCTGTGTTTGTATGCAAACTGGGTAAAGAAACACTCCAGGCAAAACTAATACATTATGTTATGCCTCCTGCAGGTCCTGAGAAGGTGGTGCATGAATCAGAGATTTGAAGAACAACAAAGACAGCAGCCATGTGCTGTCCCCTCAGGCCCTATACTTGGAATAGTATGGTACACCTCATGTTGCCTGGAGTTTCCTTTTAATTTACCTTTTGAACGTATTGGTGCTTTGGCAGTGATTAACTAGTTTTGCACTATATAGGAATAGAAGATCATCATAAAATCAAATAGGTAAAACTTAGTTATAAAACAATAAACTGAGAAGAAAAGCTATAAGACATAAATTAAATGTACAAAAGTATGAATGTTGATTTTTCCGCCTTTGAGAACAGTTTAGGAGGGTAGCAATAGTCACATTGATCAAGTGAAGTTAGCAATAAAAATGATTGGTAGAGCGATAGGAAATATGAGTCCTGCTGGATTGCTGCAATGTCGAAGTTGAAGTGAAATATTACTATAAACGTTATAGCAAGAGCATGTGATAACAAAAAGTAATATAGATGCAGAATAAGCACATGTATAATATAAGAGGATCTGCTAATGTGATAGGGCATAAGACATAATGGAAGACAGTCAGCACTAAGGGTATGTTCACACTAAGTAAATGTGGCAGAGAATTCCGTGGTGGAATCTCACCTTCATCAGTGTGCCACGCGCCTACGCTCCAGCCACTCTCCACGCAAAGAATTGACATGTCAATTATTTGCAGTGCACAAGCCCTCTCATAGACAAGCTATGGCAGGGTAAGCTGCCATTCACTTCAGCAGGAGTAATTGCAATAACACACACAACACCGCAATTATGCCCGTATACCTATATGACCACTGCAGCCAATGACTGATATCAAAGGTATTATACCGTTTACTGCTGAGCACTGTAGGTGGCTGCAATGTTGACATGGGGTATATAGGCACATCATTGCTTCAGCCATGTAAATAAAGACAGGGTGGACTTAATATTTTATCATATTACTTACCAGTTGCCAAGTTCTGAATGTTTTCAATTCTTGAAAACACTTTTATTAGCTGGATAAATTAATGTGCAAGTGCAATGGTGGTAAATAGAGATGGAGGCAAGTCGAGCATGCTCAGGTCCATCTGAAGCCGAGTGGGCAGCATTTAATTAGCAGTGGCTGAAAAAGGTGGATGCAGCTCTATGAAACCTATGGCTGTATCCATGTTCTCCAGCCAGTCTTGAAGTTGGATGCAGCACTAAGGCTGCCTGGAGAAAATGAATACCACCATAGGCTGTATCCATGTTTTCCAGGACTCCTTAAAGAGACTGTCAGCAGGTTTAGGCTGTCCTTTCTAAGAGTAGCATAAACTAGTAACAATGAAGCTGAGCAGAATGATTTATCACTTATATTGTTCTGTGCAGCTCATTTGGAGAGATTCTCCTGAATAACTTGGACAATAAGTAGTCCTCTCCATTATATCCGTGAGCCTAGTAGTCCTTATTATTCATGAGAAGCAGGAAACTCCGCCCACCAGCTGCTGATTGGCAGTTCTTTATCCATGCTGTATATAGGCAGTAAACTGTCAATCAGCAACTGGAGGGTGGGGGAAGGGGTGTGGCAATAATCCTATTTTCCTGCATATTAGGAGAACTGCCTAAGTCAATGCAAACAACGGCCATTGTTCACAAAATGTATTGAACAACAGCCAATGCTTGCTGCTGCTGAGGAAATAATTGACATGGCAATTATTTCCGGCAGTTCTGCAGTAATTTGAATGCTTTTTTTCAATGCAACAACGGCTGTTGTTCTTACCATGTGTGAACATAGCCTAAAGGCGTACAATCTCTTTAATATAGACATACACATTTAAAAAAAGCTTGTTTTTCTACACAAGTAAATGAACTATTTCATGTAAGATACACACACATTTGACCCGTCAATGAGCCAGAAAATTAAATCTACAGTTTGCTTGCTATGGGAAGGCATTAATCTACACTACAGATTTGCCCCCCTTTACATTATTCATGCTTATCGGATGTCCGTATTCTGGCTTTTCCTGGCGGGCTTAAATTGCTTAGTAATTGTTGGACTTAGAATATTTAGTACTGTCTTTAACACAAACATGTTTGACTTGTATTTTAATTCAGTCTGAAAGAGAAAACCTGAATTTTAGGGGCAACCTCCTGAGATTTGTTGCTACTATTCCGACAAAGAAAAAAATCATTCCGTATGGACTAAAATGTAAAATGTATCTTTTATGTGTAGGAAAAATTACAACAACCCACAAATAATGCACTGAAGGTTGTTCTGTTCCAAAGTTTGTGTCAACAATACTGTTCTTTTTTCAACATAACAACATAAAGACGGCAAATTCTATTTAAATTACTTAACTACAAGCATTAAAAGGAAATATGTACAGTTCTGGAATTGAAAACTGCATTGATCA